>NC_051183.1:142683475-143005891 GCF_013339695.2 Rhipicephalus sanguineus
TGGAAAAAATTGACTTTCAATACCAAAATAAAATATCTTATCAGCATTTGATGAGCTTCACACTTGCTCACAGCCGTCTCTGCATACATGAGATTTGTATGGCAAACTCGCCTTCGAAAAAAGGTGTCAGTACCCCTTTTATTAGGGCTGCAAGAATCTACTGGAAAGCTGCGAGCACAGAAATGGCATTACTGGAACAATTTATGCTAGCATGGTCAATAAACTAGCATGAGTGTTTCATAAAAAAGAACTTTATCGTTCTTTTAGGAAAGACATAAGAAAGTAAGGAAAATCAGGCAGAATAAAATATTTCTACTGACTTTACTGCAAACCAAGAAAATACAACATAGACATTGATTTCTTATCTTTAGAACAAAAATAAGAAAATACGCTTAAATGTCCAAAGAGTTTGCCGTTCTGTAAGTCACAAAAACAAACAAGTGATAGTTTACACTAAGAAATGCTTTGCAAAACACAATTGTAAGATTTTATAGCACATAATTCTAGCCAACTGTTCACGATTGCCACATCAGGGTGACACACCCTGCTTACTCCACGTTTCTAAAGTCCAACGCTGACCTGCATAAAAAATCTTAAACCTTTGTACAAGACTACAGGTACGGAAATCGAATGGGAGGCTTACAGACTGGAAAGCTTGCAAATGAAAGTAGGCTTATGCATGAAATATTAAGAAACAATGAAATATATTATTGCGTGACTTTTACCATGACGACAGGACAGTCATGCAACAAAGCACAATGGCAAAAAAAAATTAATGCTCGAAGCGATTCGTTCAGATCTCAATAGCACTCCCTGAAGAAGCTGAAAAACTTACAAGTAACCAACGATCGCTGCAAAGACTCAAAATGTTTCATGACTCGCACAACTGTCGTACGATAAGTAAAAAACAGTCAACACATCAACAAGAAGCAAAAGTACGGCTAAAAAGATGCAGAGCAATGTCAGAACGTTCACTTCAAACTGGACAGTGATTAAAACGATCCACATCAAGCATACCAAAATAGTGATCTAAAAGCTACATCAACACTTCGTATATACATAAAATCATTCTTTAATACAACAAGCAACTACTAAAATGCGTGTATTTCCTCGATGCCTAAGTTATACAGCCAAAACAGCACAGAGATTTCATTAGATCTTCATAGAATTCACACGGAAACAGATCGCACAGCTGCATTATGCTAATGACAATATGATCACTCATCAGTTGCAACTCATTACCAAGGAAAAAGTCATTAAGGAACACATTCTCTCACGATTAATTAATCTGGTGCGTCTAGGTAAGCCAGCAGTGAAGCTATGTTCACACTGTTTCCTCAGGTATAGGCACATAAATAAAAAATTGTTTATCTTTGGGCACGCAATAAAAATGCATTGTCATGGCAGTGAACTGAGATACTGAGCAGTAGCAGACAAAGTGGAAAGCTTCTGCGATGCAGTTTCTAAGTTAGTGGCGTTTTTCTCGCTGGACACGCGAAGCACTCTCGCTTGCAGTCATAAAACAAAACGTCAAAATAGTGCTAAAATTTCACAAGTGCTCAAATCGTGCAGTGCCATATCCTCAGAGCAAGAATCGAAGAAAGAAAAAAATGTGCAAGGGTGTTTCTTGTCGCTGTGAAGCGTGTGAAAAACTCGAAAGTGTCAATCCGAATAATGAAATAACGATCACGGACTCACTAAATGACTAAAGGGTAATAATAATGGACAAAAAAAAAAAAACAGGAGGCAAACGGAACATGTAAACAATAGCAATGGTAGCAAGAAAAAAAGACAAAACATTAAAACAGGAGGGATACTTAGCAAGTAACACACAATGATGAACAACAGAAAAAATTTTTTTATTCTTCAGAACTTATCTAATCCTAAGCAATGCAAGCTATGTTGAGTAGATTTCCTGCCTTCATGCTGATACTTGCACAGAGTTCATGACCTCAAAGTACCAGGTGGTCAGCATTAACTAACAGAAATGCACACAATTTTCCATTCACCTTCCCATTCCAATGTGAATGTGTCTTTCGAAGAAAGCGGATGAATTTTGTTACTCTTAAAAACTGCAAATCAAGTAAGGTGATCTTGATTCATTGCCTGTTGAGGGTGATGCGCAGTAAGATTGTACTAAAATACAGTGCAAAGGCTTTTGCACGTTACACAAAAGGCAGAAAGCCATAAAAAAATGAAACTTTAGAAAGTTGTAACAAGGGAAATTCAAGGGTTGATGAGAAGAACAAAAGGTGCTCACAGCTTCTGAAACGACTTTCACATACATTAAATGAGTGCAATCAGTCGTTTCCACGGCCACCGACAGGTGCAGGTCATGGTGCGCTGAAGACGCATTATAGTGAAACGGCTCGAAAGCAACAGCATGTCATGCAAAAAAAGTTATAAAACACTTTACAAAATCAACCTTTCTAAATAAATCACTGCAAGTACAACAATGGACAGCTGGTCTGTTGCACATTTTTTTAAAGAGCACCTGAGTTCTCCCTTCTGAAATTTTCAGGCCAGTGGGCAAAGTGTGGGAACAGCTTTCTCCAAGGGATTTCCAGATGGACCTCGCTTACAGCTGAGAATAGAGTGCCTAGCAAAATGTTTTTAAAACTGCCTTTCTTCTCTGGCATTGCCTGTATTAACTAAGCAATATTTCCATGACTACGAAAGTAACCAACTGTAATAACTACATCTTGTTTAGTTGCACATGAACATCCACAGTCTGTCGTGAACACTACTGTTATCTTGAAATTTCCAGAGCCCTCCACTACGGCATTTGTCATAATCATATCGTGGTTTTGGGATGTAACACCCTAACAATTATTAAAAAATGAAAAAAAGAGCTAAAAAATAATGAAGCAGTGATGGCTTCTTGATGACAGAAGAAGGCGAGATATTTAAATGATAAAAAAACTGGCTTTGAATAGATGACAGACAGGGAAGCCTGTTGATGATGTCACTGATCAACTACATACATGTATCTATGAATGAAATGTATGACATCAAATGCACATGCCACAATGACAGTCGGACAAATGGTTGTGTTAGAATGGGGGCATGTTCCTTGTGACAATGGAACACCGAGTCGGGTTAGCGAACCCTCTGTGCTGCAAACACTCATCTAGTTTGACCGAAGCAAGTTACTGTTGCAGGTGCTGCAGACTTTTCCTCTTGAGCCAAATGTTTGCTGCCCAGCCCACCCATCTAAAGCCGCTGGAGAAAGCTGTTCCCGAACAATGCTACTGCATGGTGCTTATGGCCAGTGAATGCAGGGGTTGTTCCACGCTCACTACTACCCCACTTGCTTGGACAGCGAACTGATGGCACTGAGCGACACGCTGGACGCTGGGCTCCGGTACCTGGGTCGCGACAGACCCATGCCTGCGGGCGTTGAATTTCCTGAGCTCGAGCCCAGGGGCGACGGCGTGCCGCTGAGGAGAGAGCAGGTCGACCCGGACGAGGGCGAGTGCGAGCCGTCCTCAGAGGCCGTAGAGGACCGCCGGTTCAGCAGGATGACGTTGCAGGTGTCGTGCCGGGACAGGAAGTGCTCCAGGGTGTCCCAGCCGCCACCCACACGGATCATGACGTGCTTCTCCTTGAGCAGCTGCGATTGAGTGGACACGAGGCATCAATTATCACATCTTCATAATCCACTTATAAGCCCAAAAAAGACTTGTTTATTTATTTACTTAATTATTTAAAATATCTTACAGGCCTTCAACAAGCCATTGGGTAAGAGGGAAGTACCGTAAACAAATGTAATTAAAAAAGATTTAAGACAGCTACGCATTACTGGTGCCAAGCCTCAAGGAATAGCAGAGCTGGGTGGCCTTCCTTGTTTCAGTTTATTTTTTTTTCTTTCTCATGAGTGCGCCACTCTATTATAGACACTGATGCCATGGCTTAAGCTCTGCCTATGCAGCTGTGCGGAGTAGATCGAGAAGTAGAAGGCACCTAGACGAAGAGCACGTGCAGCCGCGCACACACACCACCTGTGCTCTTCAGAAGGTTATACACTGGATCGGAAGGTTATGCAGTGGCGGGAATTTTTTGCGCACTTTTTTGTGGTGCCATGTAGCCAAGCCAGGCTTGTGGAAAAGTATTGATTAGGTATCGATTTGCCTTGTACTATGTATTGCCATGCTTGCCTGAGCAATGCTAAGTAATTTCCAGAAGTGCATTGTTTATTGATTGGTTATCGATTAGGTATCAATTGGCTATCAATTGACTTATACTATGCCTTACCATGCATGTCAAGGCATTTGTAAGCAATTTCCAGAAAATTATTAGCTACTGATTGATTATCGATTGGCTATCGATTTTGATCTGTTTGATTCTCTTTCTGTCTTTCTTTCTCTTTCCGTTATTTTTCCTTTTTGTCCCTATTTCTCTTTCTTTCTATGCTATGCTTTACTATCTCTCCTCATCCTTTCCCTTTTCACCCTCACATCTCTCCTCATCAACCTCACTTCCCTTTCCCACCCCCTCTATACAAGGCTATGTTATGTTCTATTTGCATGCCTGGATAATGGAGTGGTTATGACGCTCCCTTTTGGATCGTGGGTGATCATAATCATTAGCCTGACTATGCCCACTGCAGGGCAAAGGCCTCTCTCATGTCCTGCCAATCAACCCGGTACTGCACTTGCAGCTGCTGCGTTATACCCGTGAACTTCTCAATCTCATCTACCCACCTAACTTTCCGTTTCCCTCCCCCATTTCCCTTCTCTTGGAGTCCAGTCAGTTACTCTTAATGACTAGCGGTTACCTTGCCTACACGCTACATGGCCTGCCCATGTCCATTTCTTTTTCTTGATTTCGATCAGATGTATAACAGCCGGTTGTCCCCTGACCCACTCTGCTCTCTTTTTGTTAAGGTTACACCTATCATTTTCCTTTCTATTGCTCGCTCAGTCGTCCTCAGTTTAAGTTGAACCCTCTTTGTAAGTCTCCAGGTTTCTGCTCCGTAGGTAAGTACCGGTAAGATGCAGCTGTTGTATGTCTTCCTATTGAGGGATAGTGGTAAACTACCACTCATGATTTGATAGTGCTTGCCAAATGTGCTCCATCCCATTTTTATTCTTTTAGTTCCTTCAGTCTCTCATGGTTCAGCTCCGCGGTTACTACCTGTCCTAAGTGAATCTTTACAGTGGCTCCACAACCACCATAGTCCTCCATAAAGCAAGTGACAAAATCTCAATAAAGAAGGGTGTCAGGGAGGGAGACACGACCTCCCCAATGCTATCCACTGCGAGCTTGGAGGAGGTTTTCAGGGCCCAAGATTGGGAATAGCTGGGGATGCGAGTTAACGGAGAGTACCTCAGTAACCAGCAATTCGCTGATGACGTTGCATTGATGTGTAACTCGGGGGGTGAACAGCAACTCATGATTACTGAATTGGACAAGGAAAATTAATATGCAGAAAACTAAAGTAATGTGCAACAGTCTCGGAAGAGAACAGCGCTTTGCAATAGGTAGCGAGGCACTGGAAGTTGTAAAGGATCGTGGGTATGCGGGTTTGAATCCCGCTTCGTCAAGAAATTTTCTTTCTCCTTCTTTCTAGCATCTCTCTCTCTCTGTAGTCATTCTCTCACCAATCAAGAGTTATTCCATCCCATGCCACATAAATCGGCACACGTGTTCACAGAGCGAAGGAAAAGATGGAGAAGAGGACGAAATGACGCGTGCAGGTTCATGATAGTTTTCTATTGCCGGATTACAAACAATGGCTGGCACAAACAGCTCCACTGGTAAAAGCAGGAGAAGTGCGAGCACAATGAAAGGAATATTTACATAACGTAACGGTAAGCAACATTACTATTGTCCCGTGGTAGTGAGGATGAAGAAGGCGGTAGTCAACTTGTGCCCAGAAAACTGAGCAACTCAAAGTACAAGCAATACATGCTGTGCAATGATAGTGTGGGTCACAGTCATTGGCCATCAGTGATCTGATCATTGGTGGAACACATCTTTTATACATCAGTGATCGAACCTTCCAGCGTTATTGCTTGTGCTAGTCGCATTTTGCCTGTAATGTTACCGGAACAATCTGAAATCTGAACAATCTCAAAGCTTCCCCACTTCTGCGCGACCTGCACCGAGTGGAGCAAACAGTAATTGTGGATGAAACCTGATCACATTACAATAAAAAAATAAGCGCGCATAGCACAATGTAAAATAACACACACAACGTAGTGTTCTCGTTTCTAGACGGAATACATACACAATACAACTGGGCACAGTCTTCAGTTAATGTGACACTGAAGTGGAACACTACTGAATCAGTTTAGACAGATAAATGACTGATTAAGAATGTTGAAACTGTGATCATAGGTTCGCTATTAAAAGAGAAAATGAAGGGCAGAATTCCATTTTTCTATGGGTGGGCGAATATTTCAAATTTCGAAATTGAACAGAATATTTTCATTATTCGAAGCGTATTTGATTATAAAAGACCATCATCGAATCTTTCCGAATATTCTGCCATCGCTGAATGTGCAGTTAAAGAGGCGAGTGTTTGGACAAATCCCGTTATTCAAACAAAGTAAAACATTGCTAGTGCCCATTGCTTTTAGCCTATTCTCTGCAACCTGCATGTTCATGTTTTCATCTAATGCACAGAGAAGTCAACCGCAGCCAAAACGTGTTTCTCATTAGAATCCACACCGCTTTCAATAACAGTGCTGCAGTATGCTGCTGCCAAGACCTTTTGCACTTCGACATTGTTCATTTGTGACGTCACAGCTATGCAGCGCATGCAGTATGATATGTGCTTTGAAAAATGAGGATCTGACAAACTGCTGCAGGTTGATGTCAACAAGTCAGGTAGGTGGTGGGGCCATTCGGAGACCTAGTGCAACCTTCGATGAAATCGCTGCAAGGTTTTTAATAAGTTTTCAATATCAAACTACTAGTTTTGTGGCACAGAACGTGAGTTCATTCCCAGGTGATCCCTTTCAGATGTAGTTTCACATGCACGAGGCTCTACTTGTCTCAGTGTTGAAACCTCACAGTATACTGAATAAGAGGCTGGGTCCGAGCTAGTTGGTACACTGACATTATGAAACCATTAAGCGCACAAAGACGGGAACAAGAAGACGACACACAGAGCGCTACTTCCAACTGATGTTTATTGCAACACAAAAACGCCATATATGGTCACAGTATATGGCCAACAACGCTCTTGGCACTGCGTGAGGGTGGATGCTTGTTTGAGCCTGGACAATGTTCAGGCACATCGCGGCCATATATGAGTCCCCAATTAATGGGGTTTAATGGAGTTTAATGTCCCAAATGGGGTTTAATTAATGGGGCTTAATGTCCCAAAACCACAATATGATTATGAGAGACGCCGTAGTGTAGGACTCTGCAAATTTCGACCACCTGGGGTTCTTTAATGTGCACACAAATTTTAGTACACGGGCGTCAAGCACTTTCACCTTCATGGAAAATGCGGCCACCACAGCCAAGATTTCATCCTGCGGCCTTCGGGTCAGCAGCTGAGCACCATAACCCCTAGACCACCGTGGCGGGGTTAGATGTACAAGTTGGGTGCCGAGGATGTAGATGCGGTCACTGACCAAGTCAAGGTGAAAAACACAGAGACGTTTCGGGAAGTTGGGTGCATTGGCAAATACTGCCAAATTATTAATGCGTTGAGAGGCTTCTTTTTCTGCCTCTTGCTTAGTTTTAACTGCCAGATGATTGCACCAATTTATTTTGTCCCTTCAGGGTCAAATTATTGGAAGTACAGTGTACTGTAATGCTTCCGAACTCGTGTTTTCAAAGCTGGGAAACAAAACCAAAACTGTAACCTTTACACACCAGCAGCCACACCACAGCATAAACTGCAAATTATTCCGTACAATTGTAGAGGCAAAGAAAAGAGAGAAGACGAAGAGCACCGACGTGCATTGAGCGCAATAACGAAAACTAACAAGGTGTATCATCCAACACCAAGACTGGCTGTCTCATTCTCTTAAATACACATAACACATTCAACATGCACACTAACCAACCAACCAACCAACCTAAGTAAGCATCTTGCTGCAAGACAAAATGAGCACGGGCATATGTTCTGGCAACCATTCCAGCATCAAGGCTTAAAAAGAGAATGCCTGTGTGAAGAAACCCATTTCTTTTTTGGAACCAACTGGTATAGTTTTTAAGCAAAGCTTCCCTCAGTTACAGATTCTGGTGGCAGTGGCATAGCTTGTGAAAAACTTGGTGCTGGAGAGTGTACAGAAATGTGGGTGTACATAAATAAGGCCTAAGGTGTGCAGGTGACATGCGTGTTTGTATGTGCCGTTTTCTAATAACTGACGTTCTCTCGATCATGAACTTGTTGGCAATCAGTTGTTTCTGATATGGCAATGTGATCTTTTATTGAGGTCGCTTGTCATTTCATGCCACCACATTTCATTGTTTCCCGCGTGACTGTCGTTGCCTGTAACAATTGAAATGTTGCACTGCTAAGCATGTGAATGAAGGTCCCATTCCAAGCATGGACGAAGGAAACAGTTAGAAACATTGCACAGTGTGTTGAAAGAAAGAAAAGAGAAGTAGTATGTCAGGCACACAGATGTGAAGCTTCGCTTGCTCCCATTTTCCTGACAGGGCAAGGGCTGCCGAAATTTAAAGCGAAAAGCGTTAAAGAGCTTGTTTCGCAGAAATTCCAGTGTCAGTAGTGAACAAAAAATCAGTGTTTTCCATGAGCAAAAATTCGATATATCGTATAAAAGCGTGTAAGGGCCGCACTTTTTTTCGAGTACCGAGGGCCAATTTTCAGGGTGCGGCCCATACACACAACGTGCAATCTTTTTTTTTTGAAGCAAAAGAAAAAAAACGTACAGGCTAGTGAACAAAGAATGTTTATTGCAGGATAGAGCATATGTGCCTAATCATCGTCGCTCAACGAGTCCTCGGACTCGGTTTCCGAGATGGTGTGTTGCGGAGCACATCCTCCCACAAGCAGTCGTCTTCAGCGCCATCCAGGCTGTTGGATATACCGGTGACTTTAAAGCTTCGGGTCACAACGTGCGTCGACACTGAGCTCCACACCGACAGTATCCAACCGAGAACAGTTGCAAGCGGTGCCCTCTTCAGCCGTCCGGTCGGCGTCTGCTCGTGGCTGCCGCTTGCCATCCATTCAGTGTAGAGCCTTCGGAATTCAACCTTAAAAGGCCAATTAACGCTGACGTCCAAAGCCTGCAGCATTCCAGTGAGGCCGCCCGGAATCACGGCCACGTCTTTGCCGACACGGCGCAGGTGTTCCTTCACTTCATCGGTAAGGTGACAGTGGAAACTGTCTAACACTAAAAGTGACCGTTTGGCCAACAACGCTCCTGGTCGGTTTTGCCAAACACACTTCACCCAGTCGAACACCAAGTCATCGTTCATCCACCTTTTTCTTAGGCTCGAACTATGACTCCCTTGGGGAACACTTCGTTGGGAATCCTTTCTTTTCAACACAATGTACGGGGGTAGCTTCCGCCCGTCCGCAGTCACACAAAGCATGACTGTGCAGCGTTCGTGCTCAGCGCCGGTGGTCCGCACGGCGATGCTCTTTTTGCCTTTCAGTTTGACTGTGTAGTTTTCCGGGCAGTCAAACCACACAGGAGTGTGATCTGCGTTCGCTATTTGAGACAGTAGGTAATTATGTTGATGGCGAAGGCCGATGACATATTTATGGAAACAAAGCACCTTATCGGTGTAGTCTTCTGGCAGCTGCTGGCACAACGTGGTCCTTTGCCGAAAGGAGAGACCCTTCCTTTTCACAAATCATTGCACACAGCCAGCGCTAGCCTTAAAAGTCCCGGCCGGTATATTCTTCGCACGTGCCAAGGCTGGTGCCTTCACGCGCAGCATGTCTGTTGTTAGTGCATATCCATCATTTCGCACTTCTGTCACCATAACAGAACAACTCTTCTTCTAGTTCCGGAAACTTGCATGGCTTTCCTCGGAAAGCGCGCTTTTTGCTGTTCATGTTTTCCAGAGCTTCCTTTTGCGCGCACCATCTTCAAAAGCACTTTTTTGTGGACGCCGAATTTTCTGCTGGCGGCACATTTCCCATGCTCGTGCGCAAACTCGATCACCTTTAACTTGTAGCCAGCCGTGTAGCTTTCAAGTGCTTGCCCATCGTGCCACAACATGAACGCTCGGCAGAAGACAAGCACGAGAGACAATACGGCATGCACAACTCCTGCAAATGACCAGCTGAACTGCACAAGTTGGTGATGCTAATGCCAATATAGAAAACACATTTGTATAGTGGTGTGAGATGCGAAGGATAAAATCCCGGTTTAACCTTTAGGTAACGCGTGTATGAACACTCATCAAATAGTTAAAATATTTATCAAGCTTTATGAACACCTTAGCACGGAGAAAGTTCAACAAAATATGCTAGTGACGTACTGTACCTGTAAACCGCTGTAAACTTTATTAATGATGATGATGGTTACGTTTTTCTTGCGCCATCTATTGACGACGTTCAAAAGCTCGCATGCACGCGCGCATTTTGAATACGTGTGGGTTAACAAAAGTGTGGGTGCGGCTCTTACGCGTTTTTTTTTTAAATATGTACTTAATAACAACGGGGTGCGGCCCTTACATGCGTTTACACGGTACATGCAAATAAATACACAATAAAAAAAACCATCAGTTTGAGTGCATGGTAAAGAGGCGTTCTAACAGAGAACCACGCCACTGCTTGAACCTGCTACCAAAAAAGACCCTATACGAATGCCATGTAATGTGAGGAGTCTTCTTAATGCATGTAATGTTGCGTGGCAAGAGCGCAGAATCACGCCAGGCATCGAGACGTGAATTGCACAACGAGTGAGGGGTTTGAAGGCACCCCCATTACAACGCAGTCAGGCATACTTAGCCATCATCATCAGCCAAAGCATCAACAATGTGGGCAGCTGCGTAGGTTCGCGTGTTACCTAACGGACACGTAGTGGGTGCTTTGCTGATTCGCAACAGGAAGAATTAGGGCGTAGTGGCCACTTCACAGCTGCACTTGGAGTAGGCATTACAGGATAGTTTTAAATGGCCAATGTTACTCGTACAGATGTTCCGTTCCTTGCGGGATGGATTAGGTGTTCACCAAGAAGCAAAGCAAGGCTATCGCTTGAGAAGGCGATGCAAAGGGCCCAATTACACTATTGCTCTTGAGACGAAACTAAAGTGTCCTCCCCTTTTTTTGTAACATGCATGCCTTTGAAAAGTGTGCAAGTCTCAAAGTAACTAATTCATGACATTTGCTACTGCTTAATGTAAACTAGTAAATAATAATAATAATAAATCAAATTGTCAACGCATCCTGCCAGCAGTGAGGCTGACTGCTTCACTGCATGCTACGTTACACAAGAAGATGGCTTCACTGCACAGAGACTTACTATCCGGCAAAGCCAACTTCACAGCTGAACGACACAGTCTCCGAACATTTCATGCATGATAGTACAAATGATGTGGGCCTCAATTAAGAAAAAAAGTAAATGTTGCACTGTGCTATTCATTGAAAGAAAAATCTTAATATGAAAAGAAAAAAAAGGTTGCTTTCATGTTCAGCAACTGCAATGTGGGTTATCAGGGAAACTGTCGTGCAAAACTTAATTTCTTAACTGTGACCCCCTTGGGGTTTTCCTAACTCTTTCGTCACCGCGCCTATAGAACGTGAATCACTGGTTACACGAACGTGCCGAGTGAGAATTTAAAAATATGGTGCTCCTATCAACTAGTTGTGCCATTTAGCACATTCTGTAAGCACTAATGTTTCGGTTCCTGCATAGTTTAGTTTTTTACCCAAGCGGCGCCGATTTTTACCAGCGACTCAAAGATAGCGGTTCACTTGGTTTGTTCGTGAAGATGGCAGATGAACCGGTAGCCAGGCCCTCTCGATAATGTTCCTTCGACGATTCTGTTCCGTTTACATGTGATTTCTTTACTGTCTCTAGCCGAAGTGACTCTGAGCATGATGTTAAATCATGAGAATAAGGTTTGGATGACAAGAAAAAACGTATAACAAGCCTGAATCATAGTCAGGTGTTGGTCAGTGCCTTTAGCTTTCTGGCACATTGATTTTTTATGCCGAGTGAAATGTCGTGAGGACGTTGGCACTATTGTATCTCTTATTTGTAGTGTCTGAGCTGTACATGGTGAAGATTTGGTGTTATCCCCTTCAGCCAGCAGAAAGTGATGTTCAGTCGAAGAAGGGTACCCGGCCGTGAACTAAGTGATGTTGCCAAGTGAAGCGATATGTGTCACAAGGAAAATCAGAGTTTTGGGCATATTTTTCACAGCACAAGCAATAAACAGGATTTGTGTTAACAAAAATGAGCATGCATGGTTGCAAATCCTGTAGAAGCAGCCTTATGCCTCTGAAAGCAATCCATCATGCGTTTAACAAGAAAGTAATTACTACGGTTTTACGCACCAAAGCAACTATATGATTACGAGGCATGCCGTAGTGAGAGAGACTGAATTAATTTCGACCACCTGTGGTTCTTTAACATACATCTAAATCTAAGCACACAGGTGTTCTTTGCACGCTTAACGTGAAAGAAAAACATTAACGGGGGAGCATATTAGTGCCAATATTCTGTTTATACAGTAGTTCCATTCGAGCACATTTCATTAAGGCATGTACTGAAACTGAAAGAATGACTGCAATGGCGAGTGAACTATTTTTATACTGTGTGTGTCAAGTCTCCTTACTCTTGGAGTTATGTGCGTGAGGTTGTGTATTTCCACATGTAAAGTACTCACCCTGACAAAGTAGATGCGACCCCCGATGCAGTATCGGCCCTCTGAGATGCGCTTGATCTGGGTCTCACTTTGGCACACACGACTGGCAATCTTGCGGACCTGGAATTGGCCGAGAAGAAGAGAATAATGA
This sequence comes from Rhipicephalus sanguineus, assembly GCF_013339695.2. Classification (NCBI taxonomy): domain Eukaryota; kingdom Metazoa; phylum Arthropoda; class Arachnida; order Ixodida; family Ixodidae; genus Rhipicephalus; species Rhipicephalus sanguineus. Next base: position 142,696,383 of record NC_051183.1, read on the forward strand.
GCAAGTCTGTCGTACAAAATCTATTACACTGATTTCGTGAATGCTCGTGTTCGAGAAATGGTTTTATGCCTTTTGTCAGTGCTAACTAGCGCATATTTTGAATCACGCCACACTAAGACAGCAATATTCATGCCATCCAATGTTATAAATTGCAGCATAAAAATCTAAACGAGACAACGTACTGTTTGACATTTTGACCGCACAAAAAAGACGAGGACAGAGGGACGAGCAAAAGTTAAAGAAAGAAGACGTTTTCGCGCACCTGCCTGCGCACTGTAAAGACTGCACGTGTGAACCACGGTTTCAAGGGATAAAGATTCTGGGCAGAAGCCAAGATCAAACAGCTCGAGAGCTATTAGAAGCTTACTTTATTAGAAAGAAAAGTGATGATTGTGTCAGTGAGTGACACCTCTATCAGATTATTTCAATCGGAAATGTCTTTCTTGGACAGGTGGCTGCCCCACTAGACTGATGAGCGGACGTAACTGTGTCTGCGCATGTCAAAAACTCGCTATATATTGCTACGTCTTTCACTGAATAAAATGAGTTGAAAGTTTACCGCCCATGTCGTCGTACCTCCCTCTGTCCTCGTCTTTTTTTGTGCGGTCAAAATGTCAAACAGTAAGCACCAACTAGGCCAAACGCAAGTTCTCCTAGAGACAACGTACACATAAGGCATCCAATCACAGTGAACCAAGCAACTTTTGACTCTGGTGGCACACAGGTAGTAACGATGGCACACAGAGGAGGCACGGTATTAACGCGATAGCGTTAAAGAGCTCGTTCCGCAGAAATTCTGGTGTCAGTGTCAGTGTCGTTGGTTTTGAGCGAAAAATCATCATCTTGTCCGTGACCGAAAAATCGAGAAAGATGCAAATAAAATAAATAATAAAAAATCTTAGGTTGGAGTGAGAATCAAACCCAGGCCGTCTGCGTGGCAAGCAGGTGTTCTACCACAGAGCCATTCGATTGCTTGGCACTGCACTGAAATTAACTTTAATGATTGACAAACATACGCATCCTGTGTACAGGTGTCACGGTACGAGATGTAATATCGCAGTAAAACTGGGTACAAGCGTATATTGCCATCGGGCCTCACACCATGTGAACTGCATAACGAGTTGGTGGTTTAAAGCCGGCCACCCATTACAAAAGGCACACACATCACTGTGCGTATTCCCTTACGAACAAGTGGTGGGTGCATTACAACTTCGAAAAAGTATCGCGCGTAATTGCTGCTGGCTTAAAGCATTCAACCCATTACAAAGGGCATACACATTAGTGCGTGCATTCTCTTACACACACGTAGTGGGTACACTGTTGTCACAAGAGTGCTGTTGAAGAGAGTGGAAACCGAGCGACTGAACATAATGACGAGCGAAATAAAGCACGATGAGGATGGGGCCGGATATCGCTATCGCGTTCAACTCATAAAGGCGAAGCTTAAGCGTCCCCCAATTTTTTTACTGCTGCTGCAGTCCGAATTACAAGCTTGTCCTGATAGCTGTATTGACAAGATTGGTTAGCATTGTGCATTATGTGATTCAACTTTTTGTGCGTCTGTCTTTTCTGCCTTTGACACAACAAAGTTGAAGATGCCACACCAAGTCCTGTAGCCCACCTCTTTGAACAATGGAAGCCTCAGAAAAAGGAGACCTCTGTGTCTGATTTCAATGATAGGAACAGCCTAAATTGTTACACAGACAAAGACAAAGTGTCTGCGTCAGAACACTGGCTTCAACCTGAAGCTCTTTTGAAACTGCTGACTGCTTCCACGTACGGTTTCATAATTTACTGAGATAAGTGGGCTTATTTGATCTTTCCAGTAGCTAACTGCCTACCACTGAGACACAAAACGCAACTATGAAGGTATGAGGCCTTGGAAAAGGTAAATAGGAAAGTAAAAATGACAGAAAGGTGAGCCAGTTTGGTAGGGACTCATTGTGGAAAAAGAGACATGCAGACAAGACAAAGCAAAACAGACAAAACAAATGGAGTCTTATGGTGTCTCTTTCCATTTTCTCGTGTCCCTGTTCTCACTTTCCTCTGCCATGAAAATTAAAGGGTGCTATACTTGGTTACAACCTAGGAGAAAATGTCCGTTCTGCCAACCAAACCGTGGCACCCTTCACCTGTGAAAGACATTCGCGGTGGCTCGTTTCCGCTCGAACCATAGGTACTTTTTTTCAGCTAATGTAAACACTACGCATATAAAGAGATAAAAGTCCGTTGGTATTACCTAAAATGTTATGTATGGTGGAGCAGTATAATGTCAATCCCTGACGAAATTTACCAGGACATTCAAGGTTCCGACCCAGAACAAGTGGCACTAACGTGTGTCTGTATGGGAAAGTCATCTGAAACACTCGAGAAGTGCTCGACGTCACGAAAATGAGCAAGCGCTATTGGGTGGATCATTTATGCAAATTTTTTTCGGTGGGATGTACTGCGACGGTTGCGGGCGGAGCTGGCACTCTTAGGTTGTAATCGAGTATAAGTAGTCTTGTCTCTCCCAGAGCCTAGCGGGAGACCAGCGGTAGCATAGTTGCGCCGGAGAACCTCGGCGCATTACGTAAGCGCGCCGCCGGCGGTCGTTAAAAGCGGGCACCGGGATGAGCGCATCGGCGCGGGGGATACGAGGGCGGCTGGGGAAAGACAAAGGCCTCCGGGCGCCCCTTCCTCCCGGCCCCTCCCCTTCGCACTCACCAAGGTCGCTCATCCTCGCGACTGTCTGGCGTCATCGATCGCGCCCGCGCTACGGAGATTTCTACCGGCGCAGCTGCAGCGCACGAAAGAATCCCGCTTTCGCTTCTTTCCGCACAGAGATGGCGCCACAGTCTCGCCATTCGGGAGCAACAGAGGAAGACGGGTTGCCGCCATAACAGCTGACCGCGCCAATGCCGCGGGAAGGCCGTGTCCCCTATTTCCTTTTTTAGCATCGCGCATCACTTTCACCGCGTTTCTCGCGCCATCTTTCGCGATGCGGACGCCGGACATGCAACAGTCTGTTGTGTTCATTTCAGAACATTACAGAGAGGAGTATGGGATCACATATGGTTGTGACACACTTGGACACACCGGCGAGTTCGCAATTTAGCTGATAGCAGTGATGGTCGCAGGAAGGTGGTTGCATTTTGGCTCTGATGTGCGGGACGTAGGAATTGAGGAGGACGCAAGAGCGGCAAATCGGTAGTCTAAAATTCAACTGAAGGTCAATGCGGGCAAATTTTGTGACGGACAAAGTACAAGTTGTTTCCTTTTGCATGCTGGATAGCGCCTCTGCCAGATTTCTTACCACTGTCGCTGATGAAAGTTACAATTCTTGAGCTTTGCGCGCCAGAACGATCATAACGCCCAGGGGGTAGGGCGGTCCCGGATTAATTACGACTACCGGGGTTTAAAAGAACTGCAAATTGGGCTAGTTTTTTTTTCGAAAGTCTGCCCTTAGGCAAAATAATTATTGATTCAAAAAAGAATTCATTGTGGTCGTACCACGATAAACGTAGACACAAGAGCTTGCGTTATCAGGCTGGATGATTGACATGGTTGCTTTGTACGTTAGTTTCCAAGCAAGTGTTTTCTATTATTAAAAAACCAGCTGAAGTTTAGCGCCTGTCCTGTGTGGTTCTCTGCTCTTGTGTCTACGTTTGTCCCGCTACGACCACAATGCACCGGGGTTTCTTTAAAGTGAAATTAAATCCAAGTACACAGGCATCTCAGCATTTCGGCTCTATCGAACTGCAGCCGCAGCTGCCGGGAATCAAACCCGCGAACCTCTCATTTTCAAGAGTAGATTGCATTCTATGGACGCCATGCACCGGGTCGGCGCATAAGCTAGCCACAACCTCCGGAGGCGTGCGTAGATTATATGTGTATATATTTTTTTTTGCGCCATTGATGAGTCACGATTACGCACGCTGCAGCCACGCCGACGCCACACGCGCGCATCACTTAAAGGGGTACTGACACAAAATTTCGCGGCCGAGATAGCCTGCTGGATCGATTCCCGTGTACGTGCCTGTACCATCTGCAAAATATCGACAGCGAATAAAGCTTGGAAGGTATTTTATATGAATTTTGAAGTTCGCGAGCGCGATCCAGCATTATAGACCGCACCTGGTGCATTGACACCCTCGGAGGTGACCCGAGGTGACCCCCCTACGCAGGCACGTAGCCAGAATATTTTTTCGGGGGGGGGCCCAAGGCCTAATTATTCGAAAGAAAGTCTTTTCATGGTAAAAAGAAAAAAAGTTGCCCGGGAATATAAAAGGCTGGACAAATTTCGGGGGGGGGCCGGGCCCCCCGGGCCCCCCCCTTGCCTACGTGCCTGCCCCTACGTAACCGTTGCAGCCGGTACAAGTTATGATGACGTCGTAGCCGCCATTTCTGTTTTGACGCGCTTCCCGACAAATCGCTCCTCGCCAGCGAGTCATACCAGAAGTGATTCGCCACGTCGAAAATTTCTTCCATCCCCGCCGCAAGAAAATCGTCGCCATCAGACGACGATGAGCCCGACGACGACAGACCGCGCGGAAATGCGTCACTGTTCTGTGTGCTCACGTGACCGAGCGTTTCACTCGCCAGGTGGTGATAGTTGCACCCGGCGGCTTGTCGTTTTTGGATCTCTGTAAAACCGAAACTGAGGCTGTGTCGGTAATGAGGAGCTTGTAATTAATTATCTAGCCGTGTTATTACTAACAGGCCCCCAGCGACACATTGCAGCAAAAAAACGCGGGGCGAAAATTTTTGTGTCAGGACTCCTTTAACATCCCGTCAGTATGATTCTCGCTGGCCAAAGCGTGCTGGATCCTTCGACGTAGGCACGCACCGGCTACCAGTACAGTGCTGTTTAGAATGTGTCCGTGCGATCGAACTAACTGAAGGTCATAGGCGTGCGCAGGGTTCTACATTAGGGGAGGGTAGGGGGCAAGTTTCACCACCATTTTTGATCACGTTAGTCGCAAATGACTACTGTTTATTCTATTCAAACAACAACCACATCGGGCCCACCCCCATATTTTTCGATCACTGAACATCGCTGTCTCGGTGGGAGCTTAAACATTGAACGAACTGTCACCTTTATTTCTTAATAGTCTAATACGGTTATTAAAAACGCGCACATTAGTCGTCAAATGGTATCCTTGTCTAGAACAGCTGAATCAATTACTTTCAAGCAGACGCTCGAGAAAAATTTGTAAACAGGAATTTTTTTGACACAGTGACCCCATTTAAAAATATGCATTGAAAAGATGGCAAGATGTCAGCCCATGACTCAGTTAATAAAAAAAAAAGCTTTTACAAATATGTCGAGGTGTCAACCCAGCGCACTTGAAGCTAGTGCGTCGCACACCAAACTGTTACAATATGTCAACGTACGGTGAATAAAACGTGTTTTGGAGGAACAACCAGAACAACAAATATAGAGCAGGGTGGTGCAGAATACGAATTCCAAGATAAGGGGCGGCCACACCCATTTCTTCAACTACGATCATATTTTTTATTTGTCCCGTTTATTTCGGATAGCATGAAAGGCTCGCGACCGACGAATAGGCGGCCGGAAGCGGCCCACATCCGGGGTGGGGGCGATAAATACTGTGTAACAACACCGCGAGAGTTATTCGGGCTGATTTTTCATTCGCAAAGGGAATGGAAATGCACCGCCAGTGTGCCGGCGAAGCCAAAGGAGAGCTCTCTCCCTCATCAGTTCGGTGCACTGGTGTTATGCCCCATGGAAGCTGACGACACGTCCTAATGCATTACGGGTAGGTTGCAATGATAATCCCCAAGTGAAAACAGATCGCATGCATTTGAGACCGCAATTTCGTGAAATAGCATTAAGTTTCGTTCTGCGCGTTACTCGCTTTTGTGCAATTCGTACACATTTATCAGGTTCTGCTATTATTATTATTATTATTATTATTATTATTATTATTATTATTATTATTATTATTATTATTATTATTTCAAGCTTGTTCAAGTTACCCCAACCTATTGTCATGTTTTTTTTATACTTCTAATGCTTTTTTGTCCGCCCTTTTTCCGCTGTAGGCTGTCTTTGTTGTATTGTTTATTATTCGCAATTCTGTTTTGCGTCGGGCAGTACAAAGACCTTACGGTTGTAACTGGGAACGTTATGTAAACGACTGAATGATGACTGATTATTATTACCTGTACATGAGATCTGGCACCAAGCTCACGTAATATACATCAATGTCAACATTTACAATGGCGTGTTTATACCAGCAGTCAGGGGCGAGGCCAGGGGGGGGGGTTCAAACACCCCCCTCCGAAATTTTTCAGTTTTGCTTGCCTATATATACATGCGCACATACAAACGCACGCACGAACATACATAAAGTATGGTAGAACCCCCCCCCCCCCCCCCGAAAAAAATTTCTGGCTACGCCCCTGCCTGCAGTTAAAAGTACAGCAGAGCGACTTTTAATTGCAAGAGCAAGGCAGCGCAATATGGTTTAAGATGGCGCCACAAGCGGTATGGCTTGTGCCTTTGTAAACGTAAACTTAGGAGTTTCAGCGGACAGGCGGCGCGCAATACTGCGACATGGTTGGACGCAAGCAGCTTACAAAGTCTCGATGAATATATTTGTCGCCACCCTGACGTGAAGTGCATGGAAATTATAAATCATTACTAATCATCCCATCGCGTCCGTAAGGCTCCGGCGTTCCGCAAGCAGTAAAACGCGGCAGAATGCACACACTGCGCGCATGCCGTCTACCTAAGCGACCAAGCCTTACTCGTGCTGCACGCAACTGTTGAGGCCCGACTAATATGCCCGCGCACTGCAGACATCCATGCCGAAAGCGGCGACGGAATTAAGGGGAAAAGACACGACAGCCCCCGACTGGCGAACCAAAGGCGGTCTTTACATACCACTATAAATAAATAAATAAATAAATAAATAAATAAATAAGAACAGGACGCCGGACATTACAGCTAGAAACATGCATCCGATCAAGACACGCTTTCTTTAGGAAAAGGTACGCACACGATTCCAAGCACAACGTGAAAACCACCTTATTCCGAAGAAAAAAAAAAAGAAGGTTTTGTGCCAATCGAAAGATCAGATAATCATAAATATGTAACAAAAAAAAAAACAGAAAATAAAGGCCTATAGAAACGGGGGGCAATGGCGCGGGGATGAATCACTCCTGGGCCTAGTAATTCCACTTTCCCAGGCGAATTCGATCGTCGGATGCGCGTCGCGTCATCCTCTTTGTCACTAGGGGGCGATTGGAGCGCTATGAAGGTGCCCCCCCCCCCCTTTTTTTTTCGCCGGTAACCTGTCTTGTTCACTTGTTTTCCGGCAGTGTATTTTCTGCAGAATCTCCGGTTTGTGAGCGACCGAAATAGGGGAAGAGCCTGCACAATTTCGGTCCAATAAGGACCGAAAAAAAAAAAAAAAAGAAATAGCTCAGCGGAGTGGTGATTCCGGTGTGCTGATAACACATAAGCGATAATGCAACAAAGAAGAAAAAAATAACTAAAAGGTAGTGACACGGCTGCAGATTGTGGCGTGCAGTTGCGCAGCTCACAGTTTAGAATTGATTTTAAATATGCTCTAGCCTATATTAGTCGTTGATTTATGTAGACGACGCGTGTGTGCTCACACAACTTCGCCTTCAAAATTAAGTTACTTCGCCTTCAAAATTTTGTTTCAGTACTCCCGCAATTTCTGCGTGGTAAAGCTTAGGCATTTATGGCGAACACTTACGATACTGTTGTACACGAATTAAAGCTAACGTACGTTGCCATTTCCGTTTCAGTTTATTAGATGCGAAGTATCTTATGGCGGAGTTCAATCCTGTGGTGGTGGTGTGCGGCGTGACCACCCTTACTGCGCATGCGCATACCCTCTCCCCTCCCCACTCTTCCTCTGAAACGCGGGCTAGACATGCCGAAATTCTCTCCTGCGCAACGCAGCGATGAGCACCAGCGCATGCGCGTCTCCTCCCCCTCTCTCTCCTCTCCTACGCTGGCCCCCTCTCACATGCCTGCCGACTGCATTCCCCGCTCGCCCTGTGAGAATTAACGGCCAGGCTAGATGGAAGACAAGACGCGCGTAGCGCCCTCTTCGCGTTCCACGACGCGAGGTCAGTAGCATGCCCAACGAACGCCAACGGAACGCGATCGTGCAAGTGCTCCGGCTTCGCATCGCCTCATGGTCCCCTTTAGCGGGAAATGGTGTAATTTTATTTCTTTCAAAAACAAAGGTACATGGTTAGTATTACGCAGACGAGGGTCCCAAAGTCGAGTGACTGCGTTGGGACCGTCGGTTAACAATAACGTTGAAATGATTAATCATTACAGCATGTTAAAATTACGCAGTCCAAACGTGAGTGAATAGTGAACATACTAGTGAAAAAACACACATTCAATGCAATACAACGATTACATAAGAACAAGTTACACATGTAAATGAGCACACCATTAAATATAAACCTAAATTTACAAATTTCAAGGAAGGCCTTTTGCACATCTCATATGTGGACCATTCCTGAAGGAGATTTGATGTCAGGCGGCGAGAAACGTATCTATACTGATGTCCAGAATGAAATCTGGACGGCGATTCTGAAACAGAGTTTTTGACCCACGGTCATGTTTTAACAGATGGTGGCCGCATGGGGTGCCGCACGAGTAATGTGCTTGAGACCAGCCACGTCTGTGTAGCTGTTAACAGGCTTATTAAAAAAAAAAATGTGGGACGAAGAATGTCTTGTCCGGGTCCGACCGCTAGCGGGAGGTCCTCGGGCCCCGTGCTTGAGATCCCTGGTATAGCCGTACAACTTGAACAGCTGGTAATTCACTGATCAGAGCTGAGTTAATTTTGCTTTTAGGAGGCCATTGAAACATATAGACACTTATATATAGTATAAGCAAATGATGGCGTCTGACCTTCCGGTCCAGGTCCGAGGGAGCCTTCTTCTTGCCCTCGGCCTTCTTGGCGACCTTGGTCTGCACCGGCGGCTCGGGCGGCTGCTGCGGCGGTGGCGGACTGGGCGTGGACGAGGTCCCGTTCAGCGACGAGCCGTCCAGGGAGTCCTCGGCGCCGCCCTCGTGAGGAAGGCCCGAGTCCCTGCCGTCGTCGTCCTCATCCTCGTCCTTGTTCCTCGAGGCCCCATTGATGGGCACGCCGTCGACGGCGTCGGCGATGGCGCCCGGGAGCTGGGGCTCCAGCGAACTCTCGACGGCGCTGTCCGTGCCGCCGTTCGAGGTCGCCGACCTTTGACACGAGCAAAGGGATCAAGGTCATTTGTACCGCGCTTATCTCTTCAAGGCCGAGGGCGATTAAAGAAGTACAGGGCAACTTGCTAACCTTTGGAAAGTACATTCCCAGGAAAAAGAGTTAAACGATAGACGAATAAAACTTAAGAAGTCGGAGGGGCCCCGCCCAGGCCACCGAAGCGCGGCAGCCGATCGCCTCCGCGACTGAAGAAATAGTCCCGCTCATGCACTCAGCTATGTTCTTCGGAGGCGGGGTCACCGGCCGTCCGGCTCATGACGTCAGTCCGGAGAGCAAGCGCATTGGTGTAAGATTTTGTGCATCCGCAAATGCCGCAGACTTCTAAAGTTGTATGCCACCATAGTAAACCGATAGGCGCAGTCGTACCGGCTAGAACTGTGACGGTATATAGCGCCATCTTGCTAAGCAGTGCTCCTGTGCTGAAGTACATAAGAAAAAATAAGGACTACAGGGCTTTAAGCGGTAACAATCAAGCGCATAATATTTTTTGCTGACTCCCGTATACATAGAGTGGTATACAGTTGAAGTGGATACTATACCGCTTAAATGTGCGGTTGGATGCTGAATAAAACTACTTGTTTATCTCGTGGTGAGATAATCTCGCAAATATGTCGGGGTGATTTTCGTTAGGCTGGAATGAGGCTACAGTTGTGCGGCAGTCATTACTCACAAGCATGCAGCTAACTTAACCTTTGAACAACAACCGATATTAGTACCTCCTTAACGATCCGTGAAACTCACGTAGTTCGGCGAACACTCCTTGGTGTGAGAGTGCGCAAGAGAGTTCCATAGGAGGTGGGGAGGAGGGGGGGGGATTATGCATTATCTTGAAAGGAAAGCGCAGATTTGTTGTCTCTCATCTGTGGTGTCCAAACTTTTAAGGGGTAGGGGGGTCAGGCGATAATCTGAGAGGCGACCCCCCCCCCCTTCTCACTGCCCTCCTCGGGCGCCTCCCGTGGCTTTAGCCGACGTGATAAGCTGAAGGCTGCTCAATAAAGCTGTTACATCATCATTACCAAGACTGCCTCAAAGCACGCAGGTTGAAGCATCCCGTCAAGAGTACACTCTTAGGAAAGAGCGGGTAAAAAGGGTGTCCTTTTGTCCCACAACAATAATCGTCAGCTATCCGGCGTGGCTTTTCCCTGCACTAACGCCGTGCGCCCGGTATCGATCGCGACTTCCATGTTACGATCGGCATGCGCGTTGTCAGCGTGAGATAGCATTTCTGATAGGAATGTGGCGATCTCAGAGTTTTCAAGAAAGGAAACGCAAGCAACCCAAATGACGATTATTGTTGTGGCACAATAATGCACCCTTTCAAGCGCGCAGCACTTTAAGGGTCCGGCTCGTCGTCCATCCACTGTCTCATGTCGGATGGTCGCGAAGTGGTCAATACAGGCATAAAACAAGGCTAACAATGCTCAAAACCAGCGTAAAATAAGCTACCGAAGTCTAAAATAATATAAACTACAGAAATAACCAATAATTAATCGCAACAATTTACCTAACATCGCTAAAAGCGCTTTGAAAAATCCGTTTAATACCCGTGCCGCGCAAGAGAAGGCGCCACCGCCTCGGCAAGCGCGCGATCGCCGAGGCGGTGGCAAGCGCTGGGTTCGCTGGGTTGCCCGTACGCACTTTCGCAGGTTTTACGGTAGTGGAGCTGCATTAAATGCAAGATTTAGAACTACACCAAGACCTACACAAGCACGACGTTAGCACAGGATTTGTTAACTCGATTTTTTACTAGAGTGTAGTTACGCCATAGCTGACACAGCGCGCAATATTCGTTACTCTTCAAAAGACTCGTTACCCTTGCTGGTCGCCGGTGCTGGAGGCGACGTCGTCGTCCGACAGGCACGAGTGGGCGCGGGACAGCGCCGGCGACGAGCACGCCGAAGAGGACTCCTCTTCGTCAACGACGGCGCCTAGGGCTTCGGGCACGTCGTCTTGCTGCTGGAGAAGCTGCTGCTCTTGTTCCTCGATCTCCTTCTCCAGCTGAACGAGGCCCGGTGGCTCGACGCCGAACCGCGACGCGATGCGGCCCAGCTGCAATAGGCACAGCACCACGCAACGAGGCTGGTTGTGAAGCACTGGGGCATGCACGTGGTGGTGGTGGTCACGATAGGCACAGTAGGGCGGAAGAACGAAATAGGATAAGCTTGCCTTAAAGACATCACAGCGATATATACACACTCAAGAAGCTCATGCTGGTAAATTACGTTTCGAGAACTGTGGGAATATTTTAATCATTCGTTCATTACTGCCAGTCTGAGTGCCAGGCCTTGAACTCGGCTAAAACGAGAATAGTTAAACATCGATCGATACAACTAAGTCGGTAAAATCGGCAATTTACTCCGTCATGTCGAAACTTCGTTCAATACAAATTTCAATGTTCAATGCCTGTATTTTCTTGATCAGTCAAGATGGCGGCGAAGACTAAAGGCTTGCGAGCCTGACAAAGGTCCCCGCCCCCATGTACACACGTCAGACAACGTTTAGCAATTTTCATAACATATCGCTCCTGACCTTTTAACCTCTGACCTTTTAAGCAAGGTATAGTAGCCAGAGGTTTCTTTTTTGCTCGGGAACAGCCCGGGCGTGCAAACAGAAAAGATGAAATCCAGTATATATATATATATATATATATATATATATATATATATATATATATATATATATCCCAAAAACCGCTATGTCGCCGTGTCGTCACAAATTATTCACTAACGTTTTCGTATTTATAGCCACGTTTGCACTAATGTAAGTTTTCGCAAAATATCATGCCGTCGGTGCCTTTTAGAACAGAATATAATTCACCCTTGATTGGTCAGAAGCATAAGCCCCAACATAAGGCACCAGAATCTATGACGTCACGGCAAGCACGGTGTGGCAACTTTCATGTGACGTCGCCACCCGCCTCTATATTTTTTTACCTTTTCTGGCTTACCAGGTGTCTCTTTAGCGGCTAGACTGTATTCCTGTTAATGTGAAAGAAACAGATTTGTTACGGTGTAAAAGCTGAGAGGTCGGCCTGAAACAATGTTCTGACCTGCTACTAAAATGGTAATTTGCTAGTATAGCTGAGCGTAACTCCCACTTTAGCGCCTCTATGAGGTAAACATTGCTGCATTGTTCGAATACCAAAGGACCAGGAGGTACAAGATGGTTGCCGCACGCTTCGGAGGTGTCGAGCCTTGACGCTGACACATGAATAGCAAAGGAAAAAGGAAAATTGACGGAGGGGAAAAAAATGAAAGGGAAGTGAGGGGGGATACAATTATAGAAAAAAGATATAATGCGCCCATAATTAAAATGAAACTAGCAGAAAAGACATCTTCAAAGGAGGTAATATGACAAGGCTTTTGGCAGCCCGCGGCGAAACCACTTCTGAGTTTCTTCTTGGAGTGCGAGCTTCATCATTCAATTCCTCTAGAAAAGCAAGAAAATGAGACGCATCTTACGTTCGAGGAGCAATTACCGTCAAGCAAGTCATCAACTAGCTTGTCACTTGCAGATAATTAAAAAAAAAAAACAGAAAACAAAACAAAACAAAAAGGTAAGTGAGCGGTGTACGTCGACCCACTCGTTGACATGCCCGTCAATAAGTACTTACGTGCTGGCGGCGAAAACGAGAGACCGAAAAAATAGAAAAAAATAAAAAAGTGTTCGCCTGCGTATTTCACTTTTGACAACGTGTGGCCGCTGTGTGAGATGAAAAAAAAAAGGATAAAAGAAGGATAAAATGTACAAAGGAGCAAACGAAAAAATAAGCCTTCGGGAAAAGGTTTGAGAAGCCTGCCAAAGGCTGTTGTCAGCTTGTCAGCATGCCAAAGCTCTCGGCCTGACGACTTCGTCAGGGAACACCTCGTTTTACGCACTTCACTTTTAAAGAGTGAGGAACATCTTAAGTTTCTTTAAAGAGTCATCTGTCACATCATCGCCGAGCGAAGCAGACAAATTGCCCCTAATGAAGCCAGGCGCGCCTGGGCGAGTCTATAATAGGTAAACAAGAATTCCGAGTGCATCTAATCTTAGCACTCGAATTCACTTCTAGGTACTACTGCATAGCTCACTTTAGGTCCGGTTCAGCTCAAATTTCACTCGAACATGCACTTTTCGGAGAACCTATACATAAACTGCCCCCCTTGATTTAACTTGAAATATACTACCACGCATGCTTATTTCTTTATTTTTATGTGATCGGGCTTCACCCACAAAATCCTACCAGCGCTTGACGCAGGCCGCGCCGCAATATCTGAGAATCTTCTCGATTGTTTTATAGCACTCTGAGTGACAAGACTGCAGGCATTACGCGAGTAGTCAAGTTTATTCTAGAGCTAACGCGAGCACCAGCGATAGCGCTGTGATGTTCGACTACTCGTGTAAAAACATGACGCGTTCCGCCGACGATCAGATCATCGACGACCAACGTCCGTGCTCACCGTTATCGTTGTACAACGAGTGTTGCTTGAACTCCGAGAGTTTCTTTTCCTGGGCCACAAGATGTCCCAATAAAAAACTTATATTTACCGGTTTGAGTTCTGCGTCCTTTGCAGACACAACCGCTTGACAATACGCGGCAATGTTCTCGGTTTAAACTGCTCAAAATAAGTTTTGGACTTTAGTGTTGCTTGCTAGAGCGACGAATATATAACCAGAAAACACGTCATCGAAGAGCCAGCGATATACTAATTATATAAAAAAATACAATGAAGCCCAGCGACTAAAGCAGAAACTTAAATACAGCGTGCTTTGTCAGGGTGTACTCGAAAATAGATCTGTAAATTTGACTTCAGTTACTTCCTGGAGCCTTAGTTGAACATTATGAATGCTATAGGCAGTTTATACAGGTTAAGCCGCGTCGTCCACTTTGGTGATTCAGCACTGCGGATAACCACCGTTCCTCGAACGTTCGCGATCGTCGTTTTGGGAACGACACGACGAAATGAAATATCGCTCACCAAGTCCGTCCGACTCGAACATGACCGACTCGTTGACACCAAACTTGCGGCACCATCGCAGGAAGTTGTCCACGTTGTCACGTGCGAAGAAAGTGCCGGACTTTGCGTTCTCCCAGCACTTGAACTCGAAGCTCGGAACCACCTGCGCAAAACGAAAAAAGTGAAATATAATGTCACGGCTAAATACGACAAGAAAAGTAAAGCTTTTACTTATTGATTGACAAAGAGAGTAGGCCAAAGAAAGAGTGGGTCATTGAGTGATTGAGTGAGTGGGTGAGTGCGAGTAAGTGACAAAGCGTGTGACTGAATGAGTGAGTGAGTGGGTGACTGAGTGACTACATAAGTCAGCGGGCCAGTAAGTGACAGAATGAGTGACTGAGTGGTGTGCATACGTGCGCGAATAATTTATTCAGACTGAAATACCAGGGCACTCTTGGAATTGGTAAAATTTACTCTAGTGGAGGGTCCTTCCAACGACCAATGTAAATATATCATACGACCAGTTAGTTGCCTGAAGATGCAACATCCAGAGATGGCCCGGAAGAGGGGCTCCACCTACAGGAACTACGCAGAGTTCACTTCAATAAAGTTTGTCTTCCTCTCCGCTTCACTCTCCTCCTCAAATGCAATTCTAAAGAGGTGAACAACGGAATTTCCATGTTGCGTATGTCTTACATGCCAGTAAGCAAATTATTAAAATGTCTTCTAGACTGATTAGGTTTGAAATGAGAGAGTCGCAGTTATTTTCGCTGATAAGTGCTTTCTTCTTATTCATAAGTGAAGATTCAGAAGGTAAAATTTTGTTCGCCGTGCAGCTACCCGGGCGTTAGTAAGTATAAAAATTGATTGGTGATGAAATCCAAGTTGTCTTAGAGGATAGGTTTTCGCGCTGCTTCGTTTCACACAGTGTAAGCCCGCACGGCTCTCACCGTAATTTGCTCTAAAGGCAGCCCTTACACGTTAAAAAATAAATCAATTATGTTTACGCATTACACATGTATGGGCTACTTCAGACTGAGTTCTAGTTAAATCGAGTTTAATGGCGCAAAAACAACTGAGGCTAAGCTGCGCCAGACACAAGGTATTTTGTATTAACCAGTAAGTAATATTTAATTCTAAAGTTTTAGTAAAACGCCGCTTTCTTTTATGAAATTTATAACATTAGACCGGAGAACAAGTGGATCGTTTCTATAGAATTAGACTGAAGCAAGAGGTAAAGACGACTATGCCGCAGGCAACCCCGCACGCGAGTACTCGTAAAAACTTACGAAAAATAACAGAAATAATAATAAGCGATGTGGAACAGTCGGATGCTGCCTAGAAAAGGGAGAGCCCAGAAATAGCCAGAAGCGAAACGAGAAGCAAGAAACGACGGGTAACCGCGAAGTGCACTCAGATCAGTTATATTTAACTCCGCGTGCGACAGCAAGTGCTGAAAGCAAAGAGGTAACACGCAAGGCACTGAAACTAAAAACAAACAAGCAACAACACCCCCCCCCCCCCAAAAAAAAAAAAAAGAAATAACTGAGTAGCGCAACCGCGATGCGAGACTGACGTCGTAGAGACAGCAAGGAAGAGAGAAAGTCAGGGCGGTTGACGAATAAAAGGACGGCCTTGCGGTTGGCTGCAGGGCGCGAAAAGTGGCGGCGATCAGATGACGCGCGTCGCTTGCTTTCTCAGACTCTTCCTGGGGTGGTGAACATCCTCAGACTCGCTACTACACCCCTTGCGGTGCTTATTATGGGGGGAGAGCTAGGCACACGTCCTTGCTTCGGCAGCCTTGAGACCTCCTTACCGACTCGGTAAGGTCTAAAAAGGGTCAATGCGCGCGCAGTGCGAACTGCGCATGCGTCGCGGTTTATGGTTACGGCCTCGAGGAAAACAGACACCCACGGGAGAAGAAACGAATTTCCGTGAAGTTCATTTCATTGCATTGACATATACCAGTTTGCAAAAATGTAATTGTACTTAATTTCATTTATGTATTTATGTTTCATTACGAATACTCAAAGGGCCCGTTAGGGCATTACCTAGGGGGTGGGGGTGGAGTGGAGTGCAAACAAAAGACGGGCAGCATAATATGAGAAAATTATATACGGGTAGTATACTAAAAAGATACCTGTGTGTTATACAATATCTAGTAGAGAAACGATGAAACAGGAACAATGGATGTCGTTCTCACAGGGTTACACAGCTTACAGTGTTACACAATTAAATATATAACAATATGAAGCCTATAATACAATATAAGAAAAAAAAAGGAAAGACAGAGAATATACATATGACACGAAATAGAAATTGTAAAGCTGAAATGCTTTATTAAACAATCCCAAGCAGTAGAAGACATGTCCTGAAAAAAATACGTCTGAATCGCTAGCCTGAGGATAGCGGTTATTCATTCAAGTATATTTGTGAAAAACAGCAGCTTACAGAGGAAAACAATGTGATAAACTTTTTTTTTTTTTCAGAACATTATAACACCTTAAAATATGACAAAACGATTATTACACTGTAATACTATTTCAGATGTTCACTACATTTATAGAAATAAGTTTCATAACGTTCGTACACACACTGTTACATTGTGTGCAGACTACACATTAACGTATGGCTACATTCGGTAGCCGAAACATCGAGGTAAAATAACGCCATTATTATTATACAGCGACTGATAAGAAAAAGAAGAAAGATGGCTTTCGCCTTCGAGTCGTCTTAGGCGAATGTATAAGGGGCCCTTGCGACATTATTTTTTTTCTTTTTTTGTCCCGTTTGCTAATCTTGTATGCACTGTTAATACCTTCTGATGGATCGATACCAACTTGATCCTGCTTCAACTATCAAATCAAAGCCACAATGAGTAATAAAGAAGCAATATATATGTATACACATGTAAAAAGTAAAGATATAGAAGCGCTGGATTGTGGCCAAACGCGAAAGCAGCTGGTGGTGGTGCGGGAGAAAGGGAGAAGCGCGCGCGCGCGCTCTGCTTTCCCTGGTGATGCATCTAACGGATCGCGGGGCGAGGCCAGCGACCTCTGGAGACCCCGGACGGAGGGAATAAAAACACTGCGAAGAGGAGGAAGAACTTGAGTATGGCTGCCAGTACGGAGAACGGGACTGGGTGAGGGGGCGGCGTCTGCAGCAATGCGTGAACGTAAGCTCGCGAGAAGTCCGCCCATCTAGCCTCCCCCTCTCAGTCCCGTTACTCAACGGGCGCCCGCATGACCACGACGTCAAGGAGGGGAGAGGGAGAACCCACAGGGCAAACAGATACGCCACGAACGACGCTGATCTCGCTAGTACTTCCTATCCTCGCTGGCACCCCACTCCACAGCTACTTTCTTTTGGCTCCTCCGTGAAGGCTTGTCGCGGTGCAGCGTTTGCGGTAATGGCATTGCCAGATAATCCGAGGTCCGAGTTCGCGAACTTTTAGAGGCGAAAGCAACGCATGCCTCATCGAAAGCGAAAAGTGACCGTGGGCGAAACGATGCGAAAAAAGTCGCGTGATCACACATGAGTTCATGATGACACAATCAATGACCTCATGATGGCGTAAGGTATCGCCAATATTTGTGACGCCATCGTGACGTCCCTGTCAAATCACATAGCATGACGTCACACGGTGACGTCACCACCTGACGTCGTCGCTTGGTCAAAGGTGGGTCGATCCCGGAGGCACTGAAACACCAGTGAGGTGCAGAAGGCTTGGGGCGGGGGGGGGGGGGGAGGGGGGGGGAGGGATCAATACAATTAGGTCGATTCCACGAAAGATCGAAAAAGGGTGTATATTTGATGTTTCCGATTTTCCTGATAATTTTGTATGGTATGCACATAAGACTGCACAGCACGAAATCGCAGTTCGTTTTCAAATAAAAATTTTTTTCAACACAGGAAAATTCGACAAGTGTCGCCAGTTGACGACGGCCATTTTACGAAGAGTGCGTTTTCGTAAATTCGCAATCATGCTGGCAGCCACTGAAGCTATATATTACAAATATCTTTCTTTTTGGCGGAAGTAGAAGTAAAGAGGAAATAGCTCTTATCATTTAATGGAATTCTGAGTAAATTATGTATTTTTAAAAATTCACGAAAAACGCTGCGTTTTTGAAAATCAGTCGAATTTGGGACGCTATGGCTACTTCTGTGAACATCTTAGCTTGTTCATATTTGCAGTATGAATAGGCTTTTATGTGAATAATGAACCTCTGCATTTGTATTTCTCTAATAATTTTCAAAGTAGTAAATTTTCATGCTCGAAACACCAAAAAGAGAAAAGTGCTCCTCCATTCAAAAATCTATAATAAAAAAACCCAATCTCAATTTTGTTCAAAGTCCCCCAAAATGTTCTCAAAGGACTGCAGAATGATATTATGAAAAAACATGTTGCATCATTTTTATTACAACAAAAGCAGAAAATGTCGAACATTGTGTTTCCAGAGCATGGTGGCTACTGCGCAAAGGACACCTCTAGTAACAAGAAAATACAGTAACACGTCCTTTTTCTTTTCTGAGCTTCGCTAAACAACAGTATTGATCTATGGTCGGAAATTGGGAACTGTTTTGTAAAAAAAAAGACCGTTCCAATTAAATGCATTCGCGTGGTTTGCGACTTCACGCCAGTGTTAGACATCCCTCAGTCCACAGTATGCACTTTCAGTTGTAGCCTCCTTTTCTTTCATCTATTTCACTTGAGTATAATTCATACCTTGAGTGCTAAAGAACGCATTCCCTCCATGCGTCTCTTATGATGATGTGCTGTGGCAGAATTGAGAGATTGGTATAAAAGCCAAGGTCTCTTCATGAATGGAAATGAATTTCTGGAGAGCGGTCGCCAAGAGGTGTGGTTTTTGTTGGCCCAAATGTGTACGTTGTCAAACCTTGTGTGATCAAAGCAGAGTTTAAAAAGAATCGATTACATGAAGATTGGTGGCAGCAGTTCTGGCCACGGACAAAACACGTCTTGTTTGCATTGCATCTGATTTATTGTTTTGCATATCCTTCTTTCTCTTGAAGGAGTGCTGGCAGATCTGGTCTCCGTCTTGAATTGAGCGCGCATCCTGCTTCATGACCCTCCGCAAAAGAGTCTCGATCCGACACGTAACGAAAATTCTGCTGCAGCGGAATTTTCTTTTTGTGCACCATGAGGCAGTCCGTACAAAATCTCGGCCATGGCTATAACGCCTACCCATAGCCACCTTCAGAGCGAAGGACAGTGATCGCATCAAAGTGAAGCACAATTTGGATGCTTGACTTCTATCTCAGGTGGTGTTTGGCTGACTGGCACAGCCGTACTCGTTGCTGTCGTCTGCTCAGGCGGGCGTCCATTGCGCCGGCCTTTGCACCTGTCCGCCTAACGTATGCTACTCCGTTTACACGAGTGCTTGTAGCGCGGGCCACACGATCCGCACTGTGCGGATCCAGAGACCGGGCGGGAGAGCGACGAGCGGTGAAAAATGTATCGTGTAACCAACGCAATCGACACCCCAGCTTTTTCTCGTGCATAGCGACAAAGCCTGGCAAACAATGTGTGGCTGCTGTGCTTATAGGTTGCACTGCGGTACTCGCCGTTCACCACTGCCGTCATTTGCGATTTCTCACATTCTTACAATGCATGATCGAATCAGCTACACGCATTTCGCGTTTAGCTTCGTTACTTTTATATAAGCGCATTTACTAAAAAAAAATTATCCAGAGGAATGAAAATGTCCGTGCTGCCCGTCGACGAGGAATGTAAGTGGTGTCGCAAATGCATTTAATTGGAACGATCTTTTGTTTCTTTACAAAACAGTTCCCACTTTCCAACAATAGATCATTACTTCTGTTTAGCAAAGCTCAGAGAAGAAAAAAGACGTGTTACTGTATTTTCTTGTTACTAGAGATGTCCTTTACGCAGTGGCCACCACGCTCTGGAAACACAATGTTTGACATTTTCTGCTTTTGTTCTAATAAAAATGAGGCAACATGTTTTTTTTTCATAATATCATTCTGCAGGCCTTTGAGAATATTTTGGGGGACTTTGAACAAAATTGAGATTGGGTTTTTTTATTATAGATTTTTGAATGGAGGAGCACTTTTCTCTTTTTGGTGTTTCGAGCATGAACATTTACTACTTTGAAAATTATTAGAGAAATACAAATGCAGAGGTTCATTATTCACATAAAAGCCTATTCATACTGCAAATATGAACAAGCTAAGATGTTCACAGAAGTAGCCATAGCGTCCCAAATTTGACTGATTTTCAAAAACGCAGCGTTTTTCGTGAAGTTTTAAAAATACATAATTTACTCAGAATTCCATGAAATGATAAGAGCTATTTCCTCTTTACTTCTACTTCCGCCAAAAAGAAAGATATTTGTAATATATAGCTTCAGTGGCTGCCAGCATGGTTCCGAAGTTACGAAAACGCATTCTTCGTAAAATGGTCGTCGTCAACCGGCGACACTGGTCGAATTTTGCTGTGTTGAAAAAAAATTTTATTTGAAAACTAACTGCGATTTCGTGCTGTGCAATCATATGTGCACAACATACAAAATTATCAGGAAAATCGGAAACATCAAATATACACCCTTTTTCGATCTTTCGTGGAATCGACCATTAGCAATAAGTGGACACACGGTTTCCAACACCCTCGCAGAGCATCATGAAAAAAACTGGGCACTGCATTGACTGGTAATCGGCTTCCGTCATCGAAAAAAAAAAAACCTATCATCCCACCTGCTCCATTGAAAATTTATGCATATAATCCACTACTAACAGGATAAATCTGCCAGGGGGTCCTGTTCCTGAGTTATACGCAATTGCATGACGTCTTTCGACGTATATATAATAAAGACCGCCATGCATTCGTTCACTGTGAATGACGCTCCCGTATTGGTCACCGAAACGTCAGTTTCTCTTGTTTTGTGTTCTATTTTAGTTCGCCAGTGTACGTTTTCGCCGGCCAGTAATAACTGTCAAGGTTTACGTCACGAAAACCATGGCGTCGACCCGAAAGTTATTTCTTTTGTCCTACGTAAATGAAATAGTAATAAAGGAAGTAAACAAAATGTGTTACGAAAAAATCCCAGCGGATCTCAAACATTGAGGGAATCGATTTTATGCGAAGCAGTCGGCGAGTAGCAGCCTATGCCGGATTTTTCGCTTTGAGTCGAGCGTTACGTGTTGGATCGACGTCTCGGGTAAATGTCGTACTCGCGCGCATATGGTAGGCTTGCTAACCATATGGACTACACTGGCGTGCAATAGGTAGCTCATGGTCCGACCTAACGTCGGCACTCACGTTAAAACGGTGTCAGTTTTATCGCAACAACGTACACGCTACGGTGCGGTGATGTGCGTATCTTTGAGTAGCGGTATTCGGCGAATTCGAGCAACGCATTACCATAGCTTGCCGAGTCAATGTGTATTGCGCTGCTATGACAGCGGATAGCGAACACTGCAACCACAGCTGACGTTGCCCCGAAATCAGGGCGTGCATAAATCAAGCTCTTTTTGCAAAGCTGTTTGAAGCACTGGCATGGCTACTGTGGTAGAATACTTCACTGCCGTGCGGAACGCCTGGGTTCGATTCCAGAGATGCCGAAATGGCTAGTCATTTCCGGCGCCACGCATTGGCAACAACCTCTTCTTATACACATTTAATTAAAGAAAAAAAGAACCTGAACGGATCCAGAAACTTCTGGTTCACTGTGGCTGGAGCTATGCTTATCTGCAATTCTTTTCGCCCAGCCAGACGTGTACAGCCGCGCTCAATATGACTTGCAACACGGGAGCGCGTGGCCTCTCGAGTTTAACGATTGCGCACAGCTTCAACTTGCTTCATTTCCGTAACCTAATATTATTTTCTTATTTGGGAACATCTCCCAGTGAAATGACAGCGTTTAGCTGTAGAAATAAGGGCTAGTGGAAGGAATGCGAAGTCTTTAAACTCGTAAGGTCACGCGCTCCCGTGTTGAAAGTCATATTGAGCGCGACTGTACCTGTGAACGTTTACATTTGCAGCATACAGGTACGCGTATACAGTCTTTGCACTAAGAGACTAGTGAACTCGGGTCCTACATAGTAAGCGCTGCACGGACTTAGTGAGCCAGCACGAGAAGCGGTGAGCAAGGCAAGCAAGGGGCTCGAGTCGCGGGGGAGCGGCTCTCAGACATAGCGGGGTGCAGCAAAAAGACGGGCGGACGGACTAGGAGAACGCGCCACACAGGCCGTAAACATAGAAGGGAGATATACACCTCCTGTCAATCTCTCGGAGGGCGCACAGGGGCTCTCAAGTGTGGCGACGCGGAAATCTGGTCCGGAAGGAACTCGACAGGCAGACGAGACGGCGTCGTTTTGGAGACAGAGGGTACACATACTATAGGGCATGCTCGTATACAGTAAAACCTCGGTGATACGAATCTCGTGGGACCACCAAAAATATTCGTGTCACCCGAAAAATCGTATCACCAAAAAACATGAAAAATTAGTATGCAACAAAAGAAAGCTGGCGTACGTTTTCATTCATTGTTTCTCAGGGTCACAGCAACGTCATGAACAGCTCTTACTGATTGCCAGTGAAGTTTTTAGACGTCAGCGATCATACTTGTGTGTAATCAATGAACCAGATGTGACCCGTGACAGCTAATAGCCCCTTCCAAATCTTAGTGCTCTTTTCCGCATTACACCAAAGTATTGCGGCAAAAGTGACCTAAGGAGCGCTTTGCGTGCGAGAAATGAAGGCCAGAAAATCCTTTGTTGTTATTTTCTTATCATGGTGGTGTTTTTGGGGAGTTTTACTGCGTTAGGGCCTCCAATATTCGCGCGCACAATCTCGGAGGCTACGACGCGCTGCAGATGGCCTGTGCTGACAAACTGGCGGCGCGGCGCGCTTGGGTTCCTCCGCCCGCGCGTGACTGCCGCGTCTTCCGCGACAGCGCAGGCAAGTACCTGAGCGGTAGCGTACGTTCGTATGAGACGTCACGGGGTGAAAATCGGTTCGCGACAGCCGTACTCCATTACATTGTAGGCTAATGTGCCTTGGCCGGGACCACACAAAAATTCGTATCACCCCGAAATTCGCATGAGCCGTGATCGTATCACCGAGGTTGTATACTGTATAGGTTTGGCGCCTCGAAATAAAGTACCTGTGTAATCGGCGCCATCAAAACAACCGGGTAGGGATTGACAAGGTTGTTAGTATAAGAGTCATTTACCATTACCAGTTTGTTTCCGCCTGTATGAGAAAGTTAAAGTCAGGACTGGGTACGATATTGTCCTTTCAGTCCTCTGTCGTATATCAGCATGACATTGCAGTCTGCATGTGCGAGCCTTCTATAGTCTGACACAACTTAAGCCCGGAGAGGCCCCGCCCAGACGACCGAAGCACGGAAGCCGATCGCCTCCGCGACTAAAGAAATACTCCCGCCCATACACTCGGTAATGTTCACCGGAGGGCCGTCCGGCTCATGACGTCAGTCTAAAGCGCGTGCCCACTGGGGCAGACTTGTGTGCATCCGCCTTGGAGGTGAAAATAAAAATTTATGAAGGCTATATACGGGGCTTGGTTGTATTCCACGCATTTCTGTATCACCCGGTTTACAGTGTGAATATGACCTATTGTCGAGTAGGTTGCAGGAAATTCTACTTGGTCCTTTGGTTGATTGAGTTTTAAGGTGGTCGGATCCTAATTCTATTAGCGATTACCTTTAGGACCATAAGTATTACCGTGATACGCCCGGTCGCTTGATCACGTACGCCCACGTAAAAGGAAAATATCCGCAGATCATTCGTAAACATTTGTGGCTGCTCGCGCGTGCCAGCATGTCGACAAGATTGCTTTTTGGGTAAGACCACACTAAATGTCCCTGGCTTGCACGATCAATCATTTGCATGTACATATTGCTAATCCACCCCTTATATCATCAAAAACGCGTGATCACCTTCCAAAAATGGCGAAATAGCCCGGTGTATTGCAGAAACTGTAATATAAGCTTCAGTGCAGGGCCACAACATCGTATTTCAGTGGAAAGCCAGCCACATTGAAATGAAGGGCAATCAATAGGCAGACAGACTCGCCAAAAAAAAGCCTTGAATGAAGCATGGGACTGCGCAATCCTTATGTCTTGGGTGCAATCCTTATGTCTAGCGTGTATATTCAAATATTATAATACAAGGATATAAGCGCTGTTTTACGGAGATGCGATTGAATAATATGAACCAAAGCAATAATTTTTATACGTACGAAATTGATCCAAAAATAAATTTCAATAGCGGCTGATCTCTTACGACACATAAAGATGTTACTTTACAGGCTATGACTGGTTACATTACAGGGCTCGACAGGGTTCGAGCAAAAGGCCAACATCTTTCTAAAAGACTTCCTAGTGGAAACTGGTCTAGATAAACACTTGTGATGAGCAGCCATATGCAGCTATGTATGAGGTGATGCGCTGGACAGAAGTGTGTGTGTGTGTGTGTGTGTGTGTGTGTGTGTGTGTGTGTGTGTGTGTGTGTGTGTGTGTGTGTGTGTGTGTGTGTGTGTGTGTGTGTGTGTGTGTGTGTGTGTGTGTGTGTGTGTGTGTGTGTGTGTGTGTGTGTGTGTGTGTGTGTGTGTGTGTGTGTGTACGTTCTACGGCAAAGCGAACTGTGCAATGCCATGTTATTTTGTTTATTTGTGTCAGTTTGCCATACGTTTCCCTTTACTTGTTCATTGTGTTTTTGGATAACGATTCCTTTCTCTCGTTTTCTTTTTATTTGTGCTGCAGGGCGTGGAAACATGGAGCAGCCGAGGGGTTACATGCTTTAACCTTTCCACAGCAAGTAAGTTAGAATAACTTCACAAAGCTAATTTCGCAAGGCACGTACGACTGTTACGACGGTAGCGCTTGGCTTCTTCACGCCTCTAACAAAGGCAGTGTTCTCACACGTCGCTATTCGCGACAGACAAATAACTTAATCAAAAGCGAGAAACTATAGCGTACCCTCGAGGCACGCCATTTCTCTTCTCTCCCTCGTAACTGTCAATAAAGTGTCTGCCTGGTAGAAAAAAAAAAAAAAACCTTCCGGCGCTGTTGTCTTCTTCAACAGGAGGCAATTAAGGCGAGCCCCTGGCTCCCACGCCACCATATGGCCAGACCCGGCCGCGTGTCTGCGCAAACAAGCAGACGTCTAGCGTGCATAACTAACACATCGTCTGTCTCGCGCAAAGTCAACGTCCGCGAGAAAAAAACAAACGTAAACCTATAGAAAAGCACCACGCGTGCCAAGAGAAGCTAGGCCTAACGAGTGCACCACAACGGATGAGCGGAGGAACTGGAGAACGCGGTAGTCGACGCGAGCGCCAATCTTGGTGGGACCCGGGGATCCTGTGCCCAGAGTGGAAGCCATCCGGGTTCGGGGCCACGAGGGTGCCAGACCGCGTGGCGATGGCCCCCGGAAAAGAAAGTATGCAGGGAAAAAGCAGCCATTATGGGCTCGAAGGAAGGGCGAGGGTGCGTGTTTATAAACAGCTAGACGTATGACGCCGAGACTGGGGCGCCGCCATCAGGGAGACGACGGAAGAAGAGTGAGGAGGGAACGTTGTCTGCGAGGATCGTCATCGTAAAAGCGGCTGACGCTGCGTGCGCCGACGGAAGCGTCGTCGGTGCACGACGAGCGAGCAGCTGCCAGGGCACGTATGGTTATGCGAACAGGGCACGGCTGCAGTGCGCTACGCGTGCCTACCAGCTGCCGCTGTCCGTTACAGCCCACGGCGCCGGGATAAAGATGGAAGCTCAGACGAAGAGAGATCGCCTTTAGGGCCCAGCTGTATCGGGCCACCAATGCATTTCATTGATCAAAGGACTAAGTCAGCCTTGACGACAAGATGTAATAATAATTTCTGGGAATCCAAATAAGGCAGAAGCTCAGGCGAAGACGGAAGTTTGAAGAGATGAAAGAATCTGGAGGCAGCAGGCTCCAGCCTTATCCCGTGTTCATTAATTTTTCAATAATTTCTGGCGTTTTACGTGCCAGATGCACGATACCATCATGAGGCACGCCGTAGTGTGGGTCTCCGGATTAATTTAGACCACCTGGGGTTATTAAAAGCGCACCTAAATTTAAGTACACGAGTATCCTTGCGAAGGAAGAAACAGCGCTAAAAATGGACGAGGACTGAGGAAGAAAACACGACACAGGCGCTCATTCAGTGTCCTTGTATTTGAAACCTTCTGGCAGCCAAGCTGAAGTGAAAATGTCTAACTTCAGCGGGCGATTTGGCCACACCGTATCATCAAATTAAGCCTTTCAAACGTAACATTGCAGAACTGTATGTCCGCGGAACGGTTTACTGCGCATTATATTTTCACGAAGAAGTCCAACAAGACCGTTGAAACTTACGATTTACGTACACACGCAAAAAAAAAGCAATGTATACTGAAGAAATGCGGTTCCAATGCAGGGGAGAAATAACAATGCTGATCAGAATGGTCAATTAGCTTACTATCATTCATTCGTACATCCAAAGAAGCAAAATCAGCAATATTATTGAACAAACGAGCACACTAGCCGAACCGCACGCTTCAGCACACTCACTCGAAAACGAGCGAAAAGAAATAAGGAAGGAAGGCAAGGTCAGGCAAACCGCCGAAAACCGCAGGCTCTTCGCGCAGGCCCCGTACCGACGCGTGCCGTAATGCCGCCCATACTCGCGACCCCGCCCATCCGCTACAGCCCATCAGCTCTGGAGCCCGGAATCTGGGTTTCCTCAAACGCGAAACCATCGCTAGATTTTTTCAGGAACAAGCCCCTTACGGAGAAAGCACGGGGGAGGAGGAAAACGGAGCACTTTACTGGGCTGCGCACTGCGAACTTCCACGACGGAGCGTGGAAATTCCCTCCCTCGACTCTAACGAACAAGAGCTTTCCTTCTTTCGTCGTGTCGTAAGTCAGCTCCCAGCCCATAACTTTTCACGCTATCGCTTCGCAAGCTTTCGCGGTATTGAAGTGAGACCAAAGGTCCTGCCTCCTTAAGTTGTACCTCCTGGCACTTCTGAATCTCAGAACAACCAGGCGTGTTCCTCATCCGGCGAAAAAAATAATATAAAAGAAAGACAGAGCCATGTATGGGCGTCTCGAAAATGTACAGCATCTTGCAGTCCTTACCGCAGCTTTCTGGATTCTCACGTCCCCCCTCTCCCTCTTCTACCCTCATTTCTTTTTCTCGTTCACTCGTTTTTCATTCTGTATTTGAATTTTTTCTACTCTTTCTAACAACGCGCGAAAGTGGTGTTCTGTCTTACGTCGCGGCAGTACGGCTGAGGAGGTCCGTGTGCTTCGCGCGTGCAATATCCACATATTGCCAAAAGTTTACTTAGGCTTGATTTATACACCTCCACTCTCTGGGGTGTTTGCGCAAGCGTTATAAGGGGTTCGGAACGAGCGTTCGTGAGCGTCGCCTTGTGTTCTGTGCTCGTTAATGCGTTTGTATTATACAATGCGTTTGCATTACCTAATGCAGCGTGCGAAGAGAGTGGCCTTCGGGGGGGGGGGGGGGGGTAGCTGGTACGAAATGGGCCCGTTGACGACTCCGTAAATCGCGCTGGGGCAATGAAATATATATACCGCTACATATGTTTCACCGTGAAAAGTGAAAGGACAGAAGCAAACAGAGGAAAAAAAAAAAACGAAGGAAAAGGCGATATGGCAAAAGTAGTTTTCAACTAAAATGAAACCCAAAAGCACCAAATCTGCAAAGCTCACCCTCTGTCCATGCAGATTATATTGCCATGCGCGCTTACTATGTCACGTGGTCCTGACAGTTTTCGAGAAAGTAAATAACATACATTTTATCTAGAACGGTTATACTTGGGTCACGTGCTGCGGTAAGCAAAGTTAAATAAAAAGAAAAAAGTCACAGGAAAGAAGGAAAAAGGAAGAAAAAAAAAAGGAGTTTTACTATTATAAATCACGTACAACTGAGACATTTGCTGGAATTAAGTTTTGTGCTGCCACTCGCTTTTACTTATTTATAAGTATTAATAGTATTTATCTTAGCTATCTCGCTTTTCCTTTCTTTTGCTTTTCGTTTTTTTTGCGTGCAGGAAGATATGATCGCCTACACTTTTTTTAGTGTTTCGCCTAGGTAGTGCTTTTTTTGCTTGTTTTTAGTGTCGGGGGAGTAGTTTGGAGTGCGATTTTCTTTCTCATCAAACCGTGAAGGCGTACTCAAATCACGAACTTTTGACAGAGGCCACGCCATTGCACGACCGGCGACTACAGATGTTAAAATCGGCAGCTCGCGCCGCCATTGTGAAATGTGCGTGTAATTGGAGCCGTCTGCGCACTGGCACACGTGTGCACTCTGCACCACGGAATGAGTCTGCGCAATTTAATGCCACCCTCAAAAACACTGAACAATGAGGAAACGAAAGACTACTCACTGGAAGTTCCAAGAACTCTATAACACGCTTCGGGAAAGGAAAAAAAAAAAAGGGTATCGCAGTAAGCTTGTAAATGACTGATAGCCTTTCAATTAATGCTCATCCGTCAAATCTGTCACCAGATGCGAGATGAAGCGTTAGCGGCAATCGCGACGTCACATCCACGCAAAAACTTGTTCGCTTAGTGTACTAATAAACTGAAGTATCAGTGGTGTTGCTTAAAGAAAGCAAAGTAAACTGCACCTTATTAATGCGAAAGCCTCATCCATGTCATTCGAGCTTGCCTTGAACGAAAAAGCCGGCGCTAGGGCAGTGAAGAAGAAAAGATTACGTGATATCTACGGGGGAGCGAGAGCCACATAGAAGAAGCGAGTGAAAGCATTAAAATATATCAGCATCGCAAAACGCATTAGTACAAAACACCACCCCCGATATGCCACTCCGCAACCATATGAATCCACCAGACAGTTAAGCCATACGGGACATGATTTGTCGTTGTTTTTCTTTTCAACTGTAGTGCAAATATAATGGCGTAAATTGAAAGGAATTATGTGGACCGTTTAAGTGGGTGGGATCCGAACCCTGAACCTTCTATTTACGCGCAACCACATTTATCTTGTCGCCGACGCATTGCACAACCCTCGCATTATTTCAGAAGCTTATCCACTCACCACTTAATCGCTGTACTTACATTATCCCTGCAGTTCACATATCTCACCACACTGCGGTCATGCACTGCGAGCTTTTCGCCCACGTGCCTGCAGTAAAACATTTTCTGCTTTCTTTTTCTCCCAGAGCAGCAAAAGAGTGGAACGGCCTTTCCCAGCAGCCCATCAAGCTTCACGCACAGCATATCAATAATAATAATATCTGGGGTTTGACGTCCCAAAACCACGATATGATTATGAGAGACGCCGTAGCGGAGGGCTTCGGAAACATCGACCATCTGGGGTTCTTTAACGTGCACCTAAATTTAAGCGCACAGGCATTTTTAAGTACACAGGCATTTAAGCACTCAGACATTTTCGCCTCCATCGAAAATGCAGCCGCCGTGGCCGGGATTCGATCCCGTGACCTTTGGGTCAATAGTCGAGCGCCATAACCGCTAGACCACCGTGGCGGGGCACAGCATATAAAATGTAACTTCACATGGATCATTGTGACAACCTCATTCATTCAATATTAACCCACGCCTTATGTAATAGCCCCTCGGGGATCAAAGAAATAAAAATGAAATGAAACCATATAAGATGCGCTTCTTTGTTCTTGTGTCGGCATCAAACTGCGCAGTCATCTAACTTCGGAGTGTTTTTCTATCCCGACAGAGCAACGAAACA
Source organism: Rhipicephalus sanguineus (assembly GCF_013339695.2). Taxonomy (NCBI): domain Eukaryota; kingdom Metazoa; phylum Arthropoda; class Arachnida; order Ixodida; family Ixodidae; genus Rhipicephalus; species Rhipicephalus sanguineus. Next base: position 142,726,346 of record NC_051183.1, read on the forward strand.
ATAGACCTCCGCTCAGCGATTTATCATGCTCAATTAATCTTACGAAACACAAAACAAAACAAAAGAAACTATCTCAGGGAAGCGAGGAGTTGTGCCGGTTGTTTCACGTCACTTGAGCCACAAAGACCGGCGTGCAAAGTCTTACAGCTCGGCGGAACAACCACACTTATTGTGATGGAAGCAGGAAGAAGTACCGCGAAACGCATGGAGGAGCAGAGAAGCGAGAGGAAGACAGCGCAATGACAGCGCGTTTGTTTCGCGCCTTTGAAGCTCGCCGCGTCCGTGCCGGGAGACGCTGCAGGGCTGGCCGCCGCTCCTGTTTGACCGGCGCTGAAGGGAGGAAAACAAACTGGCGCCTGGGAAAAAGGCCGCTCTTCTTCAGGGCGGGATATACAGTGTGTACAAGTGAAGTGTCCCTATGGTATACCGATGGGAGAATCACCTATCGGGAAAACCTCACGGAAGGAGCATGCACGTACGAGCATCTCGAACGAACTGTCGACAGTCGATGTTTCGAGGGGTTAACGACCCTATTATACGTGCCTATTTATAAACCCACTTCGCGACGGTCTGTACACATGTCGCAACTTGCGGTAGAAGAAAACCTCACGCTTACAATAAAGGAAATTTAGCCAAGCTTTTATGAATGTGCGTGTGTGCCAGGAAAGGCTATGCGTGTCTACACCTTCGTGGTCACCAAATTAGGGGGGGGGGTGTAGCCCTCTCTTTTTCCTTATGCTTGAATTCCTATAAAGGATAAGTGATACGCGCGAAAAAGATTGTGCCAATATTAATCAGATATTAATTTGTTGATGTCATTGCCTGGGCGAATCCTGCCATCTGTTTGGTTTCTATTATGCACATGTGACTTGACTGTAATAAAGGTATGAAAAATTAGTCAACACGGGGTTGACAAACGTCGCTAAAGCCGACGTTTCGACAAGCGGACTTGTCTTCTTCAAGGCTTCAAGGATTGCATGTAATAACTCCTTTATGCTCGTCTTTTCTTTACATCTATTGCGCTGTTGAGATTGTGTCGATTATAACACTGAGCATTGTGTCATTTTTGCGGGGTTATGGGGTTTACAGGAAGCAGGTGCATTGTCTGACCCCCCCCCCTTTCTTTTTCCCCCTTTTCGTCGCTACCATAGGCAATGTTCTTTTGCCTGAAATAAACTTCAACTCTGTATTCATCTTTACAGTTATGAACCGGCTTGGTAAACAAAATTCAGTTTGAAGCCGAATTCGTAGCTAATCATTGCGGCATACCAAAGTAACAGGCGGAAAGGAGAAAAAACAATCAACGATGAGATCAATACGATGATATATATGTGCAGTAAGCAATGCCGATATATATAGTAAAGTCTATATATGGAGCGTCGCCATACGAGATCAGAGGCGGAAAGGAAGCCCTGGCACAAATAAGCGGGGTGAAGGCCTGCAGGGCAAAGCCAAGGCAAGGCCGCTGCTTGACCGGGATGCGGTCGGATTAGCCTAAACTCGATTAGGGAATGCACCGCACGTCACCCGCCAGATGAGGATGGACGGCCGGAAAGGACGCGTTCTCTCGTACATATATTTATATCGCGACGTGCCACTAATTTGCCCAGTTATAAAGGAGGCAAGGATGGGAGCATCACCGATTAACCGCGATTGGCCGGTGACGTCTGAACGAGAGGGCAACGAGATGAAGATTGAGGATAACGCAGACAAAAGCGGCGGGGGTAAGGCCCTCCGACCCAGTATGAACTATATGCGCCCCAGTGCAGTTAAAGAGTGGCCCCAGAGTTACAAGAGGGCGCATTACCGGTGCAATGGAACTGACAGGCAGGGTGCTTGAGGCAGCCATAAGGCAATGAGGGCGTGTCACTTAATAAACTCAGTACACAGTGAGCATACGGATAGAGACTGCGTGGGAAACGGATGCTAAAACCATTGATTTTGTTGAGTAGCACAGTGGTATGTGTTCTCTCGTTTCGTCCCGTCTTTTAGCGCTGTTTCCTGAATATAGTCTTATACACTTACGTGTAAGTTTAATCACAAAAATGGTAATTTCGTGTCATTGCCAACCTCCCATTCCTTCGGGTCGCAAATATTGTTAGCCGCTCTTGTCCGCTGAATAATATTGTATTAATTTCATTTATGTTTTAATTACACATAGTGTTAGCGTACGTACCAAAACAGGAGTTACTCGGTCGGACACAAGTGCAAGATGTTTAAAAATCAATCCAAACGTGGAAGAAAATTTCGCGAATTGAAACACAAGACAAAACTAATCCCGCCCCCCAAAAAAGGTACACGCCGGATAAGGGATTGGCGGGCAAGTTTGTTCGAGCTCACAGTAATTGTTAGGCAAGCGCTATAAAACTAATTAAAGAAACAGGTAATTAATCGTTTTTTTTTTTTTCGTGTTTCTTTCGCAGCGCTTGTCGAAGCATTATAGTTTAAGACCCCCTGTATTCCCCTCACAGCATCGCAAGGCTGGCTTTTCTGCACAGCTCTACCGTCAAGTGGGTAAGCTCGCAACGTGTTGAAGGACAAAAAAAAAAGAAATAAAAAATTGATGCCGTCTTAAGTGTCTCGTAATGGCAGCCGCACCTCGGCGTCTGTGCGCCATGGTGTATTCCAATTAACATTGCGTTTCGTCGCACTGCCGAAACGGATCTCAGAGGTCATGTAGAAAGAAACGCGTGTCGAGACCAGCTCCTCCGCCAGGTGCCGCTACGATCACAGCTGCTCGCAAGAAAACCACCTGCTCTTTAAATGAACTCATTCACTAAAATTATTTGCCCTTACACTTAATTGGCACTCATCTTAAATAATGCTATGTTCCGATATGATATGCATCCAGCATAACTCTTAGCTTGAATAAGAACCATCGAGTTGACCCAAGTTTTGTTCTTTTGAAGACGTTTTCTGAATATTCGGAAAACCAGAAGGAAGTACTCGACCGGAAGTGGCTGAAAGAGAAACTAGAGTGTTACCCGTTCCTCGTGCCACAAAAAAGGAAAGAAAAAAAAAAGATACAGTGACGTTTCATTCCGTGAAACGGCAATTACGAATCGTGAAACACATCCCCACATTCAAGGACTGTGTATACCACCCTCTCTCTCTTTACTGAAAACGCAGGGTGCCAAAGACATGTAGACATACATTTTGTGACGCCCGCATCCGCGATGTGACTGCGACACACTTGCTGTGGATTTGCACAGGCCTCCATCTAAGCCGTCTTCGCCAACTCCGTGCAGCAGGGCTCAGGGCTGGCTGATCACCCGATCTTGAACGTTGGATTCACGGACTGTTCCACCGTTCCTTCTTCGATTTCATACATGAAGCAAATTGGCATGTGTATTTTGGATACCGCGAATTACTATGCTGAAGGAGAGGCTTTACAAATAATTTAAAAAGAAATACATTTACGAGTGCCTCTGGAATACAAGCCACATAACTACAGGTCAGATGCGAAGGAAGTTCTAAAGAGATGACTAGACATGTCTTTCGCCGCGACGTCCTCGTCCGTTTCCGTTTGTATTTGTTTTTAACCAGCTGACTGAATATCCCTAACCAATGTACAGTTGCATACTTAACACTGCTTCTCCCAACACGTGTTTCACCTTGCAGGTACTTGGCCGCTATCGCCTATCGAACGCGCATACGAGTGCAGACTTTTCATTTTGCATAGAGGTATGTACAGCCAGTCAGACAGAGGCACGGAAACGCAGTGCACACTCTTCCACCATCGTTCCACTAACCTCGCGCTTTCGCGTCCCTTCATATTGAGCAAACACAAAGGCGCATGCGTAGTAGACTCGCGAAGCGAGCCAGGAGCATCGCGATGAGGCGCGCGCAGTGCGGCGGTTGTTAAAGCGGGGCGCGTTCCGACGAGGGACTCTCCTCCGGCGAGCACACGGGCGGCGGCACTCCACATCCCCAGTGATGAACGATTCGAGGACGGAGGAGCGAGAGCCCGGCTATCACGCAGCCGCATCTCGCGCGCCTTGAGCACAGAGAGACGCCGACGCAAGCAGCAGCCCTCCGTAGAACTAAAGCCGAGAGTGTGCGTGGCACACGTGGCCAGCACACGAAGATGGAAGGGGGGAGTAGCGAGCCGAAAGAACTCCCCCCGTTTGTCGTCGTCGTCGTCGTGTCAAGGACCTCTCGGCGTAGCGCCAAGACTGGCACTCCCGTTCAGATGAGCCGATTTCCAGTGTATACGGCGCAGCTGGTGCCCCTCCGGTAGACACGATTTTAACAAACTTCGCGCAGGTAGCGAGTGAGTTTGTTCGCCGAAGCAAGCGCTTCGCTTGGTTCGCACGGTTCGCAAGTACGGCGAAAAAGCAAATGCAGACAACTAAATAACTGGAATGAGGGTGAATTAAGGCAGTGTAGGTGCTGTAACACTTGAAAGTCAACATAAGCCAACGTACCCAATCCTCGGCCAACGTTATTCACTGCTAGCAATTTTTGGTAGTATTCAAGAAAATAGTATAGCATTTGAAGTCACGTGAATCAGCTGCGGTGGCCTCTTAAGACTGCATGGCCTTCGGGATGGGTAAATATTGTCACGTAGCTTTGACGGTGAAGAAAGCAAACGCACCGGTAAGGGTGAAACGCTTTGTTATGCGAACTTGCGCCCAGTAAAAGAAGAGACACAATGAGTGCAACGATAGTATTAGCACAATCGTCGTCCATCGGTAATCTGATCATCGGCGGAACGCGTCGTCTTTTATAAATCAGCGAGCGAACCTTCCAGCGTTATCGTTGTTTCTAGCGGAGGAAACGAGGAAAAGAAAAACGAAATAACGAAACGGAAATGCGGAAGCTCCCGTATAAACTTCACTACTCGCGTCCTGCGCGTAATCTTAACGCAACGAACTCGCAAAGCTTCCCGAACATTGCGGCCAGCGCCGAGCGGTGCTAACAGTTTCTGTGGGTGAAACCCGGATACATCAAAATTAAGAAATGGGGGCGCGTCTGTGTCAGAAATCTGACATCGGATTGCTGTCGCCCGTTTACAGACAGCGATGTGAAAGAGCGCTACGAAAGCATTCTTTTGAGAATTCATTTCTGGGCTTTTACGCGCCGAAACCGCACTAATTGCGAGGCGCGCCGCAGTGGAGGACTTCGGGTTAATTTTCACAACTTGGGGTTCGTTAACGTCTACCTAAACCAAATTACACGGGTGTACTTGCATTTCCCCTCCACCGAAATGCGGCCCCCGTGGCCCGAAATCGAACCAACGTCCCCAAGCTTAGCAGACTAACGCCGTAAGCAAGTGTCCCCTCTGACCGCTTTCGTCATTAGTGATTGGAAATTAATACAGACTACAAACTCCTTGCTGCTTAAATGGTTCGGCGGATGGTAAGGCCAAACCAAAGTACAGCTTTCAGAAGGCTGACGATAAAGGTGGTGTTTTACGGCGGAAGGACCAAATTTAGAAACAGCAGGAGCCGTTTCAAGTTACTCTCGATTATTTATGTTTTATGGACGAACACCTGAATGCCCAGCAGGAGGTCGAGGACCTGTCATGCGTATACTGACCTTGGAGGAGCCGCTTAGTTGGCAACAGTGTTCCGCCCTGGCTTGGATAAGCTTGGCTAGCCGACAGACGACCACGCCATTGTCCAGTTTGTCCAGGAAGTTGTCTGCCGTGATGTCCTCAACGTCTGCGACAGAGATGAACAGACAGAAAGGGATACCAAGTCAGTCGACTTTGATACAAGATGATGTTTAAACAACCAAAGCTGAAACGAACACCAATCACGTTAGCGCACACTGCTATTTAAAAAGGCACTAAGCCAGATAACAGAATAGTTGAATAGGGCTCCTTATGACGCCACGCGGCTCAGTCAGATCGAGCGAATAATAATAAAAAAAAAGCCTGGACTCGAGAAAACACATCGGGCGTAGAAGACAAGACCGGCGTTTGCTCCCTCTGCTGCCAGACTTGCCACAATACCGGCGATTGTGCGTTGACGATTTGGTTCATTTATAATGGGCAGCTTGGCGTTTGAATATACCGCCAACGAGAACGAGTATCTGACGTAAAACGAAGTCATATGACGCAGGACAAAAGTGTGGCTGACGCCCATAGCTTTTCCAGTGATTTCCGCCTACGGCATTTTCACACTTCCCGTGACATCTGTATCGCAAGGATACCAAGAGAGAGAGAGAGAGAGAGAGAGAGAAAGGTTAAGTGAAAGGGAGGGAGCTTAACCAGAAAAATGTTATCCGGTTTGCTACGCTGCACTGCTCTTTGTCATGCGGAGAAGTGTGTGCGTCAAATGCGAAGGCGTTTAATCATTGGCCCATGACGGCACACGATAACTGTACATTCTGTTTGTATTATTAACACTTCGTTCAAAAGGGAAAGAGACGAGAGACCATCATGTGATCAGATAAGGTGTTAAGCTTCGAGTGTAAGGCCCTCATTCATAAACCAACCTTATCCTTATATTTCGTTTTCCTTATCGTTTTTGTACCATTAATGCACGTAAGGTGCATGCAAACAGTAAGCAGGGCAAAAGATAACTGATGTTGGTTTGTGAACACTGGCTTCATATTTAGTTGTTTATGAAGCCCGTTAAGGGCACAAGACAGATCAGGAAAACAAGGGAGAAGGATAAGGTTGGTTTGTCGATACGGGCCTAAGTGCGTGAGCACTCTTTTCTATCCCCCCCCCCCCTCACACACACACAGTTTCTCCTACCACATTTTTCTCGTATGTTGAGCGCACAGGGCAAAATGAAACACTCGAATACAAGCATTCAAATACAACTCCATTTCATTGATGAACGCATGTCCTATTAACAAACGAAAGCCAGCAACTCAGTCACGCGACAAGTGCGCTTGACTAACACTTACGGAGGACATCGCGCAGCCACCGTGCGGCTCTTCGCTTGTCCGCCTCGAAGTGTTCAACGTCGTCCTCCTCGTACACCTCGTCCACCGTGCACCACCAACGCATTGTTGACGACTACTACCGGAGCGGTTTTCACAGAGTTTGTACGGGATATCGGGACAACGCAGGTTACGGCAACGATAGTTGAGGCCCACGGAGCAGCGAGTACAGCGCAGGCAGGACTGCGAGAAAAAGAGTTCCCGCGCTTGACGATCTTTCCTTCCGGGCTTTCAGGATATGGTCACGCGCACTCGTTTCATTATTTGCACGCGATCGGGCTTTAGTCGCAGAAAACTGTTACACGTGTTACTAATCGGCGAGGGCTGCGACTGCTGACCCGAAGGTCGCGGGATCGAATCACGGCTGCGGCGGCTGCAGTTTGACTGAGGTGAAACGCTAGAGGCCCGCGTGCTTAGGTCTTGGCGCGCGTTAAAGAAAACCAGATGATCAGAATTTCCGGTGCCGTTCACTACGGCGCCTCTCATAATCATATCGTGGTTTTGGGACGTAAAACTCCACTTATTATTAATATTATAATCGGGGAGAGCCGCGCCAGGAGGTATGGGAACCTTCACGGTTGTCTTATAAGGCTCTGATAAGATTGCGCGCACGATGTGATCGAGCAGTTCAGGTAATTCAGGAATTAACGCAAGCAGCAGTGACAACGCTCGATCACGCATTTGTAGAAGAAGATGCGTTTCGCCGACGATCAGATAATCGACAACAGGCGACAGTGTGTGTTCCCCGCTGTTCTAATGGAAGTGCCACGAGTAGCAGTACGAGCAAGTAGACTTGCTCGTACTGTGACTGTCACTGGGTTTTCTGAGCACAAGTTCGCCCAATTAACTGTTGCGCCTTTATCGGTACGACCACATGCCGCCTCCTCGACCATGAAAACCACGTGAAAATATGATTATGAACTATTCCTTCTCTGGCAACGCCAATGCCACCCACCTTAGGCGCCCAGGCAGCTGCCATTTTCCAAATGCGTCGCACGCATTACAATAGCTTTTAGTTAAATTCACAGAAATTTTGCTTCTTCGGTAACAACTAAATGAAAGCAGATTGTAACACTAATTGAGACATCAGCACGTGTAACTGAAATTGTATTATTATTATTATTATTATTATTATTATTATTATTATTATTTATTAATATGCGTACACAAGAACACAGAGGAAATAGGGAGAGAGCCGGCTGACAACTGCCACGTAGAGGAGCACAACGCCTGCATACTCATTCGGGAGGAGGAAAGATATAGAGAAAATTAAGACAGTAGGAAAGAGAAAACAGGACACAAACAAATGTACTACGGGATACAAGCGACGTAACAGACGCATGCGCAAGAAGTCAACGTAACGTCCACAGGCTACTTTTCAGAGTGAAGCGAGCGACATGGCGACGACGTAAGCGATACGGGCTTCCCCCAATTAAAAGGTTCCGCTACGGATCCCACGAATGAGCAAAATAACGACAAGATGTACACGCCTTTCCCATGGGACAACTGCTACTGGAACGTCCGTCGTCAGCCTAAATCATAACATCTTATCGCAGTAAGGCATCTCCGTGTAATCGAGACCTCCGTTTGAGACAAACGGAGGCATTGTGCGTCCTCAGCATTGAATGCCCTCCATTGACGAAGGAAGACGGGATGCAGTTGTCACTTGTCACGAATAGAGCGGCGGTATATGTCGAAGGGAAATGCCGACGCCAGAGCCATGTCGGGGTGATCTGACAGTAAGACGATCTTCCATCGCTGATGCATGGAAGATGGAAGAGCCGGTAGACTATATTTCTGACAGCACTCACGTTAAAAGGAACGCGGAAGAGCGAGTGAGCATGCTGTGGGAAATACGTGGTTCTCAGGGGTATCCCTTTATCGAGTCACATAAAAAAAAAGACAAGAAATGAAATGACGAAAGAAGACACATAAAAAACGCAGAACAATTAAGTTTCAGATAACGGAACCATTCTCAAGAACTTCAAGGGACACTGTATTGAAACAGGCAATTGGTTTAGACTGATACGTTACACTGAAAACTAATTTCAACACCATAGGTTTACTACAAGATTAGAAATTCAATGTCAAAAGTTTCACAAATTTCCCGCGTAAATCTCCGATGGTAACGTCGTAGATCTGAAAGCTTTGTTTTTTCTCGTATTTTAGCCTCATTACCTCAATAAAATTTTCCTAAACTTGGTATGTCAAGTCCCTGACTCCCTCAGAGACAATGTACTTGGTTTTTACTGATTAAGAACTACGTAGACAGTAGTAGACGCCATCCAAATCTATGACATCACGGCGACTGATTGCGGGGCTTTGACGCGCTGCGGCTAAGTCAAAGCCGCGCAAAAGCACGTGATTTGATCGAGACCGGGTAACAGCCGAATCATGAAGCGCGACAGAACTAAAATCTGCTATTCCGCGCATGCGCAGTAAACGCCACGTTCATCCGCAAACACAAACTCGCGCCCACACGGGGCACGAACTCCCCTGTTCGCGAAATAACCTCCGCACTCAAGCAGGCACCGCACTGCACTACTAGAAACGGATCTATTCTCGGAAAAGGCATACACACGAGGAGCCAAAAGGCAAGGACCGTTACACGCAGCGGGGAACAAGAAAAAAAATTCGAAAATAAGAAAAATGAACATAGCTGGTTCACAGCTGTTGCCGTTCTGTAACGACATCCTTCTTCCGCGAGTCGCCTGTGTGTCGGCTCGCCAACGGGCCGGAATGCGAGGCTGTGTGGCGGAGGCGAGGACATAGACGAACTGCCGGAGGAGTGGAGCGAAAAGCGACGGCGTTTGGGGGGTGTGTGGAAAGAACCGGAGAAGAAGGCGGAGGAAGGAATGGAACCGAGCCGTTTGAGAGCTAGAACTGCTGTTTGGACGTATAAGCAAGAACTTGACAGTTCGGTTGTCTTTCCAAGCATGAACGGCCGGGACCTATAGTGGGGCGGACGCTGATGGATGTTGGGTGTCCGGCGAAAAAAATATCGGTGTCACAATATCAGAGCCAGACCATTAACCCTCAACTCTGGCCGAATGGGGATTTTTTTTTTTTTTTTTGCGCCAATGAATCGAAGAGTGGTGACGAACACGATAACGAATGACTCTTTAAAGTGCAGTGCTTGAGAAGTTGCCACTGCTTTCTGCAGTATCCATAGGCGCGCAGCCGGCGTGAGCGGAGAGGGTGTCGAAAATTTTCGCTTTCTATGTATATATATATATGCATGTAGGCACGCACGCACACACGAATACACACACGCGCATGCTATAGAAAAGGAGTCAAGCGTTTTTTTTTTTTTTTGTAAGTTTCGTCCACACGGGAATACGGCCGCAACCTTGCGCCTCAATTCTAAAACATTACGTGAACTACCGAACAGCTGGCAGGCACTGCAGGTGAGCTACACACGGCGTCACATTCCAGCATTACTCGTCTAAGATTGTAGCTGCATTTTAGGAAGCCGGAACCGGTACGTGGTGAAATGCCAGCAACTGGCAAGAGCAGCTAAATCATAATCTATGTACTAATGACGTTATATCTAGTCTTGCTGATGCAAAACTACGGGCTAACATTTTACACAAAGGCCGGCTGATCACAACTGATGAAGCCGTGTGCTTCATCAGTTTATTTTTATTTTTTTATTTATTAATACCTCAAATACCCCAGCTTGGGGTTTTACATGAGGGATGGGCTGTTATGTAGTGACAATGATTCGATGAACAACTTGAAGGCTTGCGGGTTGGATTGGAGCACAGCGTCTCTGGGTAGCGTTCCAGTCTCTTGCTGTGTTCACAAAGAAGGAGCGAAGGTGCGCAGCGGTCTGCGCCGGTGGTGGGTAGGCCGCTTTGGTGTATTCGTGCGGACGATGAGCAGGCAAGATTAATGAAGTGCCAGGAGAGGAATGGTAAAACTTGTGAAAAAGGCACAACCTAGATCTAAGGCGTCTTAGTTCCAAGTTATCAAGATGTGCTTCGGATTTTAGTTTTGTAACACTAGTGTGGAAAGAATAACCTGAATAGATGTAGCGAGCTGCGCGGTTTTGTACTGCTTCAAGTGCTTTAGTAAGGTTAGATTGATGTGGGTCCCAAGCAGAGCATACGTATTCTAGCTTGGGCCGGACGCATGTTTGATAAGCTAACAGTTTGGCCGATGGGGGAGCAAGGCGCTTGTGAAGCTTAAGGTAATAATAATAATAATAATAATAATAATAATAATAATAATAATAATAATAATAATAATAATAATAATAATAATAATAATAATAATAATAATGTCTGGAGTTTCACGAGCCAAAACCATGGTATGATTATGAGAGACGCTGTAGTGGGGGAATTCCGAATTAATTTTCACCACCTGGTATTCTTTAACGTGTACCTGAACGTACACAGACGGGTGTTCCTCGCATTTCGCCTCCATGGAAATGCGGCCGCCCGCCACGGCCGGGAATCGAACCCGCGTCCTCTATAGCTCAGCAGCGCGATACCACGGCAGGTGGACTGAAAGGATTAACAAATTTTTCTTTTCTAATGCGAAATCCGCTTTTGCCGACCGTGACAGAAGAGGAAACCATTGAGGAAGTACGCGTAAGCGACGCCGAGATGGAATGGCTGGATAGTGAGGCAGGGCCGGGCAGCAACTACACGGAAATAAAAAAAAAAATGTCGCTAGACTAAATAACTTTTCGTTTCCGCGATAGATATATACAGGCGACGTGTAAATTTATATTTGAAGATACATACGTATAAACGCGACCCGAGTCTGCGGCGCAGAACGAATGAATTATCCCCGCATTTGAGAAACGCCCGCCGAGTCTGATCGCTTCCTACAAATTTCACCCCGCTTACTTAAGCACGAACGGAGCGCGAAATTTTTGGTCAATGGACGGGAACTGAATACCCGGGAAATCGGACACGTGTAGTGTAAAAGTGCCTGAGCGCGGATGCGAAGAGCAGCTAAACGGTGTGTACAGCAATGCTTAAAGGGACCGACAACTGCCCAGAATATGAAATGAGTTGACTCCACTGATGTAAAGATTGTCCGTTGCACTGACTCAAACCAACCCTGTTTTTTTCGTGCGAGATGGATTTATATTTTTAATTCTTAATTGAAAGTCGCGAGAAATGACTTGTGGCGCCTCTGGCGGCAAAACCATGGACGATCCGATGAAGACGGCCACGTGACCGTTGATTGCTGTACGCGGTCGACGATTTTTTTGTTAGTACTGAAATATTGTTCGTTTCTTTATATTAAAAGGTATTAGTCCATAATAATGTACATATAGGCCTGCGTTAGTAGTATGCATTAAAGTGGCGCTTCCTTCGCGTGACGTAATGATCCCATGCTCGTCAGCGCGTCTTGAGCAACTTTTCAGCGTGCTCATGCAACCGTGCACGCAGTTACCAGGTCGCTAAGATTTTGGAGCGACAGAGTTTTGCTGCCTACACTTCGTCTCAAAAATGACGCGCGCTGCTACTCGGTGCGGCCGTGCATATGCACAGTTACGTTTTCGATTACTTGGCTTGGCTCGTGTATCGAGAGAGTAACGACGCCGGGAGAAGCCATCCATGAAACAGGCGCAGGCAACCTTGGGCGCAGGCGCACACAACGCTGTACAAATACCGGGAAGGTGTATAAAGCGACACATCTCATTGTGACAGCTTGCTATTTTCAAAAATGGTTGGAAAGCTCAAAATAAAGGTGGTTAAGCATAGTTACAGTAACTCCTGCGGAAGCAGAACAACGACAGCTTTCACAAGGGCTAGCGGCATCTCTATCAATTCTCAGCGTTGCTGGAGCAAGCCTTCATGCGTGTTTGGAGCCTTTCAGATCGAAAAATACTGCTTATAAAATAACTACGTGCTTTTCGGATAAACCACTGCAGCTACAAACGCTACGAAGGGTGAGCTTCCTGTCGCGCCGTAAAAAACTGGGTCGAGAAAAATCAGTTGTCGGTCCCTTTAAAGCAACGTAGCAAAACAAAATGTGTTTTTCGGTCAAGCCGAAGTTCTGTACAACAAGAGCACAAATGTCACAAGGTACCTTATGCATTTGACTAAGAAGACTTGAAGACGAAAGCAATGTTTCTTCTCGGTCGATTATATTGAACAAAATATATCAAAACCTATCAAAAAATGTGATCCGGCGTTATATCGCTACATACTGTACAAATGTAAAAATGTATGCGCCGCAAGTCGCCACGCATATGCATGCCCTGGAAAAAACACATTTTTCGACCGAAAGGTGTCGCGATCATGCAGACGGGCGACCTTCGTTTTCGCTCAGGAAAGATAGAGAATTTCGAGTTCTCCTAGAAACAAAAGTGAACTTTCGTTCTTGCAAATTTCGCCTACCTTTTTTTTGTATTTTTTAAAAATGAATTTGCAATAGGCGCCATCTCGGCCAAGCCGTGTGGCTTCACTTCGTTAACGAGTACTTAAGGTTGCAATTTTCAGGAAAAGGTCGACGAACTCAGATCAAATAAGTGCACGCTGAGGAAAGGCTCATGCAGAAGAATGCGCAATCAATGTACCTGGCTAGCTCTAGAGACGAACCAGCTAAGTTCAGATACGAAGAACTAAGGCCTGCCGTTCGTATCTAATCTTTGTTAACAGCAACTCCTCAATATTGTTCCCTCAGTAACTATAAATATGCTTTACATCATGTACAAAATATTGACCCTTTCAAGGTCACTGGCATTGCGTTGTTTCGATAACGAAGCAAGAGCAATGCCTACAGATGTATAAACGTTTCGAATCAGGCCACCCTTCAAAGAACATCGCCACTCGACAGGCGCCCCATCAAACCAGTTGGTACGAACTAACAACTAGCCCGTGGCTCTAGCTGCAGCCTATAAATGTAGGGGTCATCGTCTGTATGTCATCTGTATCTAACTCACCGTATGCAAAATATAATGAAACAAACGTCAAACCCGATATCCAAACGCGCACGAATTAAATGACGCTCAGAGGCGGCCACCCGAGCGCTGTGATCTAAATACCGTTGGCCGACACGACACGATACAACAAATCGCGTATTTTTCTACGACGACCGCAGGCGCACAACGACAATGCAGAACTCACGGCTGTCGATATTCCAGGGCAGTAGTAGTCGGCTTATCCCAACATACGAGAACAACACGCGCACGTACACACACTGACACACTATACAGACGACTCGGTGAAACACACTGCCGCCTCACAACAGGCGTCGCATCGAGTCGACACACAATTAACGGCAATGACGTAACGGCCGCCACAACCCGACACGTCTAAAGCGACGACGAGCAAGGGAGCAGCGCGATCGCGACGGCTCGACCGACAACGATGCAACAACGCGCTTTGGCACTGAACGAACTGAACTGCTGAGAAGGCAGCGAACAAGTCTCGCTCGGTTTGGGCAGAGCCGAGCGGTGTTTCGGTTAATACGCCCAGGCGCTCGAGACACCCGGTGCAAAACGTAAAAGAGAAACGGTGCGAGAATAAACAGAAAAAAAACGGGGCAGCTAGCGAAATCAGTGCAAGCTAGGAGGCGGCATCGGGGAAGAGCGTCTTCCTGTGTGCCTCGACGCGAGGGCGACCGACGCGGAATGATAAAGCGGACGACCCCGCCGCCGCCAACGTGTAAAAGGGTGTAGAGTAGTATAGGTGAACTCCCACTACGTCGCCGCGAAGGATGTTAAGAGTTCACGATCGTGGTTGTCCTTGCGCAAACTCTGATGCGAACGCTGCGTTCGCTGTGATGGACGCCCGCCACAAACGTTGCAGTCAAAACTAGCGAAAACACGCAGCGAGGATTTTTGTCTGCAACGAAGATGACAGGAAGGCGGATGGGGAGGGGGCGGTAATTACTGCTTTTGCAGAAGCGAAAAGAGGGGGAGAGGAGTTTGTTTTGTCGGTGATGTTCTCGGTCGTAGCGAAGAAATGCTCAACACACACACACACACACACACACACACACACACACACACACACACACACACACACACACTTCGAAGCCCATTCAATTAAGGTCAAGAATAGAAAATGGCACCGAAAAGCCGAATTATCATGACAGGGAGAGAAAAATAAGACGACCTTCGCGAATTAGAAGGTTTGTGTAGTAGAAGGAATTTGTGAAAAAACGCAAAGCTTAAAGGGACACTAAAGGCAAATATTAAGTCGACGTTGATTGTTGAAATAGCGGTCCAGAAACCTCGTAGCGCTGCTTTTGTGCCAAGGAAGTGCTTATTTTGAAATAAAATCACGTTTTTAGTGGTCCACATTGCGTTAGCGCGCTTCAAATCTCCCGCCTGAAAATACGACTCTCCTACGTCACTGCTGCCGTGCCCAACGTTGCCCGATTTTACTGCGCGGCCGCCGACACTAGTGGCAGCCGAGCGGAAGTAGCGGGACCCACAGTAGCAACAACAGCGCTGCGGCAAAGACTTGCTCGGATGGGCACATTCAAAGCCGTCACCAAGTTGCGGTTGGTCTCGTAATCCTCAGTACGAAAGTGCAGCGAGCACACACGCAGAGGTTTTGACTGTTTAGCACACTGGCGCAATGGCATGACACTAAGCCACTTCGAGCGTAAGGGTTCATTCCGCGGCACCCAGTGAAAAGACACACCGGTTTCCTTGCTGCAGCACTGGCGTTGTGCACCATTCGGGCATCCGACAATATCACACGCATGCGGCATTTTGTCGAACTTTCTGTCAGAGCGACTTTCACGAGCGCGCAAAACACGCACGGCAGTACGCGATCCCGAAACTACCACTGAGACGGGCGAGGCACAGTTCGGCGAAAACGGAACCTTTGAACCACGCGCGCCGTTCCCCATGGCAACGCCACGTAGGTATTGTTTTCCATGAATCAAGCGGAAACGAACAAACAGCATTTTATTACGTCTTTTGATGCTCGGAATGTTCTTTTTTTTACTGCTGCTAGTTTGATTACTAGTGATTTATTGTAGGCCGACTTCCCTACGTCATCGGGATCACTTCGAAAATGTCCCACTCGTGGCGCTCATCATGTGATACATTTAGCTTAATTTCTCGGCAAGTAGGGCACTGCTGTTGATAATATTGCCATTTTAGAAGTTGTCATACATTGGGCTTTCATTCTGACATAAATTGTTATTTGCCTTTAGTGTCCCTTTAAGGAAAATTACTCCGAACATTTACGAGGCAAAACCACGATATGATTATCTGACACGCAGCATGCATGCTCCTGATTAATTTTGACCTGGGTCTCACTAGCTTGCGGCTAAACCTAAGTACAGTAATTGAAATTTGGGCGAGTTTGTAGGAGTTCATGCTTGAACAAGGCGCGCAATAAAACAACGACACGGCTTCTTGTACCTTCTTGTGTAGTAAGTACAGGCGGCAAACTTGCACATCGCAGAGGAGTTGAAACATGGGCTTGTCGCGGTACATATTGACTTATCGGATCGTTAACGTCCTGGTGTTTTAGAGCTCCTCCAATAAGTTGCACGTCCTTCCTCCGTTTTCGTTCTTTATCTCCGATATTCCACCGCCAACCCTATGAACGCCTCTCCCTAATTAATCTATAATGCGCACGATATGTTCATACTTTCCGTTACCCCTAAAACCCAAGGTTTCGTGGAGGCTATTGCACAAACAAAGAGCCGGGCGGTCACATTAGGATAAAATATGTGCTTGAAAGAGATCTCTTACAATTACCTTTAGTTTGTACTCCTAGTCATTTGGCGTCACTACATCTATATATAGCGTGACGGAATATCCGCGGTAACATTCGTGTTCTAGACGCCCCTGGAAGTCGGATTTTGCGACCAATGAGTCATATAATAATGCCTTCGCTGTAACATGGTCATAAAATGTGAGCCATACATTATAGGGAGCGCTGACGTACAGTTCCTTTCCCCCTAGTCGCCCCCCCCCCCCCCTTCACAGATTTCAGTGCGACAAATATATACCTTCGCTCGTTCTTGACGGATTCTAAAGAAAAATTGCGGCAGTCGATTCGTGAGGCAATAAACTCCGACAATGAGGTCATTGATGATAAATTGAAGTGTTGCAGGGCCAATTTAAAAGGCCTCCACATACACACATGTTCACTATACGGTATCAGTTTCCTGTCAGTGCATATGGCAGCACTGGAGTAATGTGAGAGCGTAGCCCGCAAGGGTTTATCGCATGCAACACGCGGTGGTGGTGAGCGCACCTGCGCTCTACTGCGCTCTCTTTCGTCTTGTCTCTTCTCCACGGCATCGCTTCGCAGTAGTGGGAAGCCCAGCCACGAAGCCTTCAAACGCCCCACCGCGCCTTTTCCATTCATTAGCTCTGCTGCTTCGGTTCTCTGGCAAAGGCGCTCGCTCGGCTATCATAGCTCGCCTTTCTCCCGTCTGTCGGAGTGGAGCGAGATTCTTCGGGATGAGGTCAACAGATGTTCTCCGCCGCTGAAGACGCCTCCGCTGCGGCGGCTCGGCTTTTGTAAAACAACGCGGGCGAGCGCACCTAGCTGCCAGGTACACACGCGAGCGGGGGCACAGAGCCGGCACGCATACAGACGAGCGCGCGCCATTTCGCGCTGCCGCGCGCGATTACGGGATACCGTGTTTCACGCCACGTTACCCGCTAAGTGCTAAAAAACTGCGTGACACTACGTTTCTTGCATGGACCCAAGGAGATTTCACTGTCAATCGTAAAACCGTACAAAGTGGTCAGAATCCCTACATTGTGCACACAATACCGAAGACCTGTACTCGGCCGGTCTGCAGGCGCGCACCAGTCCCAAGTAAGTCACGTTTGGTGTGGCTACGATAAGTGTATCTGTAGTCAACTGTGCGAGTACCTTTGACGATCTGTAAGCGTGTGAGACGCGGCGTTATCTTAATCCGAGCATCAAAAGGCGGTATTGTTGTCTGTGTTATTTCACAACAAATTCTCATACAAATTCGGATGGAAGCGTTAATTGCTCAGCGGTTGAGATAACAATGAAGAGACGTTTACAGAACAGGCAAAAAAAAAATGATAACAGGGAAGAGATTGATTAAACAGGCGTTTTAGCAGGCGTGTAGATACGAGAACATGGCAGAAATAGAGGCTTGATGTTGAAAAAATAATAATAAACAGGCATCTGCAGGATATGAGACTTGCTTTGTTAAAGGGGTTTAACGTCTCACGGCGATGAGAGACGCGCCGTAGTGGCGAACACCGTATATCTCGACCCCCATCAGGTTGTTCAACGTGCATTGACATCGCACAGAATACGCGGACATCTAGCATATCTCCTCTATCGAAATCGTACCGCCGCGACCGAGATCGAACCCGCGTCTTTCGGTTCAGCAGCCGAACACAGTCACTAAGCCACCACGGCGGGTGATGCAAGACCGTAAGACGAAGTGACACCTGACTATAATAAACTGGCCAGCTGGCTTTTTGCTGCTGCCTCGTTTTAAAAGAGGCTCAAATAAACATCATTATCACCGCAATCACCATCATCATCATCCATGTTCGTTGCGTGCCAGGCACTGTTAGTAGGCGAAAGCCTTAGACGCCTCATCAAACACGAAAAGTGACCGTCGGAGTCACCACGAGTGATTTAAAAAAATTGTGATGACGTCGCCATATGACGTAACCATGACGTCACACATCGCCAAAATTTATGACAGCTACATTACGTCACTAACATGCCACATAGAGTGATGATATATGGTGACGTCATATGACATTGTCGCTTGGTCAAAGGTAGGCCGATCACGGAGGCACTGCAAAACCACGTAAGGTGCAGAAAACTTGCAATGCCTCCACTCCCGGACGCAGTGCACAACAACGTTGGCTGCAGAAAGCTTTAATTTTATTTTTTCGGAAAGGGGAGGAGGGGAGTTCAATACAATCGAGAGATAAGAAAGAAGAAGAGGGCTCTCGCCTTCGAGTCGTCTTAGGCAAATGCATTAGCGACCGTGTGTTTTCTCGGCGATATCAACCGACCAACTCACCTAAGCATGCTGTTTCGAAACGAACGTGGGTTCTAAGTGACGAAATGCGGTAACTCGCGGCCCAGCCTTGCGCGCGAGGTGCATCGCCTCGCCTCGGCTCCACCGCCGCCCCGTTCGTTGTGTTGCGTCGGCAACGCACTCCCGCGCGCGTGTAAATGGAACACCAGGCATAACAGCGACGCGCTGGAGGCGGCTATCATTCCACCCTCACCGCCTGCCAACGCTCGGTGAAGAGGGCTCCTGCTCGCGATTTTTTTTTTTTTTTGTGCCTCCATTCAACTCATCAGTAAGAAACATGCGACGCGACAAGTGTCGGGCGCATTCCAAAGAAGCCGAAAGACGATCACGCATTGTCATGTGGAGCTGCGCACGTTATTGTCACGAAAACCGCGACTTTCCGGTCAGCAGCCGAGCACCATAACCACTGTACCAGCGCGGTAGCCAAACAGGCGCGTTCACCCATGACGTCACGTCCGTGTACTTATACAAGTTTTGGCATCTTAGCGGCTATGGCCGTTGCGCTGCCAAGCACCAAGTCTCGGGTACGATTCCTCGCTATGCTAAGCTTCATTTCGACGAGAGAAAAATGCAAAAACAGTACAGATGCGTTAAAGAACGCCACGTGGTCATTATTAATGCAGAGTCCCCCTCTATAGCATGCGTCGTAAGCACATCGTGGTTTTGCTACGTAAAACCATCTGAATTTACCCTTTGTGTTAAGCGAAGCCTTTATAACTCAGATTGTGGCGCCGCACGCCAAAAGCAGCCCGGCGCCGGTGAGCGTACCTAAATGTGGCACTCGAAGGTGCGGCGCTCACGTGTGCATTTGTATGCGCCCCTTACGAATACATTTTAGCAGAGTGTGACGTTGGGCGAGTTGGTGCATAGCTTAACAAAATATTTGTGTTGCAACTGACACAAGCAAGACAACAAGAGAGCAAGAAAATATTCTGTGTTCTCGTGTTTTCTTGATTGTCTCAGTTGCGCCACAAATACTTCATTAATTTACGAATATAATTGATGCCCTCTCGATAACGAGCTTGTCCGCGATCAGCCGTTTCTGATATGGCAATTCGATCTTTCATCGAGGTGATCGCTTGTCATTTCACGTTGCCGCATTTCATTGTAGCTTGGTTATGAAGGCTTGACTGTCGTTGTTGCCGGTAGCAGCTAAAGTATTCCGCTGTTAAGCACGTGGATGATGGTCCGATTCCCGGCACGGAGGAGGAAAGAGTTAGGAGGTAGCATTGTGCAACGAGAAAGAAAGGAAGAAAGAAAGGGAAGTGGTAGGTTAGACACGCCCACGCAAAGCTCCGCTTGCCTCCATTTTACCGATACCACAACGTCTCCCGATTTTTTAAATTTTTTTTCGAAACAATTCCTCCTGGACAACCATAAGAGACTGCTTAACGTTCTCCCACAGTGTTCTTATTTTCTTTTCAAAACTCAGCCTGGATATATTCAGCAGGAAGTGTGTATTAACATTATTATGGCTGGACTGCTCTAGTAGAGCGCTTAGCACTACAATCCGCCTTTTCCATTTTCCTCTGCTGCCATCTCCCGCACACCGCCCGAACCGCTCTGGTAGGGGATCGCCGTCGCCGGTTTCGCGTCTCGCCTACCTACCGCACAGAGGTTAGTGCTTTAGCGCACGTGACATGAGCTCTCCAGGGCAACATATCGTTCCTGGAGGCTACCTGGCTCTCACCGACGGCTGCAGGTCAAGAACATCCGTGGCGCGGCGCTCACAGAGCGGCGCGTAAACGAATACCTCCAGTTATCGGGCATGAGATGCGAGCGCCAGTTGAACAAGGGTCGCCGCTTCCAAGAAGAGGGGTATGTCAGCAACATTATGTACAATGAAGTGTCACTGCGCAGTGAAGTTGGTGTCTTGAGGTCGATTTGCCTTCCATCGATGAAGGGGGGCTAATGACCTGGTTCACGCCGCACTTCGCAAGGACACCGGAGCCGTCACGGTGTTTGCGTACCTGACACAAAGTGTTTCCAGCATATTCTCGACGCGGTTGACGGCTCCCAAGCGCGGCCACGTGCGTTTGACAGCCATGTGTGTTTGACAGCCCTTGTCCAAGCTTTCCGTCGATTGCGATCTCTTGCAACGCTTGGGAAGCGAAAAAATCCGATCCCGCATCCTTTTGCAGAACTGGAGTTGCATCCTTTCACTGCACACGTTGTCGGCATCGCGCCGGCGTCGAGGTCTGGCGCGGAAGGTATCCGCTCACATGCGCACGCAACGTGATCCGCCCGGCGAGAGCGCCGCACAACCCCTACCAAAACATTTCGCGAGCTCCACGGCAGAACCGGCGCATGCGCAGTGGCGCCATGAGAAAAGGCGTATTCTGCTAGTATACTCAGCATTCAGGCCTACCCACACATCGAATCAAGTTCCACGCATTAACCGCGCAGAAATTCCCGTGTGCCGCGGAACACGTGTTCCCTAGACCTACATCTCGGGCTGTACATCAAAACTAATGCTACCCGCTGACCCGCTCTTCCGTTTTTCTTTATAATACTAAGTCCAACAGCTCGCAAGCCCTTTCTCAGCGATCAAAGACAAGCCTCAAGCCGCGAAAGCCACGCGTCTGTAAAATCAACTTAACAGGTAGAACGCAAAAAAAATTCGGCAGATCCCACGTACCGTGAGAGTCATGTTATGCGAAGCATGTGGCGGGAAGGTGACTGGCGTAACTTTTTTTACTGAGCGACACGTTACAAAATGACGCTAAAGATTTGTATAAACTTTATACGCACACATATATGTTGAAGAGCCGCATATGTGTTGTATAACCAGTTGTTTGCGGTTGGGTAACGCTGCCAATGACAACGTGGGAATTACCAACACCAGAAGCGGTAAGCTGATATGTAGTGCTTATACGTGTCCCGGGAACGCACGCACGTTTCACGAACCAGTGTTCATGTGTGGCAAACGTTCTTGACAGTTCTTGAACAAGGGCATCATCACCGTGATCATTGAGCACCAGCAGCTGGTCATGACTTGTTATAGGATCCGGCCGTGATGGTGGTGACGAGGGGTCCATGTGTAGTGAGGTGTGTGGTATAGTACAGCTGTTGGAATTCGTGGATGCCTCGGTCATTTCGTCGACAAACTGTCTGTCGATAGAGCCGGTAAGATGTCGCAACCTGAAGCCACCCTTCGCTTTGGTGAGGTATAGACCAGAACACAGCGAATTCCATGCGCATCGCCATATTTGGATCGCGCGTCGCGCCGTCTATCGCACACGCGACGAAACAACACGCGCGGGCTGCCACGCCAGCAGACGCTACACAGAGCAAACGTGAAACTTCCGAAACTCAGCCCGTCGGAGAGCGTGTTTCGCGTCTTTTCTAGCCTGGACATTTTCGCTGATTTTATTGCAACATCAAGAACATCTTCCACATGCAAGTCGTGCTGAGTGGGCTGCGGAAGCAACCTCGTCAGATACGTACGCTGTTACATTTGTTAAAGAACGTTCTCGCTGTAGTTCGCGTGAATCGTAATTGCAGTGCAGCTCGCGAAAGAGTGAAACGGTGTTTTGTTGCCCCATATTACAAGTTGCGCACAAAGTTTTGTGAAAGCTCATCATTTCAGCATGCATCGATCGCGTAATAATTAGAGTACGATTTACGGGTAGTTTCGCGGAACGTAATTATTGTTTCACGGGCGCTCTTACAATAATGCGTCTTGCTCACAAAAGCGTGCTATCAGAGAGTATAACCTGAAGTATCGTTCAGCGATCCCTTTTGGAAGCTACCTGCGCTATTTTATTGTTGTAACGATGGTGCTTTACAAGCGAAACTGTGCTACTCTTAGTTAAGCCGGTTAGCTACGCCTGCGACGTAAAGGACACTGGCGCGAGTATACTGTTTACTTACGTGCCAATATATGTATTATATGCAGCTGGATGCCTCGTGTCCAAATAAATTTGGGGACATCAAACACTGAAATGAAAGCACGAAATTCTGGCCAGCTGTTGAGGAGCACCGTGCCATTTATTACCTTTTGAAGACGAAATCTCGAAGGCGTGGATGCCATCAAAAGCACTAAAGCTTAATACTACGTTGAAAGTGGCAAAGCATGCTGATTGCTTGTGCTTGAAAGCACTACCTTGCACTACATTTTCGTCAAAGGAAACGCTCAAAGGTATGAAGTGCACCCCCACACAAAGCTCGCGCCTGCCTTCAAACCAGCTGCGTGTCACGCAAATTAGGTTCGCAAAATGAAATAGGTGGGCATCACACTGCAGAATACACGCAGTTAGTGTACTTACTCGCGCATTTTCACTCGTCTCCTAGTTTTTTTGCTTGAATCACAGTTATCCACTCGCGGCGAAGCTGAAAACACCGCACCGGCACTATTTCCGTGGCGCGTCGTAATCGTCGCAGACAACGCTAATATCCTCTTGTTGCGCTGCTTGATTTGGCATCCAAAGACGACGCAGTAGTGCCCACACGAGCTCTTATGCGCTGAAGCGGCGTGAACGGGTACTTTTTCGCACTTTAAAGCCTCAGAACTGCAGCTTGCCATGTTTACTTGGTGCAGCCCGCGCGCGCCTTGGCAGCCCCGAGCAGCCCGGCGTCTGGGTGCGAGAGTATCCGCTCGGCTCGCCAGCAGCCTGGGTTCGAGACAGGCGTGCTCTGGTGTATAGGCCGTCGAGGCTGGTAGGCCTGGATAGTGCTACGTAGTCCAACATCAGTGGATGGTGCTTGCCGTATTCGAAGACTACCTGGACGTATGTCGCCTACGTAGTCTAGTCTACAAAGCGGCTGTCAATCAATCTGGCATCATCCTCGGACAGCACGAGGCCATCGCCCAGCCTCGTAAGAAATGAAGGGGACACTGCGTCGTTCTGCGGACGAAGTGCACTTTACGGTGCGGTGATGTGGATATCATATATAACTTTCGTTAATGTACTCCTCGGGTGTCGAGCAATGCTTCAATATACCTTGCTGAATCATAGGAGTAAAAACATAATGTTTATTAAACTGCTATAAAAGCGGACCCAACACTAGAACCACAGACGTTAATCTGATATGACGCCTGTATCGTAGGAGTACATACCGTAGGAGTATCATGCAGTGATTATTGCTTTCTTGTAAAATTATATAGCAAGCACCACAACCACAATTGACGTTGCACCGCTATTACGCCTGCGTAGGCTGTTTTAAGTGCGAATGCACTTTATAAGCGACCCTGAATCCGCCGTCCCATAGCAACGGCGCGAGGAGCGGGGAGGAGCGTCTGTAGCAACGGCGCAGCGACGTCACGCCCCACGTGACTGCGCGCGCTCCGCCCTCCGCTCCGTGGCTGTGCGCGCCCCGCGCATTGCCTGTGGTTGCTGTGGTGATGAAGGCCGGCGGCGAGACGCGGAACGAAAGCGTGCGAA
This sequence comes from Rhipicephalus sanguineus, assembly GCF_013339695.2. Taxonomy (NCBI): domain Eukaryota; kingdom Metazoa; phylum Arthropoda; class Arachnida; order Ixodida; family Ixodidae; genus Rhipicephalus; species Rhipicephalus sanguineus. The sequence goes on from NC_051183.1 coordinate 142,750,618, forward strand.
GCGAGCCGAGCACCCCGAAGCCGATCTGGCGCTGGGACGCGCGATGCGTGAGCGAGCGCGGACCCTCGAATTCGATCGGCCGGACGCGCGCTTCAAGCGAGACTTCCTGGACCGCAGCTTCGGATATAGCTGCGCGGTGTGCGATCGACTGTGGTTCGACAACAACCTGAACCCCATCTCGGGCGTGCGCAACGCCGCCAACAAGCTGAACGCGTTGCGGGTTCTTTGGAACGAGTTCGGAAGACAGATCATCATCATGAGTAAAAGTGCTTTGCACTTAAAAACGGCCAGACCTCCGTGGGTCGGCTGGCGCGTGCTCTCTCGCTGCCGTCTCCTTCGCTCGGCTCTGCAGTTTAGTCGCGCGCGCCTCCTCATAGCATCACCCCGTGCTTCGCACTTCCTCATGCTCCCCTTCGGGGAAATGCGGGTTTTTTTCCAAACCATTTTATAGACCTGGCGTGGCTCAGTGGTAGAATACCTGATTGCAACGCAGAATGCTTGGGTTCGATTCGTGCTGGGATCCTAATTTTCATTTTTTCCATTCATCGAGTCAATGCTGCCGATGTTGGTTTTCCTTAACGCTCTAGCATTTAAGTTACCAATGTCTGTTCTCGCCGCTCCTGGGTAGATATAAACTGTCAATCACCTGTGGCGCATACCCGTACACCGCGGCCCGTGGCAAACGGGTATGTGCCACACGTGTCTAGTGGAAAGGGTTTGTCGACGTACGCGACAGGATTTTGACGTTATTCATGTCATGACCCGACAATCATATTCGTCAAATCCTCCTACCCTCCCATGCCGATTTTTGTCTACACCAAGTTAAGGAGGCGACCGTGAGAGCACCCAGACGTAGGCGGCTAGCTAGCTAGCTAGCTAGCTAGCTAGGATAGATAGATAGATAGATAGATAGATAGATAGATAGATAGATAGATAGATAGATAGATAGATAGATAGATAGATAGATAGATAGATAGATAGATAGATAGATAGATAGATAGATAGATAGATAGATAGATAGATAGATAGATAGATAGATAGATAGATAGATAGATAGATAGATAGACAGACAGACAGACAGACAGACAGACAGACAGACAGACAGACAGACAGACAGACAGACAGACAGACAGACAGACAGACAGACAGACAGACAGACAGACAGACAGACAGACAGACAGATAGATAGATAGATAGATAGATAGATAGATAGATAGATAGATAGATAGATAGATAGATAGATAGATAGATAGATAGATAGATAGATAGATAGATAGATAGATAGATAGATAGATAGATAGATAGATAGATAGATAGATAGACAGACAGACAGACAGACAGACAGACAGACAGACAGACAGACAGACAGACAGACAGATAGATAGATAGATAGATAGATAGATAGATAGATAGATAGATAGATAGATAGATAGATAGATAGATAGATAGATAGATAGATAGAAACGCTCAAAGTGCCAGAGGTTCGCTAAGAAATGCTTCGCATTTAAAAACAAGAAGCGAAGAAACGAAACAAGGAGCGAACGTGAAACCAGTTTCGATGACAGCCCCCGCCCCTTTTCCGCACCGCGAGGTGGCGCACGCAACACGCGAGACTCTTGACAGGGTCTCGACGTAAAGGACTTGTGTTGCTTTTATTGCGCCGTCAATCGACGCGCCACCGCGTGGACAGGAGAGAGTGCACCGCGCCAGTCACTCAACTCGGGCGCGTGCACGATCTGGCGGTGGGCGGCAAGAAAAATTTCGTGCCTAGCACGGAAATTACAACGCCAATTCTGCACAAAACCGTGCAGCGTTGAGAAAAGGCGAAGCTAGAGCCAAGAACATTTCGCAGGCAGCTATGAAGGAGAAGTGACACTCCCTTTGCGAATATAATAAACTTGATATGGCAATGCACATCCACATAAAAGCAAAATAGAAAAAACCTCTAGTTGCCGAATTGCTGTCCGTCAATTAGTACGGTTACTAAGTTGCTAGTGCGGTTACTGACAGTTTACTAACCATTTGAGTTAGTACTATTCACTTACTAACCAGGTAGCGAATTTCACTGAATTTTACTGCCATCCCTTACTAAGAGTTTAGTGCTTGTTTGGTTTGGTTTGGTTTGGTTTGCTTTATTCAAGGCAAAATTGAACAACGTTGCCTTGGGGGACACGACTAAAGGCTAAGTAAATGCCTGACTGGGTCGTGCCACCCTGGCAGCAAAGCAGAAACATACAGTATGCACAGTACGCAGAAAATTCTTACACGGGGTACCATAGTGGAACAGAACTACCAGAAGTATGACTAAAAGCATTGAAATATAAACAGAGTCCTTATTCGAGTGGTGGCAAATACAAACTAATGCATGTTTTTTATCAAATAAATTAACAAGAAACTAAGAATCTAAGAGTGCAGCTAAACATAATGCATAAGTTCCCGGCTTCCCTGCCACGCCGAGGTCTTTCCTTCCATAGCTTTGCGCCATGCTGCCTCCCAACATTTTCCTTCCTCCATGCCAGTAATCGGACCTTCATCCACGTGCTTCGCAGCGCAACACTTCATTTGCTACGGCCAACAACGACGGTCGTGCGTTCGTATGCAGGCAACAATGAAATGTGGCAACGTGAACTTACAAGTGACCTTGATAAAAGATGAGTTTGCCTTATCAGAAACGGCTCATCTCCGACAAGCCCACGATCGAAACAGCATCAATTATTGGAAAATGGCGCATACTCATGTGACAGGCCGCATTTCGTGCTTCGAGGACCACATTCCTGTACAGTCGCCGGCGTCTGGCTTTTCGCGTACAACGCTGCCGCAACCATTGGAATGTGTAACTCATTCCAAGCCTCGCATGAAAACAACAAAAACAACAACAAAAATTGGGGGACGCTTAAGCTTCGCCTTTAAGAGTTGAACGCGATAGCGATATCCGGCCCCATCCTCATCGTGCTCCGTTTCGCTTGGCATTACGTTCAGTCACCCAGCCACACATACACACGACATACCTATGTAGGAAACGTAGGGTTCCGTCCTTTTCAACAGCACTTTTATGACGACATTGTACCAACCACGTGTGTGTAAGAGAATGCGCGTACTAATGTGTATGCCTTTTGTAATGGGTGGCATGGTTTAAACCAGCAGCTATTAGACGCGTGATAGTTTTTCGAAGTTGCGATGCAGCCACTGCGTGTTCGTAAGGGAATGCGCGCAGTAATATGTGCGCCTTTTGCAATGGGTGGCCGGCTTTAAAGCACCAACTCGTTATGCAGTTCACATGGTGTGACGCCCGATGGAAATATACGCTTCTACCCCGTATTACTGCGATATTACATATCGTACTGTGACACCTGTACACAGGACGCGTATGTTTTTGAAGCATCAAAGTTAACTTCAGTTCAATTCCCAGCAATTAAGTGGCTCTGTGGTAGAACACCTGCTTGGCACGGAGACGGCCTGGCTTCGATTCTCACTCGATCCTGAATTTTTTTATTTATTTTAGTTGCATCTTTCTCGATTTTTCGGTCACGGACAAGATTTTTGGCTCGCAACCAACGACGTCGACACCTGAATTTCTGTGGAACAAGCTCTTTAACGCTCTCGCGTTAAAAATAAGAAAGCTGCGCGGCAGGCTTGGTCACCGTAAAACGCCTTCGCGTAGCGCGCCAGAACTATAGGCACTTTACAGTTCGTTCAGAGGCGAGACGGGATAGCGGCAGAGCCCGCCTTTATAGCACGCCAGAGAACAAGGACGACGCTTAAGTGCAACGCGACGGCGGCTAAAGAGCGTGGGAAACACGCACGTACCACACCGGGAACGCCATTGTCTTGGCCGTCGTCAAGCCTCCGTGTACAGTCGGCCACGCGTCCTGTTGTTGTTCCTGCCCAGCCTTCTATTCTTGGCAGCGTGTGTGTCTGAGCAGTGCCGAAGGCGACGAGATGAACGACGACATCGGAAAGGTCCCGTTATTAAATGGAGGAGGTCTTCCACCGATGTCAGTGCAAATAAGAACAACTCGGAAAGAGGAACTAATGCGAGAAGTAGAAAAACAAGAGACTAAAGCCAGTGGCTTGGGATAATCAGGGTTCAGGGACTATGAACTTAATATGCCATCAACATTTCTCTCAGCCCACGAGCTGAGAATGCATTTGCGCTTTCACCAGCCCATGTGCAATTCCTTAAAGGGTCCCTAAACCACTCCGTGTTCGAAGACTATAGAGAGTGGTTTTCTGTCTCGCCTTCACTACCATTCTTACAGGCACTTTATCCTCCTCCCACTCATTTCTTCATAAAACACGTGGACAATGTCAGCACTGAGCAATGAGCCTATCAGGATTTCGCGCTTTTCGGCTACACGCCGTCACCTTTCAATTGCGCAGTCGAAAACGTCCAAAACGAAAAGAAATCACCTGATGGCGCACGACAGTCATGCGAGACAAGGCAGAACGGGCCTGCTACTGCGAGTCAAAACAGGGTATAGAACACCATTCACAACTGATATTAATTACTGCATATGCACCAATCGAGAGCTTCATGACGTGACGTGAACAAACTGCTGGCGTCACGAATTCTGCCGAAAAGCTAAGAAACGGCAGGAGAGAACGACGAGCTCGCTCCTTGCCTTTTCCTAGGTTGTTTAGGAGCTCTTTAAGCTTTCTATAAGGACCGGTAATTCTGAACTAATTAAACTCCGTCTTTACCCTCTCTCGTGCCCTTCCTTTCTTAATAATAATTGCTGGGGTTTTTACGTGGCAAAACTACGATATTACAAGGCACGCCGTAATTAAGGGCTCCGGAACTTTTGACCATCTGGTGTACTTCCGTCCCGCATTTCCGCCCCGTCGAAATGAAACAGCCGCAGCCGGGATCGAACAATTAAGGGGCTTTGGGTTCAGCAGAACACCGTAACTACGGTGTTCTGCTGAACCATAACTACGGTACCACCGTAGTAGACTCCAAAATTACACTTGAAACTACAAAGGCGAAGACCAGACAACGATACCTGCGGTAACCATCGCTCCCATGGCAACCCAGCGATAGCACCGCAGGTGCGTTTTTTCTGTTTTAGTAGACGTCTCTTTTATTATACAGACGTCTACCCACAGGATACGCTACGAGTCAAAGGTCCGGTATGTCAGTGAAAATGCTTAGGCCTTGCCAACGACCCAAGTGAGTGAGAGTGAGATTTGGATTAAGCAGCAACAGGTGAAGGCACCTTTCGCTTTCATGGATGCTTCGAGTGGACGCGGAAACGAAGATAGAAGCAAAGGGAAACGCGCTACACAACGGCGTGTAATGCTCACGAACACCGCTGCTCTATTCCGGGGAACGCAGAAGGCGGTCCTCACGAAGTGTCATGAGGTGAGGTCAAGGGTCACTCACGCCCCGTCGGTATATATGCAGGGCCGCTGTGGAGCTGCGCGTTTCGTCGTTTGACGGCGCGATGCCGGCCGTTGACCGCGTTACTCCTTACCCGCAGGCACACGCACGTGTTCTTTAATATACAGGGGCGCCACATGCTTCTCGAAGCCATTACCTTTAATACCCGGGGAGTACTGTACCGAACTCTCAACAAAGGGAGGGGAGTGTATTGTCTGGCCCATACTTTCGTCCTGTACACGACGTAACTTTCCCCGTGAGTCGCTACGCCAGGCGACGACTAAAACGATGTTAACGGAGGCAAAGGTAACCTGTCGTGCCGTGTCTTGGCAGCGTTGAGCAGCCTAAGCACGAGGGCGCGGGTTCGATTCCTGCAGCAACGGCGGATGCATTTCAATGGGGGCGTAATGCAAGCAAGTCCGTCTACTCTGGGTACTTCAGGTGCACGTGCACTTTAGGTGCACTCGTGTCCGCCCGTGTACATATATGTACACGTGTAATTTAGTTGCATCAGTGTACGTCCGTGTAATTAATGAACGTGTACTTTAGGTACATCTGTGTACACCCGTGCACTTAAATGCACATGTACTTTAGCTGCACTCGTGTACACAGGTGTACTTAGGTGCACGTGTACTTTGGGCGCACCCGTGTACATAGGTGCCACTGTGGTTTAGGATCACGTTAAAGAGCCCCAGGTGGACACAATTTTTTCAGAGTCCCCCACTATGACGCGCCTCAATCATACTGTGGTTTTGCCCCGTAAAACGCCTGAATTCCAAACAGAGACTTCGCACGTTCTGTTCTTGCCCAGTGCTTGGAGAATCGTTCAGAGTTTCCTTTCACGTAGGGTTCTGTGTATACAACCTGAACCTTTCGTAAGGGGTTCTTCAATATACTGTGTATTGTTATGATTCTTTGCTGATGAGACGAGACAATGGAGGCAAACACACGGTTATCCAGCTTTCCAAAGTTTTAGAGTCTCGACCGACGCTCCACATTGATTTCCCATAAGAACATTGCAGCAGACAACGCAAGACAGATGAGGCCAGTTAACAGTGGACACAGGCATCTAATGAACAACACTGGTCACACTGGACGCTTGTTCTGGCTAACTTTACGTATAATGAAATTTTTACGGTTACATTTCAAGGAAGACTTACTCTGCTTATGTATTTCGCGACATACGTACCGATTATTATTACTCTATTACGGTCGCACTGCTTGTGTAGATATTCTATTAAATGCCGGTCAGTCTGGTGGGTTTGTCTTGGGTTTGTCTTGGGTTTACAAGACAAACGTGGGTTTGTCTTGTAAACCCACGTTTAGTCTATTCTTCGTCCGTGATTTTAAGTGAATGCATTCTTCAAAATAGTGAGACATATTTATTTAACTTTGCATGTCGGCTCCTCTGTCGCCTGCATTACTGTCTCCTGCAGCAACTAAAAAAATACATGAAAAAAAGAAAAAAAAAGTAGACGCAGGATTACAGGTTCTTTCAGCAAATTTGATAACACCAGTGTCCAGCTCAGTGTTCCATGGTGATAACTACAGTATTTGTGTTTTTCAGCGTAAGCTGTTCTGTGTGTACTGGAGGCCAACTGTTTCTCCGTGTACATGTACCGTGCTCTGGAGAAACGTCCAAAGGTCTTTACGCGAATTAAAATCTCAGTGCGACTGCTACCTCTTTTTTTCTTTCTTTAAGAGACTAATTTGCTCGCATTTGCCTGTCGAGTTGAAGCTTAAGAAGAAACAGGCGCACGCGAATGCGTTTGCGCATGCGCAGCTTCTTTCCGCAATTATGACTTTACGAGCGACCACTTTGCCAAAATTATCCCACGTTTAAGATGCCGAGACTGTCACGAAAACGACGCATGTCTGGTGTCCAAACTGCCAAATGAAGTCATATAGAAGTAAAGAAAAACGGCATGCCATCACGTTCACATACGCATTCGCTCTTAAACGCCCGTTGCGTGCAGCAAGGTTCCGGCAGGGGCGTTTATTTATGCGTGAGGGTTGTGTATTTCTGCCAAGCGGTACAGCTATTCCACGCAATGCGTCAGCTTCATTTGGAGGCCGCCAAGACTGACCTTCAGGCATGGCACATAAAAGGAAGAGTGCAAATGAGGCGACAGAGTAAAATGAACACATATGTTTAAAGAATACAGAGGTTTTTGTGGCAGACTGTTCTTAGATTAGACTGCCCTTAGAGTAATTCGAAAGCGTCATCGAGCAACCATGGCTGCTCACTACGCCACCTATAGAGCGGTATACAAGAAGCTGCAGACCGCGCCCTGCATGCCACTTAGCCAAGAACCTCCATCGCACGTAGTCCTACTGCCTGTAATAAACTCAAGTTCTTTGTTCCCTACCTCAAGTGCCAGGCTGCCTTCTTACAACGACTGCAACTATTAAGTACACAAGAGAATGCAACCTCGGTGCGATGGAAATAAGACGGCTTTCAGCGAGTAATTTCACCCTAATTAACCTTTCGCGCTGCGGTATACCGGGTCCCACGACTATGCACGGTGGCCTCTAAAAAGCCTTTCATTAGCATAACGGACACATGCCACGCATTTAGTTTTCATGTGTGGATAATAATTCCGTGTCACACGCCTTGCCACCGTACAGGAGGTTCTGCTTTGTAAACAGTCCGTTGAAAGCTCGAGTAGGCCGAGCCACTTTGGGACTGCCTAGAGCGATGTTGAACAGCCATGCGTGATGAATGCTACGACTCCGAATATAAGGTGCGGCTACGTTTTTTTTTTTTTTTTCATTAAAAGCAAATTACGGAGATACATTCAATCTGTTCCGACTTGCAGCGCTCTTTAAAAAGTGCGTCCGGCTTTATTACTTGACTTTAATAGACTAAGTACGAAGTTATCGTGACGTCACTACGAGACGGCGTGGAAAGTGTAAAGCGCCATCGGCACCTGATTATATTTGCCCCTTTTTCTAGATTTTATAAAGCTTTGCGGACTGTGCTGTAGGATGGCATTCTTTGGTATTGTCGGTATAGGAGGGTAAACTTAATTACTAATGTCTCTGAAAGTACTATCACTACAACTTATTTATTTATTTATTTATTTATTTATTTATTTATTTATTATTTATTTGATATTGGAAGGACCAGAAACAGCCCAACAAGGACAGCCGTAAGTAACATAGAAGACGAAAAGGTAAATAGGTGGGAAAAGCAAATCAACAGCGCGCCGTATTGTTGGTGGCTACTGTTTGAACAGCAACCATTCATCGAGGGGATGTAAAACGGTGAGTAAGATGAGCAACTAGCCGCACTATAAATACGGAACTGTATTATAGGAGTACATCACACGTACCGAACAAAAAAGGTCAGCTCCCCCCCCCCCCCCGAATTAAAAGAAGAAGAGAAGGGCACAGGTTTACCAAACAACTGTCCAAAAATTCTTAATTGAATCAGGGCGATTTTGATTCTGCATTTTTAAATTAGCACTAATAATATACTCTAACCTTCTATAATTCATTTTCACATGTGACCACTTTTACCTATAAATTATTCGTTTCTTGGCCAATCCCCCAGAGAGGATGTGAGCCATTTATAAAGATCATCATCATCATCACCAAACAACTCGTTCAGCAGCATCGACGCTGAATAGTGCTTCATGCGAGTTGTTCCAGTCGGTTATGAATCGGTGGGCGCTAAGAGAGAGAGAGAGAGAGAGGGTGTTGAAAAGGCTAGTCTTTACAAGAAATCGTTAGAGGTTCGGCGTATCGATGGCTGCCTCTTTCCCTTTGTATTGTTTACTTGAAGACAAACGTAAGTGGGAGATCAAGGGCGTTTGCTCAATTGACTCCCCAGGCTTGTTGGATCTTTTTTTTTTTTTTTTTTTTGCTGCAAGATGAGCCAAAGTGATCGTATGAGCTGTTAAGGTCATAGCGGATTCAACCTGTCCTGCTTTTATTATCTCTGAGAATCTCCTCGTTGCACATGCATTAAACAGTGCGAATGAACGACCGAATGAATGAATGAATGAATGAATGAATGAATGACAAGAACGCTGCGACTACAGTAAAATCCGGAACCTTGGCCCTAAGCATCTCATCCATTTAACTGCCTGCGAAAGGGTGCGCCGGAATCGTGTGTTTGACCACTTCACAAGCCGTGAGGAAACGCGCGCACGAAACGGACGACGAATCGCCGAGCGGCAGAGGCGCGCGCGCGCAGTCTTCCGCATGGGCTCGCACATTATATACATATGTCCATAGCACCGCGGCGCCTGGTCGAAGGGGTTACGGGGGTCACCGGGGTCAATTGTGAGAAAGTTGTTCCGAATGGCGTGGGAGACGGACTCTTTCTCTCTCGCTAGCCGGCGAGCGACGAGAGATGGAGGGATGACCGTATACAACTGGTGACCCCGAGCGCTGACCGCCGCTAATCACCGTTGTTTGCGCAATGATTGCTATCGCGCCTCGTTCCTTCCCGAACGAAAGGCGGCCGCGCGCCGCACTTCGCAGCGCTAATGGGAGCGCAGCCTGCTTGTCCTGCCCGCGGTTCCCTTGTGAATCGTAGCCCCTTATCAAGAACACCGCGCCTCGAATGCTGAGCAGCGCGAAGGATGCTACATGGCCGCGGTCAGTAAACAGAGGAGACCGAAGAGGCGAAAGTTCACGCAGAAGGACCGCCGTCCTTCCGACCTGAACTGTTTGTCTAAGCGAGTCGCCTTGAAGGCCACGGCTGCGAGTTATGACGATTATTAAGGCCTAAGGTGCCTCATCAAACGCGAAAACTGACCGTCGGCCGCGTGAACACGGGTGATGGAAAAAATCACGTGATGGCGTAATAATATGACAGCACGACGTCACAGGTCTCCAAAATGTGTGACATCATCATGACGCCGTTGTAACGTAACACGATGACTTCATCACGCGACATCGTCAGTCGGTCAAAGGCGGACCGATCCCAGAGGCATTGCAAAACCACTTGAGATGCCGAAAGCTTGAAATGCCCCCGATACCGGAGGCATGTGCAAAACTATGTTGGTTGAAGGAAGCTTTTGGCTGAAAAGAAACAGAACGATGCAATCGACCGAGAAGAAAAAGAAGAAGATGGCCTTCGCCTACGAGTCGTCCTAGGCGAATGCTTAAGGGACCATGTCACTTTCTTCTTTAACAACGGCAGCTTACAACAACAACTTACAATGGGGGATACGTCAAGATCCGCCTGGTATTACCGATCACCGATATACGAATGAAAATACGAACGAAACCGCACTGTGTATTATCGCAAAAACAAACAGGGGCACAGGCAAGTGAAACGACACAGGCGCTAAATTCCAACTGAAAGAACCCTGTGCGCTTTTGCGCTATTACACAATGCGCTCATACGAACTAGCTCGGCTTTCCTTACTACTGCAGAACGGAACAGACCATAGATGAAATAAAGCAACGCTCAATTACAGTAACCATGCACAAACGTTAACTGACATGAATGTTCCACCTCAAAAGGTTTGCCACTGTCAGCACTGTCACGCGCTGAACGCGGTTTCCACGGCCGTGACGGCGAAGGGTTGGACGCCAATACCTCATCCGTGATGTTTCTCAGCGACGATATCCAAACCTATGTCTGGGCTTCACAATGGCGGTAAATCGGCCTAGTTGGTTGTTCATGATCGTAAAATAACAGCGCAGTAAAAATTGGGGCACCCTTAAGCTTCGCCTTTAAGAGTTGAACGCGATAGCAAAATCCGGCCCCTAGTGCGCACTTCAACCACTAAGTGCATACTTATTAATGTGTACTGTTGCACACACGCACACACACGCGCGCGCGCGCACGCGCGCACACACACACACACACACACACACACACACACACACACACACACACACACACACACGCGCGCGCGCGCGCACACACACACACACACACACACACACACACACACACACACACACACACACACAAGCGCGCGCGCGCGCGTGCGCGCGCTACGTATTTATAGTAATGGTACAGGTTTTCGATCTAAATCACTTCCCTGTACCACGCCCTGTACTAGAGTCGAGACATATTTCTCACAATGCCTCACAGGTGGCAGCACATTATCTAATGTTTGCTGTTTGCTTGATCAACGCCTCCTCTAGGCGTTGGCTTGGTATGTTTTCCGCTAGATGGACGTAGTTGTCCATTTTTGGAGCTGTTTGAAAGTTCGTGTGCGTTTTTAGCGGCGATGGCTGCACTGTCCCGGCTTTTTTCGAAGCATAGCGTCGCGCAAAAAACGTAGTTTGACGGCCTCGCCAATGCGCCTACAAATCGCCGAATGGGCTCATTTTTGTCGTGAGACCTGCCGAACAAAATGCGTTAAAGGCCAACTCCGGCGATTTTTTTGCCATGTCAAAGTAATGGTGCTTTTATGTTCCTGCGACGCTCCTGTTACGGGCCCGATAGCAGAAATACTCGGCAAATTGGAGAATAATTTTAAATAAGCAAAAAAGCGCAACACCGAAACCGAAACCCAACCGAGTGTACTGTCTACGTATGACGTAGACGTTGTTACGAACGAACCGGAAGTCGTGCAAGGCATGCCAGTCACGCCGACGCGGAGTATGAAAACTGTGACAGCCGGGACGACCAGCGAAGCGCCGGCCAAACCAACGCTGTCTGTCGCCTTGTGCAGAGCAGACGCTCGCTGTAGCGGCCTAAGCGCCGGTGCCCTCGGCTGCGTCACTTCCGCCGCCTTGCCAACACTGACGTCACAGACGCAATGTTGCCAATAATCATTTGCAAACAATCTGCGCATGTCTCAAGCCTGTAATTTGGCATAAATGACGGAAACGTGCAAAGGAACGTACCCAGCGAATTTCACTGAGATCCATTGACCTCGAAAAATCGCCGGAGTTGGCCTTAAGGAGACTCCTTCCACTACATGGCATTTACATAATGTTTTTTCCCGAAGCAGTTGGAAGTAACATCATGGCTTTGTGGTAGGACACCTGCTCGCCACGCAAACGGCCCAGGTTCGATCCTCAATGGGACCGAATATTTTAAATGCGAAGCATTTTTTAGCGAACCTCTGGCACTTTGAGCGTTTCTATCTACGTATCTATCTATCTATCTATCTATCTATCTATCTATCTATCTATCTATCTATCTAGCCGCCTACGTCTAGGTGCTCTCATGACGGCCTCCTTAACTTGGTGTAGACCAAAATTTGCATGGGAGGGTAAGAGGATTTGACGAATATGATTGCCGGGTCGTGACATGAATAACTTTAAAATCTTGTCGCGTACGTCGTGAAACCCTTTCCACCAGACACGTGTGGCACATACCCGTTTAGTACGGGTATGCGCCACAGGTGATTGACAGTTTATATCTACCCAGGAACGGCGAGAACAGACATTGGTAACTTAAATGCTAGAGCGTTAAGGAAAACCAACATCGGCAGCGTTGACTCAACCAATGGAAAGAATGAAAATTAGGATCCCAGCAGGAATCGAACCCAAGCATTCTGCGTGGCAAGCAGGTATTCTACCACTGAGCCACGCCAGGTCTATAAACTGGTTTGGAAGAACAGCCTACACAGGCGTAATATCGGTGCAACGTCACTTGTGGTTGTGGTACTGGCTATCTAATTTTACAAGAAAGCAATAAACACTACATGATACTGCTACGATGTGTACTCCTACGATACAGGCGTCATATGAGATTAGCGTCTGTAGTTTCAGTGTTGGCTCCGCTTTTATAGCAGTCTAATAAATATTCGTTTGTATTCCTATGATTCAGCAAGCTATATTGAAGCATTGCTCGACCCCGGAGGAATACACTCTAAGCCGCAAAGGACGAAAAAGGGTCTGTGGTTCGTCCTTTTGGGGGGTAACTGCACTGCCACAACCATTACTCCCTAAAGGATGAACGATTCGTCCTTTAGGGAGTAACTGCCAGGGGACGAACTGTTAGTCCTCAGTTGTTTTGAGGGACGAAATGTCGGGGTGTAAAAGTTACCCCTTTAGGGAGTAACTGATTTATTGCATGGTAGCTGCGTAGGGACGAACTGTTACCCCTGATGGGACTAACAGTTGCTCCTTCTGGATAAAAAAAATCAATTTATTACAGTTTCTGGTTGAATTACCGAGAATTTGGAGGTTGATACACGCATTTGACGACATACACAATTAATATACAGAAATAAATTCAGAAGTAAACTACAGAAAATTCACAACAAACACACAGGATTCGAACTCGTGAACATTGAATCAGCAGTCGCGTACGCTAACCACTATACCACATGCCAGTACGCAGCAGAGTGAATATTACCGGGGCTATATATGTACAGGCACCGTCTGGAAGCTGCGCGTTCTGCCATGTTAGTCAAAGTAGCAAGATTCCTTATATTAGACTTCAGCCTTCAGTGTTTCGCAAGCAACCATTCGGTGATCACGTTCATGAAATTGTAAAATGCGTTGGATTGATTTTTCTGCGCGCGTGTTTCGAGCGAATTTGGGCGCTTGATGAATGTATATATATATAAACGGTCTCATGTATGCTCCCGTCGACGTACCAAGTTTGCTCGCTTCTCACTGTACAGAACACGGTTGGTTATATCGTTCAGTGAAAATGTCTGTTTAATGACAAAAAAACGAAAACGTCTAAAGAAACAGCCAAGTTTATTCAACGACTCGTGTCAATTCTGCAGCATCGTGTGTACACATAAATTGAACAACTTTGTTGAATGCAGAAGATAGGATGGCTTCTCTGCATTATAGAAGAGACAATGAAAAGTGCAATGTTTTATCCGAATGGATGCTGTCCAGCCGACGTCAGGAAGTGCAAAAGCACCAGCGACAGCTGCTGAGAGCGTGTTCATAGCTGCAAGATGTTGAAGACGTTTCTCAGGAGGCGCAACGCTCTCATTCATCGATTTCCTAAAAAAGTAATTGCAGAAGCATTAATATTTCCGGCAGAACTGTTCGTGCACTTGCAGTTACGTCACAAGGCGTCTGTTAGAAATGCTGCATGCGTAAAAATTAGACGAAAACTGCTCTTTCACAAAACCTGTCATATAGTGCAATGGAACAGTTCAGAATGTGTTATGAAGTTCGAAAAACCCGTCCTCGAGTTTAACGTTTCACGCTTTCACAGCGACACGCTAGTGGGCCCACTTATTTATTAATGAAGCTTGCTCTTCATTTGAGAGATATAAAAATAAATGATTCCTAGCATCACTACAAACGAGCGAAATCGCCGTCGCCGACTGCCCGTGTTGGCGGTGCTAAGCCTTTAGCTAGACATACTATTTTAACAGCCAATCTTCCCAAATGACTTGTTTACATTGCTATAGAAGATATTGTGCGGAGTTTACGTGAATTTTCTTTTAAAAAGGCGCGAATATTTCTGATAAACAACGCTTATTTGGGCAGCACTGAAAACAAAGCTATGTTTGAACAGCTGTACTTGCTACAGCTAATGTTGAGCCTTCACCGAGGTTACCATGTTTCGATGGCCCAACCATCATGCTTGTAATTCTATAGCAGGCGGGGCGCACTCGCGACGCTGTATCGCGCGAGCTCATCAATCATGCGTGTTTTGTTCGCGCAGAAAGTGAATTTTAAACAAGCGGTGATCGTTACATATCAACTGCACACAGGTAAAATCACGCGGAGTGATGGCAGTCTTGTTTACACTCACCTCTCAGGCGATGTCCCAGTCGGCGCGTAGCATTTCGATAGGGTAGCACTTCATTCCAGTAGCAGATCACGTTTACCACAACGCGAAAGATGATTCCGTGCACCACAAGTGACAGCAATCGCAACCACGAAACGAGAACACATCCACAACACACCGCAAAACCGCCGAGTCCTAGCTTGCCGTGCATACGACGAGAACACCACGCCGCGCATTGATACAGCTTGGGCGCGAGCACATTTTTTTTTTGTGTGTGTGAAAGCTTTTTCACATTTGTTTGTTATTACGCCATATGAACGATATTACTTTACTTCTGCCGCAGTTGCCGTAGTTGACAAGACATTTTACACTTAAATAAACTGTTAACAGTTCATTTCTTTAGCGGACTCTTTGAATACGCGCATGCTGACCATTCGTTCGAGGTCGCCACTGCGCCGGAAAGTTCCATGGGAGTAAACGTTGCTCCCTGTGGTCTAACAGTTCCTCCCTCACTTTGCACACGGCACCCTCGTCTTGCAGTTAATCCTTGCGGGGACGAACTACCGGTTGCGGGGACGAAATGCAGCACTTACTCCCATTTCGCACCTTTGCGGCTTAGAGTGTACATTAACGAAAGTTACATATGATATCCACATCACCGCACCGTAAAGTGCACTTCGTCCACCAGATAGACGCAGTGTCCTCTTCATTTCTTACGAGGCTTGGCGATGGCCTCATGCTGACCGAGCATGATGCCAGATTGATTGACAGCCGCTTTGTAGACTAGGCTACGTAGGCCACATGCGTCCAGGTAGTCTACGAATACGACAAACACCATCCACTGATGTTGGTCTATGTATCACTATCCAGGCCTACCAGCCTCGACGGCCTATACCTCACCAACGCGAAGGGTGGCTTCAGGTTCCGACATGTCGCCGGCTCTGTCGACAGACAATTTGTCGACGAAATGACCGAGGCATCCACGAATTCCAACAGCTCTACTATACGACATACTTCACTACACATGGACCCCTCGTCACCACGATCACAACAGGGTCCTATAAGAAGACATGACCAGCTGCTGGTGCTCACTGATCACGGTGATGATGCCCTTGTTTAAGGACTGTCAAGAACTTCTTGCACACATGCACTGGGTTCGTGAAACGTGCATGCGTTCTCGGGACACGTATAAGCACTACATATCAGCTTACCGCTTCTGGTGGTAATATCCACGTTGCCATTGGCAGCGTTACCCAACCGTAAACAACTGGTTATATAACACATATGCGGCTCTTCAACCTATATATGTGGACGTATAAAATTTATACAAATCTATAGCGTCATTTTGTAACGTGTTGCTCAGTAAAAAAAGTTACGCCACAGTCACGTACCCGCCGCATGCTTCGCATAACATCGACTCCCACGGTACGTGGGATCTGCCGAATTTTTTATTGTTTATTTGCATCCTTCTCGATTTTTCGGTCACGGACGATTTTTCGCTCACAAGCAACTTAGCGACGCCGACACCGACGGCGGCATTTCTACGAAACGAGCTCTCTAACGCTGTCGCGTTAAAACGACGCCTGTATCTGTGTGTTCGTCCGTCGTTTTTCTGCGCTATTATTTTACAACTATGTCTGGGGTACGAGTCGACACCGACGCTGCAGCATGTCACATGGGAATGTCGGAACGAGCCAACGGAGGCACAGCCTCCTCTGATACTCACGATGCTGGGGGAGTTTTTGGAGGCCGTCCTCGCCCGAACTGACCTGAAGACTGACCTGGTCTTCCGGGATCAAGCCGGACGGCGAGCAGCGGCGACCACTGGTGTCCGGGAATGGGGAACCCACACTTGAAAACTCCCCCCTCACATTTTTATTTATTTATTTTTTCTTTCTTGTCATTAATAAACGTTGTATTCTCCTTCTCTCAGCGACGATTGCATGCATGCGATGCCTGCAGGCACAGTATACCTGCGCCTGGGGAATATTGTCAAAGTAACCTACGCGACAGCGAATCGAACCCGTGGAATCGTGCCAGTGACAGAATGTCATAAATCATAACTCAACCACAACTCAACCACGGTCGCTGAGCGTTTAAAGAAGTCTATTGTGTTAAGTCCGAGCATGGTTGCAGAAAGCGATAGGAAGAAACGTGTCGTAGGTATTCCGTACATTCATTGCATATCTCACAGGCTAAAGAAAGTAGGAAGTAGATACGGCGTTAATGTTGTTTTCACGGCTACCAATAAGCTAGGTAAGATTTGTGCCGCTGTGCAGAGGAAGAATGAGCGAGTAAAAGACAAGAAGCGGACCGATAATTGTTTTGTAAAACACACCAACAAATTCACTGATTGCCGTACGAGTGTGGTGTATAAGGTCCCTTTCAGCTGCGGCCGCTTCTACGTAGGACAGACGGGCCGATGCATTAACCAGAGATTGTTGGAACATAAGAGATCCCTAACAGGAGGCTCACCATCTAATCTATCTTTACATTGTCGAGATTGTAAGTGCACGCCAAAATTCGATGAATGCGCAGTGTTGTACCGGCATAGAAATGAAGAAACGCGTCTGATGATTGAAGCATGGCATATCGAGAATAGTGGTAGCGCATGCGTGAGCCAACCGTCGATTAGCTTGCATAAAGATGAAATCAAATGCCTTAACAGTTATCTTCCACGTAGACCGCCACGCGTGCCGGATTGATAGGTTCGCCGGTTGCATGGGCATGCGCAGATAAGTTTTCGTGCCTTCTTTCTTTTCAGCCGTTGTGCGTCTCTTCAGTTGTTAGTCGGCGTTTGTGGTGTCCTGATCTCTTTCTTGTGTCCGTGTTTGCACGCCCTGTCTCTTTTTAGAATCAACCACAACACTCTAACAATAAAAAAAATATATTAGCTGGTACTATTTTCGGAAACACCTGACTTGCCACATACATAACTCTAAAAATACGCCTCAGCTCTTCTTGGGATCTTATAATCCCTTCGAAGAGCCGTGCTGCACGACTCTCCAAAAAACAGACCACACCCAACTTTAAAGGGTGTTATCAGAGGAAGGACTCTGGTGTTATTTATGTGGCTAGTGCGAAGAAACCAAAGCGAGCGAATACATTTTTAAGGCGAAAGCCCTATACGCCTCATCAAACGTGAAATTTGACCGTCGGCGTCCCGCGTCGGGAACGAGTGATGCAAAAAATCATCAAACCGCGATGACGTCACCATATGACGTCATCATGACGCCACAGATCACCACAATTTGATTGAGATCGCCAAAATTTTATGACATGATCGCCGTCGTCATGTGACGTGACGTCACATGATGACGTCAGCTCATGACATCGTAGCTTGGTCAAAGGTTATCCAATCACGGATGCAATGCAAAACCAGGTGAGGTGCCTCCGATGTTGGAGGTGGTGCAAAACCACGTTTTAAGTGTAGAAAGCTTTCGAAAGCCGGCGGGGCAGGAGCAATACTTCGACTGAGAAGAAAGAGAAGATACATGGCTCTCCCATTCGAGTCGCCTTAAGTGAATGCATAAGGGACCCTGTGAGTTTTTTTTTTTTTTGCGATAGCAATTATATGCACAGTCTCGGCTGATTTTTGTCCTTCCCCGTCGCCATCATTCACCGTATATGTATGAGTATGTATATATATGAAAGTCCCAAAGAAATATAATTTAGAAATATGCTTCCGAAGCGCGGAATCGAACCAGGGATCTTTCGCTCCGCAGCCCGTGGAGTTAACGGCGAGCGTTATCACACCCCTTACCGCTGGCCGGACTCAGAGACGGCAGGCGCTTATAAGCGTTTCTTCATTGCCAGCGAGATGGCGCGAGGAGAGCAACGAAGGTCTTTCGCTAATAAGTAACAACTGCGGCATTTAGTTCGCGCTCGTCCTGTGTGTACCTGTTCATTCGTTTCGTGCGTCCTGCTTTATGTTTGAGCAGTGCGCTTCAGGTATCGAGCGCTTCAGTGCGCTTCAAGTTCGCGATCGTCCTGTGTGCGTTCTTTTCGTGCGTCCTTTGGGCTCGAGCGACGCGCTAGCAATTCCGAGCTGCTTTCCGTTCTTCGCGTTAGATTCCAATTTGTTGCTATCGCATTCATTGCTTCGCCGTTGTGGCGAAACTGTGACTTTTTTTTTTCTTAGAGTGCTCAGCAACCATTAGAATAGCTTAATGAGCAAATTTAGTCCAGGGCGTTGTGTTACACTGTATATCCATTCCTGGCATATATCCAACTTGAATCCACATGCAATCATCAGTTGCTGTTGAAAGTTTATATCGGCGTTTAATCTCAACTGACGTACGGCGTCATCGACAAAATGAAAAGAAAAAACAAACGACATGTTTCTCACAGTGAGCTGCCCACGAAAAAAAAACATAACAGTGCGCTCGAACATATAATGACACGAGAGCTCTCGAGCTACTTTCTGGCAGGACTAATTCTTTTGAAGGCGGTCGGTAGCTTGCTTCAAGTGACAAGCAGTGAAGCTCATTGTTTCGCATTCATGGTGTGGAACACTTCGTTACAGTTGCGTGTCGCCGCATGCCGAATGAATAGAATGACCGCTAAGAAAAAAGAAAGCAAAAAGGACACAACGAGCAGTACAGCGAACTGTACGCAGTTACCGCATTTTCTCGAATGCAAGCACGACCTCAGGCGCTTTCTTTTATCGCGCGAGATGGAATAACTAAAACAAAGTGAGTGCACGAAAATGTACACGACAGCCTAGTTTTAAAGCGAATGAGGAGTTTGTAATTACCTCTCCGGTGCAGCTGACCATTGAGAAGACGGCTTGTAGGTTATTAAGACAAAAGTCTTAGATTCCTCATCAAAGGCGAAAATTGACCGTTGGGGTCAATACGAGTGATGCAGAAATGATGATGTGATGACGTCCCCAATGAAGTCATCACGACGCCACAGACGTCATCACGACGCCAATGTTTGTGACGTCCTCATGACGTCGCTATGACGCCATGTGATGTCACATGATGAAAGCATCACATGGCGTCGTCGTTTGGTCAATGATGGATGCGAAATGCTAGAGGACCGTGTGCTTAAATTTAGGTGCACCTTAAGGAACACCAGATGGCCGAAATTTCCAGCACCCTGCACTACGGCGTCTCTCACAATCATATCGCGGTTTTGGGACGTGAAACCCCGATAATAATAATAATAATAATAATAATAATAATAATAATAATAATAATAATAATAATAATAATAATAATAATAATAATAATAATTATTATTATTATTATTATTATTATTGAGTCCAGAAAAAATTCCTCAGCATATATAACCATCGCTTTGCTAAAAATGACTCTGGATCTCGTTCAAATACTGCTGAATTATTATCACTGCCATCACTTCACTGCCGACGAAATCGTTCTGATCTCTTATTTCTTTACAAGCTAGTCCACGGTATCATATCCTGCCCTGTACTTCTCAATTGTGTAAATTTTCGAATTCCGTGTAAGTTAACCAGATAGAACAGACCGTTTCATGTACCCGCCTGCTTCTTCCAACACTCTACCGTTGACAGAATACAAAGTCTCTATAATGTTAATTTTCTTGATCTTCACGTTTTTCACAGTCCACAATCATTGTTTTTATCCGAGCTTTGCACTGTTTTGACATAGTGTGGCACAATGTACAAAGTCTTCCCTTCTCAGTCTTTCCACATAGTTGTATATATGCAATCAAATTTTTTATTCCCCGTCAATATTTCTCGTGTTCTTATTTTACTCCTCCCCTTTTGTGTTCATTTCTCTTTGTCTACGTGTTTTTGCTCTTTTTATTTCTGAAAACTGTCTGTATTGTATTGTTTATTTTTGTTGTTTTTTGCGTGCGCCTGCACAAAGACCTTACGGTTGTTCCTCGGCACGTTAAATAGATTATTATTATTATTATTATTATTATTATTATTATTATTATTATTATTATTATTATTATTATTATTATTATTATTATTATTATTATTATTATTATTAGTCGTTTGTTGAAAGGTTGGGCGATCACGAAAGCACTGCAAAATCTCGTGAGCTGCAGAGAGCTTGCAATGCCTGCAGCGATCCAGAAGGCTGTGCAAAACCACATAATGTGAAGAAAGCTTTCGGAAGACGGGGGCGGATAAATACAATCCACTGAGAAGAAATAGAAGAGTCGTCTCAGGCGAATGCCAAAGGGACAGCATGAATTGTTTCGTTTACGCGTGCATAAAGAACTCACCATCAATCATTAGAGTCAGTTTCATTTCCGCCAATAATAATATCCGGGGTTTTCATTTCCACCAGTGACAGCGTATGGTTCCTATGAGCCCTTACGACTTCGATACCTGAAAGGTCCCATGCTTAACACGCGAAGAGTGCGCGGTAGACTTTCTACAATTAAAAGAAGTGTGTAATCGGTCCTTTAGAAAAAAAGATGCCGAAGTTAGCAGGCGTGAGGGGATTGCTGCATATGACAAGGTAAACACGGTACGCCGCGCAAGGAGGGCTTCACGTTTTGCACACAGACACGCGTAGAGGCGGACAAAAGAAATGCCGCTCGAACCTTTTTTCTGCGCACCACTCATCGAACCAAAGAGGAAGAAGAGGCTTTGAGACGGAGAAAGAAAAACCGTTAGCGGCAGCCGCGCGTGCGGGTCGTGTGGCCTGCAGTCGGCCAGCAGCAGGCACGCAAATGGCGGAAGCGACTTGGACGCACAGCTAGCCGTCGCCGCGGTCTTTTGCATTCGAACACTCGGCACAAAAGCGAAGGGGCGGGATATGCGAAACGAGTCACGACTGAGCGTGCGGCTGAACCTTTCACTGAACAACAACAGCCGTCGCTGCTTTCCCAAAGCGACTGCAGAGACCTAAAAGAAAGGCGATCTGGCAACCGGAATACAGAAGCCAGTGTTTGTATGTGTGCGTGTGAATAGTGGTTACGCGGCCTTTTCGGAAGTCGTGCGACAGGCTCATAAGAATGAGTTCGTGCGAAAGA
This sequence comes from Rhipicephalus sanguineus, assembly GCF_013339695.2. Taxonomy (NCBI): domain Eukaryota; kingdom Metazoa; phylum Arthropoda; class Arachnida; order Ixodida; family Ixodidae; genus Rhipicephalus; species Rhipicephalus sanguineus. The sequence continues at coordinate 142,772,610 of NC_051183.1, forward strand.
AAGAAAGAAAACGAAAGAGGAATGGGGGTTATCTTCGTTCGCACGTGGCAGGTGACATATAAATATATGCATACAGACCCTTAATCTCAGTCACACGCTTCTTATCACACACACACACACCACACACACACACACACACACACACACACGCACACGCACACGCACACGCACACGCACACGCACGCGCGCGCGCGCGCGCGCGGGCGAGCGGGCGGGCGGGCGGGCGGGCGGGCGGTGTGTGGCAGTAGTATTTGCAGCGCGCTGTCGCTGCGTCGAGCGCCAGGGCACCGATTCCGCTTGAACAAATGACCACTGCTATAAATAGTCACACGGTCCCTTATTAAGGCGAAAGCCTTAGATGCCTCATCAAACGCGACAATTGACCGTACACTCTAAGACAAAATCGAGTATTTTGGGAGTGTTTCTGCCACACAAGAACAATTGTCATCCACCTCGCGTGCTTTCCTCGCGTTATCACCGCGGTCGCGGCACTTCCCGGTCACGAACGGCGCGCGCGTTATCAGCGTGACATAGCATTCTTGACAGGAAAGTGACGAGAGCTGGGTTTTCAAGAAAGGAAACGCGAGCAAGCCAGATGACGATTATTGTTGTGTGGCAGAAATACTCCCCAAATACTCGATTTTGTCTTAGAGTACACGCGTCCCGTGTCGGGGACAACACGAGTGATGCAACAAATTATCACGTGATGACGTCACCATAGGGCGTCATCATGAAGTCACATATCGCCAAAATTTGTGACGTCACTATGACGTCACATGATAGCGTCATCACATCACATCGTAGCTCGGTCAAAGGTGGGCCGATCACGGAGGCAATGCAAACTAAGTGAGATGCCTCCGACTGTGGAGGCAGTGCAAAACCACGTTAGTTGCAGAAAGCTTTCTGACGGTCGCGGGGCAGGATCGATACATCAACTGCGAAGAAAAAGACGAAGATGGCTTTCGCCTTCGAGTTGTCTTAGGCGAATGCCTGAGTTTAAGCGTGAGTTTTTCTCTTCCCTAATACGACGCGAATGCGAAAGCTATCTTTTTCTTCTGAGTCAAATACATTGGTTGGCGAGCGCGCCAGGTGGAGGCAGGAAGGTAGGTGGGCCAAGCACAGGACCGGGTTAATAGGGGAAGCGTGGGAGAGGCCTTTGCCCTGCAGTAGGCATAGTCAGGCTGATGATGACCCGACCGGTCTGGAGGCGCGCACACTCGCTGCCTTGAAGGAGACCGGCGGTGGTAGAGAGGAGGCCGGTCTCCCGCAGCTGCTGCAGGGCACGCGGTCGGTCGCTGGAAAGAGACGAGGGGCCTCGTAGATCCGGGCGACGATGTCAAAGACCGTGCTCGTCGATGGCGACTTTTCTCCGCGTTTCGGGAAGCGCACGCGGATGCGGTGAGCCGATATCCCTGCTGGTGACCGCGGCATCTTAGAAGACACTCCCTTCGCTGGCGTGGTAGCTTCGATGGTCCCTCAACGCGCGCGCACACGCGCCCCAGATGGCAGCGCAGATCCCTTCCACGCGTGCAAGTTTTGTGAGAGTGCCGAAGGATGTTGAGCTCGAAAATGATACTCGCCAAAGAAATAAAGAAAGAAAGAAAGCATTAAGAAATTAAGAAAACAGAAATGGAAACAATTCCGGAGCCTTTGCCCTACCGGGAAAATGGGGACAAGCGAAGCTTGGTGTGCACGTGTCTGGAGTCTTTTCTCTCTCTCTTTCTTTCTCTATCGCGTCGCACTATGCTCCCTCCTAACCTTTTCTTTCCTCCATTCAGGGAATTGGACCTCATCCACATGCTTAGCAGCGCAAGATTTCGGCTGCTACAGACAAAAACGACGGTCATGCGTTCATAACCAGGCAACAATGAAAGGCGACAACGTGAAATGTCGAGTGACCTGGATAAAAGATCAGATTGCCGTATCAGAAACGCCCGATCGCCGACAAGCTCGCGATCGAGAGGGCATCAATTATTTTAAAACGGCGCATACAAATACGGATGTCACCGGCACACCTCCGAGAGCCGCATCCGTGTTCGCTCGCTGGCGCCCGATTTTCCTCGTATACGGCGCCACCAGCGAAATCTGCAAGTTATAAAAGCTTCGCTTAAAGGGACACTAAAGAGCAAAGCGATTTTTCTCATATTAGTAAAGTACTCTTTCACGGTACCAAAAACACCACGCTTGCTGCGAGAAGACGCTCAGTAAGCGAGAAAACGTGTAAAAACAGAATGTAAGTGGCGACGCCGCCTTGAAGATTCCGCACCATTCGCCGTGACGTCACATGTTTTGACGACGCCTACTACGGACTATAGGTAGTTCCTTCCTAATCGGTCAAACTGAAGTACATTGTCTTCTGAGGTGGCCATAGGCTTAACATACTAAGTTTGGGGTAAATTTGTTGAGTCAATGGCGCAAAAATACGATAAATACACTTTGAAATCCGTGACGTCATGTGGGGAGATTTAAAAATCAAACTTTGAACTTGATTTTCTCCTCTATTAAAAACCTATGATGGCGAAATTAACGACATTAGAGTTCTCGGAGCATCATTTATCGATCTAAACCGATTCGTTGTTTCTCTTTAGTGTCCCTTTAAAGACACCAACAATGAAAAGAGGGAAAGGGAGGACTCGCGCCGTTTTCTTACTATGTGACCCGGGGAACGGTTCTTTCAATATTATAACACGAAAACCCAAATCGAAAAGAAAACCGGTCGCTTGACCCGCCTCTTCAGTACATGCAGGTACGCCTGAAGCATTCCCATGCACTGAATACGGCCGGACAAGAAACAATGTATACTTGTTTGATAGCGCGCCACATTTATCTCAGCGTTTATCGAAGTCACGGTGTTATTGATTCCCGTCGGCCTTTTGCATACTCGAACAATGAACCAAGACGGCGACATTGAAAATACAAAGAAGCAGAATCACAGCCATCGATGCGAATAAAGATCGTAGAGAATAGCAAATGCGTATAAGGGATGACTGCACTCGTTAAACAACGTAAACAAAGCGGTATGCATGATGCAATCATTAGTGTTTACAAAGTAAGGTCTAGAGGTGAGGGGCAAGACCACTCTACGTGAAGAATGACATAATAAAGAAACGCTTTCGACACAATGGAAGCCCAAGGTCGGGTCGCGTAGGTTGTGCAGCTGTACCTTCAATCACACAGATAACAGCACCATTCAACGTTGTAAAGATGGTAAGTGGCGCTCCTTCCGCCTCGTAAACATAGTGGAAATATGATACGCCAGCCTGGAGATGCCCTAATGAACTGTGGATGACGTTTAGATGGTTGTCTAATGTTCTCGGCATTTCCAGCGCGATAGACATTTGTAGATTGAGGACTACGAGAAGGCGGGCGTTGTAAGCCAAGCGTCGACATTACCAGCGTAGTTCTGCGCCAACTTCCCATTAGCGCAATTAGAGAAACAACGATGGAATCCACAATATCCGGAGAAGCGTGATGGCGATCCAAAAAGCAGCGGTAAGAAAAAAAAAACGGGTTATTTACAAAATAAGAACGGGTTATTTACAAATATAAAATAATTTGAGACGCTAAAATTACAAACTAAATCAGTTTAGACTGATAAATTACTCTATGACAAGTCTACTATTTCTCATATAGCGATAACCGGTTCTTTATTCGAAGAGAAGACTTGAAAGATTCATTTTTTAATTTCGCGCCAAAACTTTAGCACAACGATGTCTGTGCGACCTCACGGTTTTCGACGTCTTTTTTTTAAGTATTATTTAGAGCTGTGTTTGCTAAAAAAAAAGACGATCGTTCATACATTAAAGGCGTCACAGGAGTCGGTAGCAGCTCGACGGTACAGAACAACATCAGCAACAAACAATAATAAATATGTTTAGCAAGCGCGCCGCCCGATTGTTGTCTTTAGGTCACGACTACCGGAAAACAAAAACAAAAAACACACGATGAAATCGCATAAGTCAATCGCAATAGAACCATAAATAACTAATTAGTAATTGGTTTGCAGGAGTATATATAGGTTACGCGCTATGTTTCGCCGAGTCTAAATTAGAATTGAGAAGTATGAACACAAAGCAGCATAATTTCTCTTGCGAGGTATATTACTCGGTCTAGAGTTATTATTTTTTTTTTCGGGATTAAAACGACAACACCGCAACCACGCCGAACCAATCTTGCTAACTTCGAAGACTACACAGAATCGCCGTTGCTGTCAGCGATAGGCTTACTGAAAAATGGCGCACCTCGTTAAAATAACCGAAGACGAAAAAAAAAAGCATTAAAACATGGAAGAAAATATTAAAAATTCGGCACGTGGAGTTCATTAGAAGGAATAGTTGGGAAGGCCTCGCGATGACACCCTCCCTTCTTTATTTTTCTTCAACAGGTATAAATGATGGCAGCAGGTGAGGTCAAACAAGCTGCGAACTGAAAGGCGGCAGCTGCTTGCCGAAGGAAAAAAAAAAAGCGAGCGAAGGTTGTCCGGCGCGAGCCAGGCAGGAGGTTGGTTGCCCGAATCTAACAGAGAAACAAAGATGGCGAACTGGGATGAACGATGGGGCGTCGCTGGTCCACTTCGGTAATTGTTTCCTAAAACGAGAACAACACCAAGAAGAAGAGGAGGAGAGGAAATAATCGCCAGAGCCCAGCGCGTGGCCACGGTGTCCACTCTGGCCAAGCGAGAAGGAAAGAAAACAAAAGCATAAAGAGGAGACGCAGGTAGCCGAAGCGCCCCCTCGATTAGCCCGGTCAAGTGCACGTGCTGTGCAGAGACAAGACTCGGCGCGTGTATATTTATACTGTACGCGCTCCCCGCGAGATCACTGCGAGCAATTCACCAGGATCGCTCGTCCATTCCAAGGTCGCCGAATCGCTTGAATGCCTACATGCTTGAAGAGCCCGTGCTCACGATAGCATGCAAAGGAGGGGCACCCCGCTGCACTTACCAGCAACAGCGCCTATACGTCGAGTAATATATATAGCGATGAATAATTTCTTCACTGGTGACGCCGGAGGATAGCACCAATATGCGAATCTCTCCGACGTTCGTCTAAGGAAACACCCATGTCGCTATAAAAGGTCAGCGTTGGCTAGAATTTCCTCTGAACAATAGTTCCAGCGGCCGAGGTTTCAACAACAAAAAAGAAAAGAAAAAGTGCCTTATGCATTCGACTAAGACGACTCTACGGCGAAAGCCATCCTTTTTCTCCTCAGCCGACCTGCTGATACTGCCCCGGTTCCCTCCGAAAGCTTTCCCCCCCTAACGTGGTTTTTCGCAGCCTCCAGGATCGTTGCATTGCAAGCTTTTTGCACTTCATCTTGTTTGCACCGCCTCGGTGATAGGCCCACCTTTGACCAAGCGACGCTGTCATCGCGTGACGTCACGTTATGTGAAGTCATGACGCCACAATTTCTGGCGATCTGTGACGTGATGATGACGTCACATCGTGATGTCAGCCGGTTATATAATTTTTCCGTATCCCTCGTATTGACGCCGACGGTCAATTCTCGCGTTTCATGCGGCATCTAGGGCGTTCGCCTTAATAAGGGCCTCACTATCCTAAGGCTACGTTCGTATATCCACGGCACGCAAGGAACTGACATTCGGAATGCGGAGCGGCAACTGACCACGTAGCCAAACGCGGGCGCACGCGTCGTGAGCTCGGCTCCAATGTACCACCCGCGAGTGCCATGGGTGCGCCGGGAGTGTCCCGTTTACATACGGAACGCGCCGCACACAGAGCCGTTACGGGTGGACTCGGCGCAGTGTGCACTGCTGCCGCCGTCTATGTATCTAGCCGAGGTAATTCAAGACCGGACAGGCCTCTCCCACGTCTTGCCCACTTTGGTCGAGTGTCATAAGAAGGGCGTTTCACGGGCGAAGTTGTACCGACAGCAGCTATAAGTACTGGCTGTCTGTCCCGTGGAGGTCCTGAAGCCGCGCGAATCGGACGACGACACAATGCGAGTGTCGTGTGACGTTGCAAGCGCAGGACCACGGGTTCTGGTGCACAGAGCGACGGACGAGCCGTCTGGGGGGCGTTGTGTGGTGTGCAGGTGTACGCGGGTGGCGTCGGTCGCGTCACTAACACCAAACGCACGCGATATATCATATTTTGCGCACATATACGCGTGAATGGCATATATACTGCGGCCTCCAATGGTAAAAAAAGAAAAATGGAAGCTCAGACGCATACGCGTGGACCGTAACTTCCCATGCCTCATCCTGGTCCTCTACCAGCAAAATACCTTATCCGGATACGTATATGTACACGCACACCGGCAGATATACGCAACGGAAACTGGAGCACCGTCCTACAGCTGCACGCACGGCTCGAACGAAGTGGTAGCGTAGTCTGAGAGCCCTCCGTTCAGCCGCGAGAGATCATCGAGGGCACGGAGACTTCAAAATCCCAGCGCGTCGAACGTCCGCGGCAAAAGGGAGAAGACACGGCGCGGGAATTTTAGATACGCGTTCACGGGTTCTTTTCGCATGATCTCGAGGCAAGTGCTTCGTCGGCGTACTTGATGAAGTCTACACACAATGGGGGCGAACAGCGGAGGTCACGTGTTCCCATATACAGCGTCGATAGCGTCGAAGTGGTCTCCGTACGCCCGACAAAAGGCTGGGCGCATTTGATTGTGTTGTAATAGCGGAGAACGAATTGTGAAAGACCGGCTTACGTATGGGAACGTCCGTGCTTTTATATTGCGATATTTATATTACTCAATACTCTTTAATTAATGCACGGCGAGACGCCCTACAGTCGAACAGACATACCTGGTCAATGCGCATTGTCTGAGAGCCAGCAGAATGGCTTCACGAAGAGCATAGGAGGAGGAGGGAAAGGAATCGAAGGCAGGGAAGCCAACCAGACGCGCGTCCGGTTTGCTACCCTACACTGGGGGGAAGGGATGAAGGGATTAAATGAAAGAAAGAAGAGGGAAGAAGGTAATGTCTGGGTACATGTGCGCCTGTCCGTTGCACGCCTACATACGATCGCTTAACCTGGTTGATTTTAAGAACAGCACCAAAGTCCGCATCGTTTTGCAGTCCTGCCACGCGTAGGGCCATGGCCCGAGGATTCGACGATAGCAGTGGCTTTCCCGAAGGCGTACTCTTTTCGCATAGGAATGGCAGAAACCTCCAGATGTGACTCGTGCAACTGTGACAAAACGATAAGACAATATACTGTGTTTTTGCGATCGCTTTGTGACCAAACGCGACATTCTACGCAATGCGCTGAACAAGGAAGGAACAAACAGGAGAGAAAGGAAAGGCAGGGATGTTAACCAGTATAGAAGGAAAGGTACGCTACCTTACACTGGGCGGGGGAGCTTTAAAGAAAAAGGGAGAGAAGGACAGCACGCACGCACAGTCATGATAACGCCGTTAGTCTATAACCGCCGGTTCAGGCCTGATGTCTTCAAGAAGTTGAGCCCTGCCTCCGTCGCCTTCACCCGCGATGACCTCTCAGGACGACACTGCAGAATGGTTTCTGCCGTCATCGGTCTGCGATCTATACGACTCTACTTTGCCGCTTATGGCTAAGAGTGGCTTTCGCAAAGTCATTCTGCTTTCGAATCCAAATGGCTGATAACCAGTTTTGTGACAACTGTGGTAGCGAGGACACACTACAGCACATCTTCTGCGACTGTCCTCGCGCTACAACGCGCAGAGAAAATTACTCGCAGTCGCTCTTGCTTGCGCTACACAAACTAGACGACATACCGAAGCGCTTACTTCCAAGGATTACTGCGTGGTGCAACGCCGTCTTCTCGTTTGTTTCTTCCTAGATGTCAGCATCCATTATCCGCGCAGCAGAGATAAGCGACAGCTGATAAGCAATAGCGGAGAGAGCGAAGCAGCAGCAGCGGGCCAATTTGGAGCCACGAAGAGGCGCCCTTTCCAATCCGTCTTCCACACGCACCGTGGACAGGAGGTGATGCGTTGCAGTCGCCTCAAAAGATCCGGATGAGTGATGACTACATTGGAAATATTCACGACACTCTGCAGGGCAGCTGGCACACAAGAGGTATTGTATACAGTTAATAGCCGTAGCAAGCAAGTTGCCTAAGCCTGCCCTCCATTATCCTGCAGAAAGATTTATTTCACGCATCGCCGCACGTGAACGTGACTGAAGGGTTGGCGCTTCTGTGCCTTGAGTGTGGGTTATTACACATCGTGCGTAGTCTCCATTTTTCCTTGAGGGTGATATATCCGGCAAGAGAGTTTAACTTTTTGCGTTCTCACGCCCGTGAGCGCGTTAGCACGCACGCACTTCGGTACCGTATCTGATCAAGCTTGCTTTATCGTATGGTCCAGGACGAACACTTTGCCAAATCAACGCGCGAGTCTACAAACAACGCGTCGCGGAGCAATCGAAACATTTTGACGGAAGAGCAGGTACCTGCATGGGACTAAGCCGGGTGCGCGACCCCGTCGCGTTCCGTAGGACCATAGGCGTGCGCAGAGTTCTCCTTCAGGGGGGGGCGAAGGTAAAGTCACTGTAACGAGAAAAGTACCGCGTTCCTTTTCTCTTCGCCGCCGCGCCCTTTCGGCGGCTTCGCCACATAAATGGTCCAGCTCGCTCGCCTCGCTAGTGTCTCCCGGCCGCAGACGCACGGCGCTTTGGAGGGCGATTGTTTTTATAGGCTCAGGAAAGCGTACAGGAACATTACGACATCCCGTATCGTTTTGAGACTTCATCGAAAGCCTATCGAGGCATCGAAGAATGCCCAGGTAAGGCCCTCTTTGCCATTCCCAGCGGGATAAAGGATGCCAAACGATGGGCTGTGTGGCTGCACAGAATTAGGCGGGAAAGATTTGTTCCCACGACTGATACCCGCATTGAGGTAAGCGCTTCATTGAGAATTCGCGGATGTTTCGGGGAATGTTGGCGCCTACCCTGCACTAGTGCAGCTTGTTTCGCGTGGTTGTCGCAGGAGGTTCATGCACAATAACATTTTATTATGTTTGGCGTAAGATTGACGCCTTTGGGCTCATATAATGATCAGCGCGCCATGAAAACTGACTGCTACAGATTGGTACTGCCTGACGTGACTGTATGACGAACACAAATAACAGATGGTAGCATGAAAAAAAGTCACAGTTTCGCCGCAAGGGCGAAGCAATGAATGCGATAGCAAGGAACTAATGTTATACGAAGTGAGGCTCGCCAATGGATACTCTCAGTTTGAACAGCGCTTCTGTTGCAAAGGCGGCCGAAGCAGCGAAGGAAACTAGCGTGCTTCAAGTGTCGAGCTGGGACACTTGATAGTTCGCGCTCATCTTCTGTTTGTTCGTTTAGCGGCGTCCCTGAGCTCGAGTGACATTCGTACGCGCCGTAACATGAGCGCGGACATCACGGTGAAAGCGTGAAACATTCCTCTACCCCGCGCCACGAGAAAACCGCGCGAGCAGACAGCGGAAGGGCAAGCTTCTCCCATGCGCAAATATAAGAAGAAGCGAGCGAGCTCGCCGACGACTTTTAAATGCGCCCGTCGGGCTCCTAGCGCCACCTCGCTGGTAATGAAGAAACGCTTATTATCGCCTTCTGTCTCTGAGTCCGTCCAGCGCTAAATGGTGTGTATATAACGCTCGCCGTTAGCTACGTGGAGGATCTGCGTTTCGTGGCGTAGTGGATAGCGCCGCTCGCTGCGGAGCAAGGGGTCCCTGGTTCGATTCCGCGCTTCGGAAGCATTTTTCTGAGTTATTTTTCTTTGGGGCCTTTATATATATATACATACTTATACATATACGGTGCATGACGGCGGCGACGGCGACGGCGACGGCAAAATCCAGCCGAGACTGTCCATATAATTGCTATCGCAATAATAATGGCTGATGCTGTCGCGGCCGGTTCGCTTGCTTGATATGTCCCGAAATCGGTATTGCGTGACGTGACTGTATGACCAACATATATACCGTGCGGTAACCTGAAAATAATGGTACGCATGTCATGTAAAGCATGATTTACATGCCATGCTCATGATGCTCTCGCGGCCGGTTCGCTTGTTTGATATGCACCAAAATCGGTGTTCCGTGACGTGACTGTAATGCAAACGTTAATAACAGGTGGTAACATGAAAATAATGGCGCGCATGTCATGTATGGCATGATTTACATGCCATACCCATGATGCTCTCGTGGCCGGTTCGCTTGTTTGATATGCACCAAAATCGGCATTGCGTGACGCGACTGTATGACCAACATAAATACCGTCATGATTTTCACGTTACCACTTGTCATTCGTGTTCGTCATACAGTCACCTCACGCTATATCAATTTGGGTGCATTTCAAGCTAGCGAACCACCCGCCATCGCAGCATGAGCGTGACAAGTAAGTCATGCCGTACATGACATGGAAGTCATGATTTTCATGTTACCACCTATCACTAACGTTAGTCATACAGAAATAGCTCGTCATAAAAATTTTGGTATATATGCATTTCATTAAACGACCGCGAGCGCCCCGAAACCATGTCATGTAAATCATGTTTTACATGGCATGTCTGTCATGATTTGCACGTTATAACCAGTCACTCATGTTCGTCATACACTTTTGTCACGCCATACTAATTTTGTTGTGTGTCAAGCTATCGAAGCGGTCGCGAGCGCACCATGAGCGTGGCATGTAAATCATGCCGTACATGGCATACATGTCATTATTTTCATGTTATCACCTTAATTTAAATTTGTCATACAGTCATCTTATGTCATACCAAATTTGGTGTACTTCCCATTAACGGAGCGGCCAGGACAGCACAAAGTCGGGGGCAGATAGATAGATAGATAGATAGATAGATAGATAGATAGATAGATAGATAGATAGATAGATAGATAGATAGATAGATAGATAGATAGATAGATAGATAGATAGATAGATAGATAGATAGATAGATAGATAGATAGATAGATAGATAGATAGATAGATAGATAGATAGATAGATAGATAGATAGATAGATAGATAGATAGATAGATAGATAGATAGATAGATAGATAGATAGATAGATAGATAGATAGATAGATAGATAGATAGATAGATAGATAGATAGATAGATAGATAGATAGATAGATAGATAGAGATAGATAGATAGATAGATAGATAGATAGATAGATAGATAGTCACAGAAATTCGCTAAGAAATGCTTCGCATTTAATAAATGCATACAGCCGAGCGCGTAAATGCCGCGCAGTTCGCATTTCTTTATCGCGTTAGCACGCGTGCGTGCGCATGTAGGCAAGTGAAAATTGCCGCTATTTCTTTCCTAATCAGTTAGAGAACAACGGTATGCTTCATTCGGGGCTGCAAAAGCGCACGCAGTGCGTAAAACATGCGTTACTCCACGTGAAATCAACACCGCACCGCCGCAGCTTCGGCGGCGCTGGACCAAATATGGCGGCGCGCACGACGGTCGCGGTACTTTTCCCGTTCCAGTGACTTTAGGCGAAGGGTCATCGCAGCGCCCCCTTCACTATTAACTCAATGTATGGGGCAGACTTTGCCCACCCCCCTCTTAGGTGACTAGGGGGGAAGGGGAGGTCGCCCCCCCCCCTCACACGCCTATGCGTAGGACCCAATAAAGTTGTGTTCAATTCAATTCAAGAGCAGTGAAGACCTTCCAAGTGTGTACGAAAGCTGCAGAAATGCTGCTCACAAGGCCTTGAACAAAACCTGTTTTGCGGGAACACTTCAAGAAAGCTTGCTCTCAAGGGTTCTTACGTGAACTATATTTGGTTCATGAACATCGTGGCAGAAAAGCACATGTGTTCACTGTCCTTTTCTTTTTTAGGGGCGGAGCTCCTCACAGCATCACTTGGTCGGTCGTCGCTCCATATGGCGTTCCCCCGCCGTCGCGTCTCCCGTATCATTCAATAGATGGCGTTGTCCCATAGAGATGCATGCAAACTACATTTGGGTGACAATATACTAGATGGCGCTATACCATAGAGATAGGAAAAAAAATTAAAATTAAAGAAAAACAATATTAAAAATAAAAAAATAAGAAATAAAGAAATAAAGAAAATAAAAATGAAATAAATAAAAAGTTAAAAAATAGAAAAAAAAGAAGAAAAAGTAAAAAAATAAAAAAAAGAAAAAAAGAAGAAAAAAGGAAAAAAAATCAAAAATAATCAAAGCGGCCTATCGATTTGATTACTGCTGGGCGAAACCACTGAACATTTCACGGTGTAACCATGATTCCTTCAGGAGCTTCGCCCAAGCTCTTCATCATTCACCCGTGGATATGCTGTAATTTTTCTTTTTTGCGCTGTTTTGCCACAAAGCTTGCTCGTTCGCAAAGTGTCCCCGCTTGGACACAAAGAAGAAAAAATCTACTTAGAGTTACTGTATATGCTACCTTTAGATAGCATAGTTGCGCGTCTGCCTTCGAAACGCCGCTAGCAACTATGCATTGCGGAGAAGCTGACGCTCGGGCTAATTTCTGTATTTCAGAACGCCGCCGCTGCAGGTAACTGAATCAACACTAGTCATCGATGGTCAATGTTTATCGCCGGTCTTCGACACGCCAGCCACGTTAATCGGCGACAGGGCAGGCATGTCGCCGGCAAAAACGGAGTGCGACTTCACCGCATAGCAGTGGTTGCTAGCTAGACCTATGCGCATATATACCCATATATACCCTATAAAGTGGACGGGGAGAAGACCGCCGCCGTAGCTCAGTGGTAGAGCATCGGACGCGTTATTCGAAGGTCGCAGGTTCGGTCCCTGCCGGCGGCAAGTTATCTTTTCGTCCACTTTACTTTCTTCACATTTATATCCCAATTATTACAAATAACACCCCCTACACTTTCCTTGGCATTATTGCCTGTTAGTTCTCATTAATACTGCTACCTAAAGGTAGCATATACACTAACTCTAGATGTACTGATCCTGCCCCGTCGCCTTCTGAAAGCTTTCTGCATCTATACGAACTGCCTCCAGGATCAAAGGCACCTCCGCTGGTCTGTTTTGCACTGCCTCCGTGATCGGCCCCCATTTGAGCAAGCAAGGATGCCATGTGATGACGTCACCATGTGATGTCACACTGACGTCATGATGACGTCAAAAATTTTGGCGATCTGCGACGTTATGATGACGTCATCACGTGATTATGATTTTTTTTTTCGTCACTCGTGTTGACGCCGTCGACGGGGGACGCCGGTCGATTCTCGCGTTTGATGAGGCATCTAAGGATTTCGCCTTAAAGAAAAAAAAGGGGTATGTGTGAGCAGTCCTTTCTGCGAGTCCTAGGGCCAAACAACGAAACGTTCCTTTCCTTCGACCGCGTCCTCACCTTACGTGAGGCCTCCTTACAGCCAAGTAACGGCGGAGGAAGCAAGCGTACTCTGAAAGCTCCCTTCACCCGTCCTCGCGGGAGGAATGGTTGCCGCGCTCCTGCGTTCGAGATTATCGAATATAAGCTTTGCTCACAAGCGTTTATTCTGTAAAAAAAAGTTGGGTCCCCACATCACTTCCAAATTGAAGTGTTAATATAGAGACGCGTATACGCTTCCTTCCAACTGCGATTACTGAATGTGAAAAGCCACCGTAGTCGAGCGCAAAACGTGGTGCGTACTAGCAACACTGAAACGCGCGCCTCTTTAAACGCTGTCAGTCTAAACGCGCTTCACCGTGCACGCACGCTCGCGTCTCCCCGCAGAGGTGGGGTGGGAAGGTTGCCTCGGAAACAAGCATCACGTGAGCTAGCTCATCACGTGGGCTAGCTGTGAGGTGAAGCGCTCGTTCAGGGCCAGGAGCGGACGTAAGGGCGCACGAAGGTAGCCCCAAAGCAACCTTAAGCTGAGGAAGCGCCAAGGAAGCCTTCACCGAGGGCTCCTCAGTGAGGAAGCTTTCAGAGTGACATAAGGCGGCCTCGCCAAAATGGAGGCTTCCTTGCTGAGGAAAGGAACGTTTCGTTGTTTGGCCCCTAGACTTGCCGCGTATAAGACTCTCTTTAAAGAGACACGTTAACACTCTGGTGGGCGCCACCACTCTTCAAAGAGAGTCATATACGTATATGACTCTCTTTAAAGAGTGTCATATACATGGCAAGTCAGGACTCACAAAAGAGAACTAAATGGCTTTTTTTTTTCTTTAGAGTGCAGGGAACACAGTCAAGCGCTCGTGACGACATCTGGCGACGTCGAATTCCCAATATAGTTCACAAGACTCGGTCCTACGTGCTAGGTCGGCAATGGCCTCTACCGCATGGCTTCATTTATCTGATAAATGTGGGCACACAGGACACACAGCGTCAGTATGTCTGCGGTCTGTCTCTTTGCAAGTGCCCATGCGTGCGTTTGTGTGGGTATAATGCCCGTACATGTGAGTGCGTGCGTGCGTGCGTTCGCCCATGACAAAAGACGACGATATATCGCGTATATATAGAAAGCAATGCATAATAACGCTAGAGGTGGCCTCTAACGCCGTGACACTTTAGGAAATCGGTTATTGCAATCGTCATTGTCGATTCGCGGGAAAACACAGCCGACTACGCACTCGACGATAATCAGCAGGACGCCGGTAGCGCATGTATCGACAGCGTGAAGGAAGCGCGGGCTCCAACTGCTGCCGTCGCGCATCAAACGCGATTAATGAGCACGTGTTTATGCATACGCCGCTCCTATGGGACGGGTGTTGACAGCAGCTCGCAAGCGTTGCTGTACCGCTATTACGCAGCATGCCTACACTGTTGATGATGAAGAAATCCTGCATGTACATAGGCGCCCGCCCCTACACACGGCTACCGCTCTGATGATAGTCGACTGCAACATCCTGCCACAGTCAGCCCGTCTCGACAGCGCTGTTGACGGCGTCACGAAGAGACAGTTTGCGCTAATAATAATATCTGGGGTTTAACGTCCCAAAACCACCACATGATTATGAGAGACGCCGTAGTGGAGGGCTCCGGAAATTCCGACCACCTGGGGTTCTTAACGTGCACCTAAATCTAAGTACACGGGCCTCAAACATTTTCGCCTCCACCGAAAATGCAGCCGCCGCGGCCGGGATTCGATCCCGGGACCTTCGGGTCAGCAGTAGAGCGCCATAACCACTAGACTACCGTGGCGGGGCACAGTTTGCACTAGGCATTTTTTTTTTTTCGATGCTACGATAACCGTGACTTGGCACTGCCGTTTTACACGTGACAACTGCAGTGACCTCAAGATTTACATGTACGCACACAGGATTACTCTTTCTTTTGACTACAGAATGGAAAAAGGTTGCTAACTGTTTACGTAACATTATTGTGGTTGGTCCCGTCATTGCTAATCCCGAAATGAGAAACAGAGGTAATGAATTTCGGTGGCGTCTGCTACAAGGCCTAACTAAAATGTTCACCAATGACGATGCACACCGTCGTACAGCAAAACGAGCCACGAGTTTTGCGACTTTCGAGAAAGTATTGCAGAGCTAGAGCGGTTTTAAAAAAAGAAAAAAAGAAAGAAGCCACCGATCTATACGTGACATTACTATGCTGTAATAGCGATGATGTTTGAGCGCGAAGTACGCAAGTAAAAAAGAACGATGGAGGCTGAAAACTTTCACTTTTTAAACTGTGCTCGCAGAAAACTGCGCGCTCAATATGCATAACTAATGAAATTAGTGTTTATGTATACGCTTACCCTCCTGCTATTTAGTCGTCTGTAAGTACAGAGTGCTTGCTTCTAGTTAATTTTATTCATTATCATTACAATGATCCTCCGTGTCGTGTTGCGATTTTCTCTTTATTTTTTCTCTCCATTTTTCTTTTTCTCTCATCACTTTCTCTCTATGTCTTCTTTTTCTGTTTATTTCTATTTCTTTCTCACTCCAGGCTTATATCTTTCTCTTTCTCGCTCATCCTATACTTCTTTCTCTTTCCTTTTTTATGCATATTTTTCTTTAAATACGAAATTCCGCAACATACTTTCTTTCTCTTACTGTCTTTCTTCCATTTCCATGTTTTACTCTCGCCCATAATCGTTTCCCTCACCCTCACTTCCCTTTCCAACACCCTTAGAAGGCTATGCTATAATCCGCTTGTGTGTCTGGATAGCCGAGTGGTTACGACTCTCGCCTTGGGATAATGGGTACGTGGGTTCTAATCCCGCCTCGCCAAGAAATTTCTTTCTCTCTCCCTTTAACTCTCTCAGTACTCGTTCTCTCGCCCATCATAGTTATTGCATCCCACGCCGGACGAATCGGCGCACGTGTTCCGGAAGCGAAGCAGATGATGAAGAGGACGAAGAGAGCGCATGTCGGTTCATGATGATGATAGTTTTCTGTTCGCGCTGGACGTACTAACAGTCGGCTTAAACCGTTCCGCTGTTGAAAAAGTCAAAGTGATTCAGCGTTTCGCTTTGGAGCCTCTTTTACGGGCAAAACTGACAGTAGCAATTATGTTTCACAATGGTTCGTGGCTTTTGTGAGAAAGAGACGGCAGCGACAGACCTTGCAAGGCTTCCCACAACGCCCATTCTGAACTCTTTCTTTAACACGCCGAGCACGCTTACAACTAACACAGAACAACACGCCGCTTTGCCCGAGGAAAAACAAACGCGGCACAAAACGCGAATATGAATACCATCCGGAGGCCAACAACGCTTTCGGAGCGGTTCAAGTGAAAACAATTTGCTCCGGAAGGAGATAAAGGTGGAAAGGAAATGATAACAACATAGAAATAATAGATAAAAAGAAAGCACAGAACGAAAGCGCGAGTATGTCATGCGTGCATTCAAGAACGCGGGGACAATATATGCTGGGACAATGCGAAACGGGCCTGAAATGTCGGCCAGTGTGTGTGGTGCCATTGTTATCCCCCGTTGACCGAGCTCTTCTGAAGGTGGGTACCGGTATTCGTTAGCCTTGCTGGCTACTTAGGCGGGAGGAAACATCTAACGCGAAAAAATAATCACCACAGTTTAACATAAAGAAAACAACAAAAAAGCAAAGGCCACATTGCGCGAATAACACAAGGAGCTGTTCGTATGTTTCACATCTGCAAAGAGGAGTGACTGCTGCCTACTTTAGAAAAGTATCAGTTCCATTCATTCATTCATTCATTCATTCATTCATTCATTCATTCATTCATTCATTCATTCATTCATTCATTCACCTACATAATCTACATATTTATTTATTAAGGCGAAAGCCGCAGATACCTTATCAAACGCGAAAAATTGACCGTCGCGTAGGCGTCGTCAATACGAGTGATGCAAAAAAAATTCGGCAGATCCCACGTACCGTGGGAGTCGATGTTATGCGAAGCATGCGGCGGGTACGTGACTGTGGCGTAACTTTTTTTACTGAGCAACACGTTACAAAATGACGCTATAGATTTGTATGAATTTTATACGTCCACATATATAGGTTGAAGAGCCGCATATGTGTTATATAACCAGTTGTTTACGGTTGGGTAACGCTGCCAATGGCAACGTGGATATTACCACCAGAAGCGGTAAGCTGATATGTAGTGCTTATACGTGTCCCGAGAACGCATGCACGTTTCACGAACCCAGTGCATGTGTGCAAGAAGTTCTTGACAGTCCTTAAACAAGGGCATCATCACCGTGATCAGTGAGCACCAGCAGCTGGTCATGTCTTCTTATAGGACCCTGTTGTGATCGTGGTGACGAGGGGTCCATGTGTAGTGAAGTATGTCGTATAGTAGAGCTGTTGGAATTCGTGGATGCCTCGGTCATTTCGTCGACAAATTGTCTGTCGACAGAGCCGGCGACATGTCGGAACCTGAAGCCACCCTTCGCGTTGGTGAGGTATAGGCCGTCGAGGCTGGTAGGCCTGGATAGTGATACATAGACCAACATCAGTGGATGGTGTTTGTCGTATTCGTAGACTACCTGGGCGCATGTGGCCTACGTAGCCTAGTCTACAAAGCGGCTGTCAATCAATCTGGCATCATCCTCGGTCAGCATGAGGCCATCGCCAAGCCTCGTAAGAAATGAAGAGGACACTGCGTCTATCTGGTGGACGAAGTGCACTTTACGGTGCGGTGATGTGGATATCATATGTAACTTTCGTTAATGTATTCCTCCGGGGTCGAGCAATGCTTCAATATAGCTTGCTGAATCATAGGAATACAAACGAATATTTATTAGACTGCTATAAAAGCGGAGCCAACACTGAAACTACAGACGCTAATCTCATATGACGCCTGTATCGTAGGAGTACACATCGCAGCAGCATCATGTAGTGTTTATTGCTTTCTTGTAAAATTAGATAGCCAGTACCACAACCACAATTGACGTTGCACCGATATTACGCCTGTGTAGGCTGTTCTTCCAAATCAGTTTATAGACCTGGCGTGGCTCAGTGGTAGAATACCTGCTTGCCACGCAGAATGCTTGGGTTCGATTCCTGCTGGGATCCTAATTTTCATTCTTTCCATTGGTTGAGTCAACGCTGCCGATGTTGGTTTTCGTTAACGCTCTAGCATTTAAGTTACCAATGTCTGTTCTCGCCGTTCCTGGGTAGATATAAACTGTCAATCACCTGTGGCGCATACCCGTACTAAACGGGTATGTGCCACACGTGTCTGGTGGAAAGGGTTTCACGACGTACGCGACAAGATTTTAAAGTTATTCATGTCACGACCCGGCAATCATATTCGTCAAATCCTCTTACCCTCCCATGCAAATTTTGGTCTACACCAAGTTAAGGAGGCCGTCATGAGAGCACCTAGACGTAGGCGGCTAGATTAGATAGATAGATAGATAGATAGATAGATAGATAGATAGATAGATAGATAGATAGATAGATAGATAGATAGATAGATAGATAGATAGATAGATAGAAACGCTCAAAGTGCCAGAGGTTCGCTAAAAAATGCTTCGCATTTAAAAGCATCATGTGATGGCGTGACAGGTCACCAAAATTTGTGACATCCCCATGACTTCGCTACGACATCACATAGCGTGACTTCACGGGACACCGTCCCTTGGTCGAAAGTGGGCCGATCCCAGAGGCACTGCAAAACCACGTGTGGTTGCAGAACACTTCCAATGCACCCGATCCCGGAGGCAGTACAAAACCATGTTAGGTGCAGAAAGCTTTCCAGGGTTCCCGGAAATGACTGAGAGGGGGAAGCTGACTTTCCCCTTCGAGTCGTCTTAGGCAAATTCATAAGGGACCACGTGACTTACTCCATGGAATCATATTCAGATATCATTATGTATCCTTATGATTTCTTTCATTCTCTGTGAGCGCATTTGCTTCTCCTGTGTGGGCAGTCCCACTCACGAGTATGGGCCGTGCCTCGAGGTTACAATAGCTGCCACCACCACAACAATAGCGACAATATATAGCGTGAGTGCTCAATTAAGCGTGTCCATTCACTTCGTCCTTGACATATGTTCATTGTAGCGTTCTTCAATGTCCAGCCAGCAACAATACCGCGCAGTCGTACTTTTGTAAAGCGCGCAAAAAATGTCCTTGCGGTGTCGCTGCGAAGTACACAAAACATCGACCGTGTAATCAACGAAACATAAAAAAAAAAATTCTCAAAGCCTGGAAAGCAAGTGTCAAAGCGTAATGGACGCAAGAAATCCGGCGCCAACAGGTTAACATTCTACGAAGTTCAGCTTCTCCCTTCTATTTTTCTCAGTTTATGTGTGTTTGTGTGCAGGCAACAAGTGAAACCTAGCGCGTGTGCTGATGGCTTGTGCCCTTGACTTTCGTTGAACGCCTTGATTCTCCGTATAATCGCAAAGAGAAGACGACTCTGTGGGATTGTCGCGAAAAAAACCATCAGGTGTACAAACGATCCAGACTTTGCTCCATCGTACACTGCCCTCCTCAGGCGTCTAGTTTTTACTTCTTTTATTTCGTCGAGACAAACCCTACTCGTACATGCACTTTCACTAATGCTTTGGTGATTGACGTCAAGATCAAACCACTAACAAAAGATCGGTAAGCTAAGCGGCCGAAAGCATCGAGGCGTACGACCGTAACCACGCACGTATAAGAAGCAATAACAAAGTCATTGTTCAGACAGCGAAACGTTAGTAGGAAGCGTTAAAATAGAATGCCAAAGTGGTTTCAAACGACTTAAACGGCTGGCGCTTGAAAAGCGACCAGCAACGATGTGTTCACCGATGTACACGGGAATAGAAACAGAACGGTGGCCTATCGCAGACGCTCATTGTCTAGCGGCCGGCGCCGTAGTAATGGTTTGGATTCAGCGAGTGTGCAGTGCAAAACGAATGTAGGAGAGCCCACCACCACCACCAACAATAGACGCGGCCCAAGTTCACGCCTCAGTTGTACGGAGGAAACGACGATCTGCGCGGGAGGTCTATAACACGGCTCGCGAAAGACGTCCAGAAGACGTCCTTCCTCGTCCCTTTAACTCGGGAGGCTGGTCGTATCACGGGAGCGTATAGATGTGCGAGCCGTTTAACGCGGTACGCTTGAATAAGGAGGTGGTTTCTTGTGCGACTGGACGTTAAACGTAACGACATTGGCCTTGTAGCACGTGCTGAAAGAAAGAAAGAAAGAAAGAAAGAAAGAAAGAAAGAAAGAAAGAAAGAAAGAAAGAAAGAAAGAAAGAAAGAAAGAAAGAAAGAAAGAAAGAAAGAAAGAAAGAAAGAAAGAAAGAAAGAAAGAAAGAAAGAAAGAAAGAAAGAAAGAAAGAAAGAAAGAAAGAGGCAGGCTGGAAGAGAAAAGGTGATGTCTCTTAAAACTGGAGCGTAGTCAAAGGTGCACGTAAGACGGGTTTGAACGAAAGTCGAAGCACTTGGGAGGTCACGTACGGGTAAAAAAAAAGTTAATAAACGAAAATAGTAAGACAAAAACAACACTGCCGAGAACGCTTTAGGCATTCAGCACGCAACGAGGCGGGCGTAATAGAGATACGCTCGTAATGGTGAAATAGCTGCCGGGCTTCAACGTGACCCTTCACCTTCCCCCCAGACCTACTGAAAGTATAGAAAGCCCAGGGGACCTGCATCGGTATCGACGAGCTGACAGTGAGATGAGAAATGGAAGCTTCACACGATGCTTACGTAAACGGAAAGTAGCGCACCAGTGGCGCTACGCAGACCGCGCCGTAAGCAGAGACTTTCGTGGCGTACAGAAAGCGAATCATCTCGAAAGTGTGCAAAAATGTTCCAAACCTCGGTGAATTCATGATTGCGAAAGGTTTACTGCGTGTTAATCGGAGTAAACCTTTACGAGTTCTTCCTACTCGGAGTAAACCTTTTAAAGCTTCAACAGTGTCAGCCGAAACGCAAAGAAACGTCGGCGGAAATGTCTTTTTAGAAGAGGTCTATGCCTACGGGACCTATTTTTCCTCTCATTCTAACACTTCCTTCCTCGATTTTCTCTAGTGAAATGGACACGACATATGCTGAGCCTTGCCATCTTTCCTTCGTTTGAATCTAACTTAAGGACAGGAGGTGGAGACCAGGCCAAATGATATTAAAATGAAGTTTATTAACGTTTCGTTGCTATGTGGACAACGAGGAAACGTTAATATATCTTATTATAAAATCGTTCGGCTCTCTATCCATTTCCTTTCTGCTAGCACGTTTCATACCGACCATACTGGCTTCCGTGATACAATCGATTTCATCCGTTGTTGTTTTTTTATCTCTTCTACGTGTAATACATAATGTTGGTAGATGTAAATTTTGCTTGTATACTGGCGAAACAAACGCCACGATAGGAAGTTCCGCTCACAAGACAAGAAGCCACGAAATACCAATGAAAAGCTTATACGGCTGCCGAAGAGCACTGGCAAGTGTTCGCAAACCGATATGCCATAATTCTCCTCCGGTGATCGGGCTCCCAGCTCAACGAAACGAATGGCAATATACGGCGGAACTTGCGGCGTTATTCCGCGTAGCACCCAACGAAACGAGGTCACGTGTATGCACTATCTCTGCAGAGGCGCAGGAGATACGGCACGTTCCTTTAAGCGCACACGATCGCCACAAATCGCCATGGAGCGCCGCATCCGTGTCTGGTATACGGAATGCACCCGTTAGAGGTCGTAGGTCACGGGCGCCGCCAGCATAATCGAGAACTCTCCCGTGTGTGCGAAGGACGCTTTCGCTCTCGCCTTGGCCGGTATACGAGTGCGGCGCGACGAAATTAATAACGCCATTTCTGTCAATTCGATTCGGCACTCGAGAGAGCCGAATGCATACATATGCTGCTGCGACGACATACAAACAAACAAACAAACAAACAAAAACTGAGGGAGGACGCGCTCACATTGTAGTCGTGCAGACAGCGCATGCGCAAGAGAATCACTAATTTGTGAAAAACGCACCGTACCAAATCAGAACACAGCAAAACATAAAAGAATCATTGAAAGTAACGTAAAGCCCACAAAAAGACAACAGAACTTCTGTGAGGGCTTCTGTAAGGGTCAGATCGCGGTAGCAGTAGGCGAGTAAATGCGGTAGGTCAGAACCAGTGTTGTATGCGTTACCGAAAGAAAGTCACTAAATACTCATTACGCTAAAGAAAAAGGAACGCGTTACCGCCCTGCGTTACCCATAAAAAAAGTAACGGACGTTACTTCTACCGTTACCCCATAGTCATAAATCTTAATCAGTGCGTCCTAGCCTCATGAACCTACTATAGCAACTTTATAAAAGTCATATTTATATGTCACATTAAAGTTGTCGCCCAAACAAAAATTTTAACCGAAATGCTGATTAAATGAGAACAATTTGCACAAATCTGCCGTATCTTCGCAGTACTATAGTCGCCTAAAGTTTCCTGTATAGTTACATGTAATGGCTTCCAACTACGTGGCACATGGGGAAGCGATTTTTCGGAATGGGTCATTAAATACAAAGTGACCGATTTCATCATTAACGCTCTCCGCAATGAAAACATCGCTCAACAAACTTGCAGTAATTATGACGGCATGCTTCTACTACCAAAATAAATGCGGGAATTTTGGCAGCAATAAAGGAATGCTTAAATGGCATAAATCTGGGGAAAATTATTTGCGCACATAAACAAGCTTTTTTTGTTCAATTTGACGTGTATAATTGCCGCAAATATTGCGACAGCGTGTATGAAAATGTTCAAGGTCAGCGTCACTTGCTCAGGAGTTCAGCAACCAGAAACGTAGGCGCAGGTGCAAACAGCAAGACGCTAAACTAATTTTGAATACTAAGTTTATAAAGAGTAGCACGTATTGCAGGGACAGTCTTCTCATGCAACTACAAACCGCTGAATATAAGCAACAGCTGTGTTTCAAATATTTAATCGGACAGCCTGACTAGCTTATTAGCGAATATACCCTAAATAGGAGCTCAACGGACGCGCTATGTGGTACTCCTGTATTCACTTTAAGAAAGAGCTTGTGAACGCGCGGAAAGTTTTCCTTGAGCCCGCTCATGGCGATGCCATGCGGCATCAACGGTACCGAGACAGTCGCCCATCTTCAGTTGTCGATTACGTTCAGAAGACATTTCCGAAGAAGTCATCCTCCTTTGCGCTGGAGCTCACACCGAGTCTTGGTGTCCACAAGCCGAGCAGGTCTCGACAGCTCGATTTTGACGGTTACGAGGAACTTGAAGTTCGATAGCAAGGTAGCCGAACCTATCCATTTAATAAACTTCGGCAATTTGCTCCCCATTGCAATTTCGCCCGCACAATAAAGGACCCCGTGCGGAGTCGCTTTGTCAACGCTTGGCGGGCCGACGGCATGCAGTCTGCCGCCGCGAAAAAATAACGCCAGGACGAGATCTGACAAAAGGCGCTCCTTCAAGACGACTGAATTTTGTGTAAAACTGCGAGGATAATTGGAATTCAAAGTAACGAGTAACGTGACACCTCACGTTACCGTAAAATGGTAACGAAAGTACGTTACCCGTTACAGTTCCTAAATAGTAACGAGTACGTTACTAAGTTACTGAAAATAGTAACGCGTTACCGGTAACGCCGTTACTTGTAACGCGTTACCGCCAACACTGGTCAGAACACAAGTCATCGTACAGTGCTTTTCACAAATCCCGCAGGGGTGCTCTATAAGATACACTCCGTCACATAATTCTCTTTTACAGCGAAAGCTGTTTTGAGATCATTTCACCGGCCGTTTTTGGCGCCGTAGTTGTCCGCCGCCGCCGCCGGCAGTGTCCGTAACCAGTATCGCTCGAAATAAGAAAAAAAAACGAAATAAGAAAAAAATTCCAGGATGGAACGAGGTTCGAACCTGGGCCCTCTGCGTGGGAGCCCAGTATTCAACCTATAATCAACATATTAGTTCTTTGTCTGTATTCAATTGCTTTCAAGTGCTATCCTATGTTGAATAAATACCATGAAAGAAAAAAACTGAGCCATGCCGGTGCTTGAAACTGCTTTGCAAAAAGGTCCTATACAGGCTTCATGTCGGGAAAGAATCACATTAGAATATGCTATATAGCGTGGTAGAAGAGTAAAATAAGCACCAATAGTCGCACAACGCGAATTCTGTAACCAGGCGTCACACAATGCGAATTGTGCAACGAGTAGGTCGTTGAATGCTTCCAACCCATTACAAAGGTCTCTGCCATGATTCTTCGTCGTCATCAGGCACATCATCAACAAAGTGCGCATAATGCCTTCCACGCGTTTAGCAGGTACCACGGCTCTCCGTAGAATGACGAAAAATGGCACAGTGCCTTCTGCCCTACTTCTCAAAAATTACAATGATTTATAGCGTAGTGGGTTCCTCGCAAGTGCACTTGTATTGGTTGCCAAGGAAGCCCATAATGATCCATTACCTCGGGGTCTCAGTAAAATTACAATGATTTAGAGCGTAGTGGGTTCTTCCAAGTGCACTTGTATTGGTTGCCAAGGAAGCTCATAAGCTCATGATCCATTTCCTCGGGGTCTCAGTAAAATTACAATGATTTATAGCGTAGTGGTTTCCTCGCAAGTACACTTGTATTGGTTGCCAAGGAAGCCCATAAGCGCATGATTCATTTCCTCAGGGTCTCAGTAAAGTTCTTCGCTCCCCCCCCCCGTCTCTCTCTCTCGTCAACGTATGTTATACAGCATGAAGGGAGAGGGAAATAGCGACCGGGCGTCACCGAATACAAATTACATAACTAGTGGGTCGTTTAGAGCTTCCAACCCATTACAAAAGGCTGAGCCATAATTCTTCATCGTCATCAGTCGTCGCGTCAACAAAGTGAACATAATGCCTTACATACGTGTAACTGGTGCATCGCTTCTCCGCAGAATGACGAATAATGGCTTAGTAGGTGCTTCCCAACTTCACAAAAATTGTGATTTATGGCGTAGTGGGTACCTTTCTAGTGTACTTGTATTGTAGCCCCAAGAGAGCTTACAACGGGCTCTAGAAACGCCGCTCTTCCAGCTTTCGCTGTGACTGTGCTGCGATTTCAGCGCAGGCCTGGCGTTTTTTTTTTTTTTTTTCACGGAGGCATACAACTCATTACCGTAGACGTTTTTTTCCATCGGCACGTGAGCAAGCTGACCGCGCGCACAACTTCGCACCCGCGAGTGCATGCTTTTCATACCGCCGCGGCTCCTTGACCTCACCGGAGGAATTCACGCACGATCAACATGTGTGTCGTCGATTGTGTTGAGGACAGAATAACACGCACGTAACACCACACAATCGCCGGCCGACAAATGAGAAGGCGCCGATCGCGACCTTTCATTCACCAATCCCGCTTGGGTGGCCCCCCGTCGGAAAGAGGCGTACGGCTGCTAATACAGTGGCCATGGACGAACACTTTCGCAGTACGCGGTACGCGAAAGATTGCGCCTACGTAAAAGTCAACTCCGACGGAAGTCAGTGGAGCTGAATGAAATTCGCTGCGTGCGTTTCCATACACACTTTAATGATATCTTGAAGTGTGGTAAGAACGAAGTGATGGGCCTAGTTGACTAGAGCAGCAAACGGTGACCGAGAGCCCGAGCGGCACGACAAGGGAAACATCTCGCAAGGTTCAATATATTAATTGTTGAGGTTTTACGTCCCAAAACAACGATATGATTACGAGAGACGCCAGGGTCCATGGAGGGCTCCGGAAATTTCGACCACCTGGGGCTCATTAACGTGCACTGACATCGCACAGCACACGGGCGTCTAAGCATTTCGCCTCCATCGAAATGCGACCGCCGCGGCCGGGTTCGAGCCCACGCCTTCGAGTCAGCAGGCGAGCACCGTAACCGCTGCACCACCGCGCGCGGATTCTCACAAGGTTCACCTAAGTTATATAACTGAAAATCATTTCCTGAAAGCGCAGAAACTGCTTCTCAAAGAATAGGTTGAACATATGCATATGTACGATAAATCGCCCAAGGGTATACACTGCGCGGTCATAACAGGCCCTGATAGAAACCAAACACCTTTCTCTGGCACTCTAAATTCACACCCTTTCGGGTGCTCCATTGTTCCATGGAAAACACCCTTACATTTACGATTCTAAAAATATATTCTTCACATCAGCAAGCATTAAAAATTGGGGGACGCTTAAGCTTCACCTTTAAGAGTTGAACGCGATAGAGATATCCTGCCCCTAGTGCGTACTTCGACTACTTAGTGCATACTTCTTATTGTATGTAGTTACTCGACAAGTTCACATTGTGCATTATTGCAATTTAATTGACAAAGTACAGAGTGGTCGAATAGCCGCAGCACGCCGAGCTTTGGTGTCTGCCTTCTCTGCCTCTGTCTTGCGTGGCCGCCCTCGTTGTCATGCGCCACGTGACACTAATGCCCCACCAAAACTCGCCGATGAGCAAGACACCGCAGTGTGGTTGGCGCTTGTAGACTGCACAGAATCCATCACAAGCGTGTCAGGAGCCCGGTGGCGTGAGAGAACGTCTGAGCGCGCTCTAGGGTGTGTGCCTTGTGTAATGGGTAGCTTGCTTTAAACCAGGGTAAATTATGCGGGAGGAACTTTTTCGAAATTGCGATGCACCCACTACGTGGTCTTAAGGGAATATGCGCAGTATTGTGCGTGGCTTTTGTAATGGGTAGTTGGCTTTGAACCACCAAATCGTTATGATATTCACATGGTGTGACGCTCGATGGCAATGTACGCTTGTACCACGCAATATTACTGCGATATTACATCTCGTACTGTGACACCCGTATACATGACGCGTATGTTTGTGGAGCATGAAAGTTACTTTCAGTGCAGTTCCAAGTATGTTTCACTTTTTGAGCGCACAAATGAACAAGGACGAAAAGCGACGCGGACCTTGTTCATTTGTGCGCTCAAAAAGTGAAACATGAATTACCAACATGCCCAAGCATACGCTCTTTCAAGTTCCAGGCAGAGGCGTGGCTGAGTGGTAGAACACCTGCTTGCCACGCAGACGGCCTGGGTTCTGTTCTCACTCGGACCTAACATTTTCATTATTTTATTTGCAGGTTTCTCGATTTTTCAGTCACAGACAAGATGATTTTTCGCTCACAAGCAACGACGCCGATATCGACGCTGACGCCGACACCGGAATTTTTGCGAAAACGAACTCTTTAACGCATGGCGTTAATAACACGCGCGACGAGAGAACGCTGTGGAATAATTATGAACACCTGATGTGCGTAGAAATATCTGACAAGAATTCCGCAGCGAAAGCGATGAAAATGTGTGTATCGCACTTGCCTTATGTAGCCTGCTGCAGCTACGGGTGGCTCTAGAAGTTTGCGGCATGACATGCAAAACTCACAGCAATTTCGAAACACCCATCTCAGCACATAGCGCCATCTATTAAGATGTCAGCGTATGAATTTACACTGTGCGCACCTGTTTAAATGAATTGCATCATGCAATAAAGGAGAAGAGACGAGGGATTTTCATCACGGTGCCCACCTGCTGCAGGACAACGCTCCGGTTCACACAGCGTGTGTGTTGCAGTGGCTGCAGCAAAGGTGTGTGGCTTCGAGGAGATGCATATCAGCCACCCTATAAGCCCTGTCCTCTCTTTGCTGATGTTAGCATGCTAGTGAAGTTGTCGCTGTTGACTGCTGCCACTGTTTAGTACACAGGTAGCTGTGGGCCCTTCTCAAGCTGCCTCTACGGAGAGCAGCTTTTTCCCTATACACCTATCCTTCATGAATGTACTTGAAAGTAAACATTATTATTATTATTATTATTATTATTATTATTATTATTATTATTATTATTATTATTATTATTATTATTATACAATCCTACCGTCTCCCGATCACTGTTTTCGAAGGTGTCACTCCCAAAAACGACTAACTATAACACCCGATTTACTCTTTTTTTTTTTCGTAGAGTGTAGTTCCGGACCTCCGCACAAGCAAATTGTGTGATCGTGTTCTGGAGCTTCTACACATTAAACAATGCAACTTTGAAAACTTACCAACAATATGAAACGCAGCTGCCACGCAAAAGCAAGTTGCCTCAACGCGCGCCCGAAAACAATAATTGGGCACCCTATTCAAAGCCTGCTGCTTCAGCCGCCGAGCTACGGTTCCAATAACGCCGCTGTGAACGCGGCAAAACGCAGGCTGCCAAGACGCGAACGCACGCGCAGACAGATCGTGCCGACCGGCATGTAAATTAGCGAAAACACAGCGGCGTCACACTTCCCCGTTATAGTCGCCGCGCTCATTCTCGGGGTTAATGAACGGCCGCTAACAGAAGGCATTATAACGCGACGCATTTTCCTCATGCGCCGAGGGGATGTATACACCACGCTCGAAGTTCTACGGACGGAAGGGTTGGACGACAGCCAATAAGCGACAGCCGTATACGACGGTCGGGTCCGTGGAATTGCGGTCGTACATCGTCAGATCAACAACGTGCCACGGAGCATATTGTCGGCAATCGCAAACAGAGACACCGCATGCGCTTCCAAGGCCGACGAAAGAAAACAAGTGCGATCCCGGTCGCGTCTTCAGTGGAAACGACTGGGCTGGACTCCACGGAGAGGGAGGTTTCAAAAAGCTCACACGGTCCGTTATGTATTTACTTAAGACGACGCGAACGCGAAAGCCCTTTTATTCTTTTTGTTAGTCGATTGCATTGATTGCCTGCTCATCAAAAAATTGGAGGGCCCTCAAGCTTCGCTTTTAAGAGTTGAACGCGAGAGCGACGCAGGCACGCACGCGGAATTTCGGCATTTCGCAGAAATTCCGGTGTCGGCAGCGCCGCGGAGTCTTTCGTTGTAAGCGAAAAAGAAGCGTTAGCCGTGAGCAAAAATTCGAGGTAGATACAAATAAAAATAGGAGCCGGAGGGCGTTTCCACTTTGGCTTTGCTTGCGGCATCATTTAGGTCTCCACCGAGAAGCGAAGGCGGGCTAGCGATTGGGAAGGCGATAGTGTATGTATGTATGTATGTATGTATGTATGCGTGCGTGTGTGCAGATATCGCTATCGCGTTCAACTTTTAAAGGCAAAGCTTAAGGCTCCCCCAACTTTCTTCCTCGTTTTCATTTTCTTTATTTCATCTACATCAAATTTTCGCTCACGGACAACGCTGTTTTTGTCGCTCACAACCAAAGACGCCGTCGCCGACACCGAAATTTCTGCGAAACGAGCTCTTTAGCGCTATCGCTTTCATATGTTGTGTCGATGTGACTTGCTGTGTCTCCGTGATATACGACAGCCTAAGCCATTACTCTCACAGCGCAGAGACGCTTATAGTACCACTGTCTACAGCGCAGGTTGCCGCGATTGTGCCACAACATGGCGGCGCGCCCAGCTAGAGCATCAGCTGCAATCTAATGTTGTTGGTCACTACTATACCTCGGTCATGACAGCACTCAATAACCGGATAAAACCGGCCATCGTCTCGCCGCACTCTCAGGTCCAATGATGGCCTATGTTTTGCAGTTACTTTTGAGATAAGCTGCCTATAAACTTATATAAAAAGCGTCGAACCAAGAAAGTGCTTTGATTTGCGCCCAGCAGATGGCGCCACTTCCATCACTGTCGGTGATGGTAGACGTCCTGGAAGCCTATCACTCCGCGGCATCATTACATTAAAGAGGTGGCGTCTATATTCCGTACCGAGAGACGACTTCCTTCTTGCTCGAAAAACAGCAGCAGCAAGCGATTACAGGCCCCACATAAAAGCACAGCCTTTGAGATCCGTTTATTTTACTCTTTCGGAATGTTCACTATCGCACTATATATAGTGCGAGCTGGTGCAGCGTAGTCACATGTCACAGTAACGTATCACAAAACTCTGCTACGCACCGAAAAGACCCTGTACGGAACGAGAGACCTGTGGTTGAGGGTAACAAAAAGACGCTCTCTCTGCATCTTTTTTTCTTACCTTTTAACCACAAGTCTCTCTAAATGGACGGCTTTGTTTGGAAGTATAGTCACGTGATACACAACTCGCAATGCTCTGCGCCACCTCTATGTTACACTCATAAGAAATCGCCGAAGGGATGAAAGCTGCTAAGCAGACGACGACGAATTAGCGTCGTCTGCTTCAATCGAACGAAGTACGCAGGCAGATAAAGCTGGCCAGCTAAGAGAGAGAGAAAGACCCGGTTAGCCCTAATGCGTTGGCAGTCCTCTAAAGAAGTCCACATCCCACAATGGGAACAACGAAAGCCCCGAGGCGTCGTACACGATGCGTCCAATGCAACTGCGTACCGCTACGCATCACAGCGGTCTCGCAAGCGCGGTCAGGTACACAACTAGCAACAAACGAATACGTAGTGACGTAGCGATGCATTCCGCTAAAGCGCGAAGGGTGAGATGGCAAAGAAGGAGCAGCAGAAAAACGCCGCGTGTATCGGTGTGAAATATTCATTTCACGCGCGCTCAAATCTGGGTTCTCGCTCCCCTGGCACGCAATGTGTGCGGGTATACACGAGATGGGGGAGGGGGTAGAGAAACTGGTTGCCTAATGGCGGTGCGAAACAAAAATACCGGGTTGGCAAGACCGATGAGCCTCGTACGGCCGGCATATGTATGTGTACAGCCGAGACAAACGACGCTCTGTGGATTAGGGTGACCCGCCCCGAAGGGAACCGTCTTCAAAGCCCACACGCGGTGCGGTTAATCTCCTCAGAGTCATGGCTGGCTTGAAGCTCCGTATATACACGCAAGGAGGTATATATGCCTCCACAGCGTGTAACATGTACGCGGTCTAAAGCTGCGAGCAAAATTTGGCGCTTGAAAAACGTAGCGCGAAGTGTGAAAGAAATACGGAACGCAGCTGGACGTCCTTAAATCACGTGATTTAAACGTACCGAAATTTCACGGTACGCTACGATGTGGGAGGCCGTAATGGAGGACTCGGGGTTAATTCTGAGCACCCGGTATTCTTTTACGTTCTATCCCATTTAGAACGTAGACGTAGATGCCGGGAATCGAACCCGTGACAACGTGCAGGCTCAGCAACAGTGGCGTAACGAGAGGGGGGGGGGGGGAAACCAGCCCCAGAACTTATTTTTAATTTACCATGTTTATATATTCGCACAAACATAAACACACGAACGAAACAGTGCGTGTGTTTATATGAAACATGTTCCGGTTGATGAAAATTTGGTGAGTCTGAGTCCGAGTGAGTCCGGTTGCGGATAATGTTGGTCAGCGAGTGCGAGCGAGTCCGCTTGAGGAAAATTTTGGTGAATCTAAGTCGGAGTGAGTCCGCCTGAGGAAAATTTTGGTGAATCTGGGTCCGAGTGGGTCCGGCTGACGAAAACTTTGGTGAATCTGGGTCCGAGTGGGTCCGGTTGAAGAAAATTTTAATGAGAGTGAGTAAGCCCTAAGCGAAATGCATGTTGCTCGAGTGAATCTAAGCGAGCTATTTTATACGGTTAGGATATAACCTACACTTCTTTTTTTATCGAACGAACAATTTGCGCTGCCCTTCATTTTCCTATATCAAATGATACAAAACCGAAGGCATCGGCTGTTGTCTGCGTAGTTTTTCGTCAGCAGTAAATTTAGCTTGTGAACCGCACCGTAACCGGGAAAGTTCTCTAGAATTTTCTCGCGCACGTACCATGCTATTCATTTACGTTGACCATTTGAATAACATTTAGAGATGTTTCTTCTGAAGCGTTTGGAAATCATTAGCAATGTCGTATTCTTCGGAGAAGGATGTGAAGTGTTTTCTCGCGATTAGTGGACCTACGCTGACCGCACTGGACAAACAGCCCTAATTATATACCCTGCGGAATGGCCGGGTAACCGAACAACTTCTAAAGGTATAATGTTCCAACGAATTTGCTATTACTGAGATCAAATTAGCTTCAGTTCAATAGCGTAGAAGCAACTAAGCCTTTGCAGCCGCGAAACGATTAGTAACGAGACGTACTATAACGGGAAACTGATGCGCCACTTGTGCGTCTCTATGGTGAGTGATCGTATCATCGCAGTGCAACCAACTCAATAAAATAGACCTTGAAGCCACAGCTATAAGTGGGCGTAGCGAAACTACAACGAAAAAAAAAAAAACAAACGAATAGCTCCACGAGAAACAACGGCGGCCATCACGGACGGCAATTTATACACAGTGATGCGGAGGACACCGGATCTACGCTTTTTGCTATCCTCCTACACAAACAAGCACTGCCGACCTCGGATGGGGCAAAAGAGCGACGCCTCTACCATGTACAATACCGGCTACGCTAATATCGATCGCCGCCGCATCACGGCGCGGTGGCGGTTAAGGCCTTTACAAACCTTAGCGAATCGAGTTTCGAAAGCGTGCACTCCTAAGCCTCGCCGACGGTTGCGTGGAGCAGACGACGGCGCCAGGCGGCGACGAGACAGACGGACGGCGACGCAGTCGTCTGCTTTATTCACGAACGACCAGACGACGCCCGCCTATAGAAAAATAGCAGACGACCCTCAATTTCACTCGCAGCGGCGCGGAGCCACACGCTGCCCGGTTTTCTTTTCAGGGCCGCATCATTTCTCGACTTTCACGCAAAATCCTCCCTCTCACGATCCCACAAAGACGAGTTATAAAGAAGTTTAGGAACAAATAAACATAAGAAAACGCGAGAGAAAATGTGGTTCACCTGCCGTTTCGCCTTCTCACGAACATAGTACGCGCTGCAGCGGAGAAAATGAAAGTCAGGCTCCCACAATTAAAAACTGACCGTGAGCGCCAGCGCATCGGAGGCCGTGGCGCATGAAGAGAGGGGTGTATACACGTCTAAATTCGGGAGTCCAGCACACGTGTACGCGAGCTCATTGTGCGTTTCAAGTACGCTGCGCGTGCTCTGTAGGCGCCATGGGAGCCCCCGCGATCACGATCGCCATATTGTGCGTGTCGTCACGAACTGGAGTGGACCGGGGAGTTTTTTTCGTCACGCTTTCGACGAGTATATCGTCTGCTACGCGGTAGCAGACGGCAGCCGAACGGACGTGCAATATAGTATACCAGACGAACGCGTACGAGTCGGCAGGCCAATTGAGAGATCACGCTCGGAGCCGGCTTCTTTTCTGGCAGGCGGGACGACGGCCGTCGCTTTCTTTCAATGGCGCTCACTTACCGAAAGCCTTTGTCCGATCGAAACCTACAAGGTCGAACTAAAGTGATTTCGGCCGGAACAATAAGAGCGCCGTTGTTCGCTGCGCGTGTCGACAGCTGGTTAAGGGTGTAATGCTTATCTGTCATCACGAAGTTGCTCATACAAGGCAAAATGTCCATACCAGTTGAAGTACTACTTAGGTTTTTCTTGCGCGCATTACACGCTGCAACCCGTATATGTTTAGAGCTAGGTATACCGTATTTGATGGAAGCACTCGGATTAAATTTTCGCCTTGTTCTTCACTGTACAGCGCCATCCACATTTAGAGGAAACAGCTCTTTAGTATTCAAGGCTGCATAACAACAACATTTACTTTGCTTCACGAGGGACATGTGCATTCTACATGGCGCCTGATAATGACGTCGATAAGTGAAAACAACCAGCGGTCCAAAGGAAGTTAACTTTACGTTATTTCGCGCTAACTTGTTCACCGCGGCGCCTGTCCCACCGACATGGATAAATACTCTTCGCAACTGTCGCTGTCAAGCTGCCGCGTCAGTCTGAAATGACCGCGATAAAACCGAGAAGAAAGATATGACACCGTAAAAGGCCCCCAGCTCGTAATAAAAACAGTGCTTCGCGTAATTTCAGCACTGTCAGGCCGGCCAACGCTTCACAACTCAGAGTGTCATCTCTGACATGCTCGCATTCGTATTTTTTTACGGTGTCTTCGAGATGAGCTTTTACTACTGATGTGGTCACAAAAGTGTGAAGTACACTGTATAAGGTACAGAGGCTCGCAGCAAACACTGCTGCAGCACAGTAGCTTGTACTACATTCTAGATCATCTAGTGTTAGCAACAGCACACGCTAGGAGACTCTACGGAAGTTGCAATTCGCTTAGTCGGAAATGAAGATCTGTACGATGAAGCAAGACGCCGCGCTTTGCTATCTCAAGCACCAGATGGCAGCCTGCGAGTACAAAAACACACCGGAGCTAATATTCACAAGAAGAGAAGGTGTATGTCTCTGTAGCAGGAAAAGATTCGAAACTATAGTCGGCTGCAACTTCGGAAGTCCGCCGCATTACCTACTCGAAGGCGGATGCACACAACCAGCAACATGAGCCAGACAGCCGTTGGCCCCGCCTTCGGAGAACCTCTTTGCCGACTGCATGAGCGGGACTATTTGTTTAGTCGCGGAGGCGATCGGCATGCCGGGCTTCGGACATCTGGCTGGGGCCTCCCCAAACTTCTGAAACGCCCCCTAAACCACTCCTACACCAAAGACGAGATAGTGGTTCATTTCTCGCCTTCACCACCCTTCCTAGAGGCGCTATCTCCCACTCGCCACTTATTTCTTCATAAAACACAATGTCAGCACTAAGCATCCGGCCCTAAAAGGATTTCGCGCTTTTCGGCTATACACGCTGTTATCTCCGCTTGTGGCAGCCGAAAACGCACAAAACGAAGTGAAATCACTTGATCGCGCACGATAGTCATGCGAGACAAGGCCCAACTGGCGTGCGGTTCCACGTCAAATCAGGGTAGGAGACAATTCACAACTGATATCGCTCGTATGTCGACCAATCAAGAGCTTATTTCATGATGACGTCCCGTGAACAGACTCTTGCCGTCACGATTTCTGCCAAACAGACGGGAAACGCCAGGTAGAATAACGCGCTGTTTCTTTTTATTTTGAGAGGCTGTTTAGGGGCACTTTAAAGGCGCACTGACACGAAGATTTTTCACTTGTTTTCTTGCATCAAATGAAAGGTCAAGCCCTCAAGAGCCTAGAAAACGTTCTGCTAAGCGTGAGTGCACCCTGAAAAAGTAATTACTTCTTAAAATACTCTACGCTGACGTCATAACACGGTATGAGCTTCTCGTCACGTGCTCGCGCAAGATATTGTGACGTTTGCGCGGCCGCTCCGCACCGTGGCTCCGTTGGTGACGCACAAGCGGCCATTTTGAATGTTTTGAAAACCACGATATGATTATGAGGGACGCCGTACAGTGGAGGGCTCCGGAAATTTCGACCACCTGGGGTTCTTTAACTTGCACCTAAATCTAAGTACGCGGACCTCAAGCATTTTCGCTTCCATCGAAAATGCAGCCGCCGCAGCCGGGATTCGATCCCAGGACCTTCGGGTCAGCAGTCGAGCACCGTAACCACTAGACCACCGTGGCGGGCCATCTAGCAAGACCCATATGTGTCCATTATTCAGAGCCTTTGGGTTTCAGGAGAGATGGAAGCACTAAATGGTCATCGATTGGTATTAGCAAGACGCATTTAGAATACGCTGGTGGAAAAGAAGAGCAAGCTAGGATGAAACCTATAAAAAAGAAGTGACAGGTTCAGATAGCATATAACACAAAAGGGTGCAGCTAACATACAATAACCCCCCAATAGAAGGTTGTATAAAATATATACAGCCAGGATGCTGGACTGTAACAGATGCAACAATAAATGATTGCGTGCAACGAAGACGCCAGAGGAATAGTTCGTTACACGAACGCGGGGAAGACCAGAAGAAATTTTCTGAGCGCGGCATACGCAGGCCTGGTAAGACGGTCTGTGTTTAAAA
This sequence comes from Rhipicephalus sanguineus, assembly GCF_013339695.2. Taxonomy (NCBI): domain Eukaryota; kingdom Metazoa; phylum Arthropoda; class Arachnida; order Ixodida; family Ixodidae; genus Rhipicephalus; species Rhipicephalus sanguineus. Next base: position 142,808,603 of record NC_051183.1, read on the forward strand.
GTAAGTGGACACCTCGGCAAAGAATGCACTGCAGGAAGATCTGCGAGCGTGTGCATATGCGTCAGTATATTGGGCTCCAGCCACAGCAGCCACACTCGGTAATAGTACAAACAAATTGGCGCATGCGCACGAAGCACACGCCACGGCATCCCGAATACCGAAGCGCACGGGCATCCTGCATCCGCACTATATAACGCCGGCGTCGCAATTATCACTCATTTCACGCTCCACTTGCGCGCTCGCCGGCAAAGCGTACGCGGCGGCGCATCGGAAGCAGAGGAACAAACACAATGTAAGCAGCAGCCCGTTTTTTCCGACGCACGCGCCCGCAATCGCATCGCGGTTCGCTTCAGTGGGAACGCTTTCATCGCAAAAGCGGTCGGAATGGGCGCGGTATAAGTAACCGCGCCGCGGTTAGCGCATCGCGCGGGATACGTAAATAAGTGAGCCGGTGGATTATGCAATGCGTGCTTCCGTTCGGGATGCTTTGCGAGGACTATGCTCCCGCGTCTGTCTGCGGGCGTAACGACTGCATGTGTGTCAAACGCGCGGTTTTGAGGCAAGGAATGTAAATAAAACCTGCGCTGCATCCACAAACTGGCCGGCTAAATCTCATGCAACGCATGACGCTGAATTCCGGACGGCGTAACAGCCAAAGCAAAAAGAAAAAAAAGTAAAGCTCACTAGTGTACGAGCAGACCGAGCAGCAGTAAACAATGAGCCAGTCAGAAGTTCCATCACGGAGCAGAGAGATAAATTAAATTTTGGGGTCTACCATCCCCAGCAGCACCCTGCCTACGCCCAATGCAGGGCAATTGCCTCTCCCACGTTTTCCCAATTAATCCGGTCCTGTGCTTCCTTCATTCACGTTATCCCTGAGCGCTGGGGGCCAGTTTGTACGACATTGAAACCTTATTTCAGTTTCACGTTATCCCTGCAAACTTCCTAGTCTCACACCTCAATGCATTGCCTCACCGGAAAACGATTGGCCCCCAAGGTGCAGTACTCGGTCAGTGCATCCTATACGTATTCACCAATTTTTGGGATTATTACGTACCGAAAGCACGACGTGCTTTTCGAATGAGAAACGCCGTAGTGAGAATGTGGATTAACACTGACGAAGTGTACTACGTTAACGAGTAGATAAATCGAAGTTGACGAAGGATGTTGCATTTCTTGACAGTCGAAAATTCGCCCACCACGGTAGGCGATCGAACATACGACCTCTAGCTTAGGACAAAAACGCCACAACCAAAACGGACAGTACAGGGACTTTCAACAAATATAAACAAAATTGAAGATGAGATTGACAAAACGTTGTAGTCAAAATAATAAGCTCGTAAATTTGCGAGTTACAGACTGGATTATTTGGTAAAAAAAATAACGTTCCTTCAGTTTATTTCGCTGAAAAATGTTAGAGCGAGACGGATACACGCTCCCACCAACGTGCTCGCGGTCACCACAGTACTCCTACAGATACACGAAACTAGAATGCATAACGCTCCTGAGTGCGCTTTCTTTCTTTCTTTTGTTTATTCTTCCGTGCCGACAGCAGCGGTTCTCCCGGAATCCTGCAACTTAGAGCTGTCGTACCATCTAGCTCGACCCACGCCTCGGCTTTCCGTTCACTCTTCCCAACATCCCACCTACGACTTGTCTGTACGCAGTGTCTTCTTTACGGTTTTGTTTACTTCCTCGCTAAGGCGCGCTACGCGTTAGTCGTGGGGTCTCATTTTTTGCAGTTGTGGGACAAGGACGCAAGTACATTATTCCGGAAGGCGAGGCAGTAGATAACCACGCCATTATTATTATTATTATTATTATTATTATTATTATTATTATTATTATTATTATTATTATTATTATTATTATTATACAGCACTCAAGTGCTAGACAACTGGGCTTCGGCGAAAAACCATCAGCGAAATAGTATAACTCTCCGCAACCGAAAAATCACCAATGGGATTCGAGCCCGTGTCACTAATGCAGAAATGTATATGTTTCGCAGCTGGGTGCGCCGAGTGCGGCGGGTCGGCCTATGACGCATGATCGACGGCACCGCTTCGTGCAAAATTCTGCTACGATCGGGCTCCTTCCTCGAGACATGCGCACGAAGGCACGCGAAAGCTAAGAACGTTCTCTGATCTCGATTGATCCGATTGTAAAGCTCGAAGAAATCAGTAAAGACTGCAGCAACACGCGATGCCAAACACAGCACACCCTCGCAAAAATTAGTAGACCTGAGGTTCGAGTTATACCCCTGTCACACTGGACGTTTTAATGTCATTCGAATGGAATGACATTCGCACCTAATGACATTATGCGGCTGCTACACAGTGATATTTAATGTCATTAGACACGAATGACTTAGGCGATCGAATGAGTTCTAAAAACACATTCGCTTTCGAAGTCGAACCGAATGTACAGTCTCTACCCCAGAGACTACTTAAAATGTGTCATTTAGTATTCTCAATTCGACACGCATTCGTGCAAACACGCTATTATTGTTGCTTTTTTGAAGGCGTCTGTGATTTTAACGAGCACAGGTGTACGGAAGGCTGTCGCAAAATGTTTTTACTCTCCACCTCAGTGGCGTCTGGCCGCCGGCACTGTCGGCCATAATGTAAACAAACAGACGCCTGTGTGCATGTGTATCTGCAGCGATGGAATGAACACTACGCGCGTACTGGACCGAGGTGGAGATGTTTGCTCTCATAAGGCTATGACAAGACAATTGTGCGCAGTTTTGTTGAAAGCTGTTTTCCCGCATGGACGCGTGCGAAACCGCGTTTTGAAAGCGAACAAACGCGGAACGCTCCGAGTTTCCGTCAAATCTCTTCTTCTGGCTTATGTGCGTTCCTTGCAACGCTCAGTACAAAGCAACTAAATGTTTTACTTGCTGCAGCTTAGCGTCGTCGTTCAGCGGTACTATACAGTGCCTAGAATAGCGGTACTGCCATGTCAGCCATTCTTTCGGCTGTGGCTACTGGCTAAGCGTCGTCTTGGCTTATGGTGGCCAGATATCCTGCGATATGAAATTTTTATCCGTGTTTATCTAGCGATGCGACTTCCCACATGCCTTTTAAAATAACGAACTTCGCTTTCATGCCACTCTACATTTATCTCCCTCAACTTTTCTAGCCATTTTTTTTTTCTGAATTATCGATATTGATATCATGAACGAATGACATTACTTTTTCCTGTGTAGCACCGCCACGGATCGAATGGCATTCGTTGCGCCGAATGACATTCGAACCTAATGACATTAACAACTCCAGTGTGACAGGGGTATTACATACGATAAATGCTTGTCTCTCTCTCTCTCTAGTTGAAGTTCATTTGAAGGATTTTCAAGAGAGGAAACGCAATTCAAACCTGATAACAGTTACTGTTTAGGAACAAGATTAGACTCAAATGGTGTGTGCTTTTTTCAGGGAGTATGGAGATAAACTGTTGAGCACGCAATGTCGCTGGAGCCAATATTTCGACAAGCCGACTTGCCTTGGTCAGAACATAAAGCAATTGTTGCCCTTAAAGGGGCACTAAAGAGCGAAACGATTTTTCTGGTATTAGTAAACTACTCTTTCACGATACCAAAAACACCACGCTTGCACCGAGAAGACGCTTAGTAAGCGAGAAAATGCGCAAAAAGAAAATCTGGCTGTCGACGCCACCTAGAAGTTTCCGCACCATTTGCCGTGACGTCACATATTTTGACGGTGCCTAGGACCCAACGTTACTAGAACAAACTCAGTTTAAAAGCTCCGCCGGAGAGGCGGTCCGCGTGGCGGTCGTGAGAACTAGTGGCGCTCCAGTCACGTCTAGCTCCCGCGGCTGGCGCTTGTTGTGATCGGCGCCGCCGATGTACGAGCGCACGTGGGTTACAGCGTCGTCTGCGCTTTCTTCGCTCGTCATTTTTGCGACTGTTCTTGACAAGGCTTAGCGTCTTGTTCGAAGTCACGTGCATGATGTACGAAGCGTAACGAGGGCGAACAGATTCACAGTGCGGTATGCCGACTTGCTTTGCGCCGGGCTGCAATAGCGGCTACCGCAACGATGACTCCGCTTCACGACACTTCTTCGGACCTCCAAAAGACCCTACGCCATTCAAGCTTTGCATCGCAAAGATAGAAAGCTTACTGCGAAATGCGAGGTCTGTGACGTTCATTTTGAGAGTGACGACGTTGTAAAGCACTATCGTCGTGTCGTTGCTGGACAAGCAGTTTTGATCCCACGTGGAAAGTGGGAACTCGCGCCCGGTGCCGTGCCGCGCTTGTTCCCAGCACTTCCACCCCATATTTCAAAGCCAAAATGTTCAGGGTTTAGGCGCAAATCCTCCCCAAAACGCACGGCGTCCTGCGAAAGCCCAGTGCCCAGTTTGGAGGAGCGGCCAGAAATAGAACAGCAAAACGAAAGGCAGGCGATTACCTATATTGGCCTCGAGGCCCACCACTGGAAACGCCGGCGCCACCGTCGGCGTGACGTGCTTGGCAGGATCACGTGGTCTCAGCGGCCGCGTCGGCTGCTTGTGGCGCACTGCCGCGTGCTTTGAAAACGAGTTTCAAGTCCCACATGCGCTGCGGCCTGTTCAAATTCGGAAGTTTTCTCTCATTTTCTACTCAATTGAAACCATTGTAATAGAGTGGCTGCCTCCGAAGGCGACGAACATGGGGCTCTACCACTCGGTGCCGCAGTGTCGCGCTTACGCAAAGGAGCCCAGTGTCAGTCTGCACTGGTAACCGCGGGACAAGAAACAGCGTGAAGCATGGGTTGTAAAGCTAATAACCAGCAAGTAGCCATCCGCTACTAGTCTTGTGTGCAACAAGCACTTCCGCGACGAAGACTTTTGTTACTGCGTCGGGCCTGCGATGTTCGGTGAGTAGCAGACAGCGCGCACTGAGACGATAGCTCGCGCGCGCTTCCCGCCGGCAAATGATGCTTATCTGCCACAAAGCGCTACCTTTTACCACGTGCGATGCCATCTCAGAACCCTCCAATGCGACCTCTTGATCGTCGGCCCCGTGCTCAGCGTCCACAAAATCGGCTGCAGATGCGCAAGTCATTGTTTAGATACGTTGAATTAAAAAACGCACAGGGTCCCTTATGCATTAGTTAAAGATGACTAGCAGGCGAAAGCCATCTTCTTCTTGTGAGTAGTTGTACTGATTCTCCCGCGCCCCCCTCCAAAAGGGTTCTGCACCTAACGCGGTTTTGCACGGCCTCCGTGACCGATCACGGAGGCAATGCAAAGCGACCATGACGTGTGAATACGTCATCATGTGACGTCACATAATGTGACGTCATAATGACGCTGCATATCTTGGCGATCTGTGACGTCATGATGACGTCATACGGTGACACCATCACGTGACGATTTTTTGTATCACTCGTGTTGATGCCGCCGACGCGGGACGCCGACGGGCAACCTTCCCATTTGATGAGGCATGCATTGCTTCATAAATTTTGCATTGCCTCCGTGATCGGCCCACCGGCCAACCCCATGTATTTTCTTGGAGCCTCATTTATTTACGTGGGAAAGATGCCACCCTGTGTGGCGTTAGACACGACACTGCTGCCAAAATTGCTGGGGTACACACCAAATAATTACTATCCTGTTTTGCGGCTGCTGGTTGCTGCAATACCTTCTATTTTATTCACCGCTATTTCAAGTTCATGTGGGTCCTAGTTCACAGCCGACGTTTGCAGAACAAGTCCGACAAACGTTACTGTATTTTCTTTCTTTTCCTAGATGTCGCATGCTACTACATGCTCGGTCTCGTAGACTGGCTCTCCTTCCACCAGCAATCTCGAAGTGGTGAAGCTTTGGTCTATGAATTTGTTGATGACAGAGAGCGGCAAGTTCAATGGAATGCAAACGGAACGATAATTAAGGAGCATTAAAAAAAGGCGTCGCAATTTGCTCACGTTTTGTGTGAGCACCAAACGAATGGAATGCGCTGAATAAAGAAACAGAAGCAGCGGCATTTGCCCGCTGAGAAGACCGATCAATACGCAGTGCGAGACAACTTGTCAAATGACATTGAAACGTGCCCGAATTTAGACCGAAAAAGAAAAAAAACACTCAATCGTCGGGACGGCAGATCACAAAGTTGCCATGCGCACCGAAACCGCAGTTGTAAGGAAATTGTTTTTCAACTACTCTGATAGCGTCCGCGCAGCAGTAGGTTTGTTTACTCACAAATTCTCTTATTTTGCGGCCTAAAGTTCACAGCGCGGTGCCAAAACGCGCTCGTAGCAAAAGCGAAACCATCAGTACGAACATACATGCAGACGCTCATACATGCAGAGGCACCGTCAGTCGTCGCGAACCCGTGCGATCGCTGGCTTGAGGCTTCTTTCTGTTATTCTCCGTTTGGTTATACAGGCAGTCTACTCTAACGAGATATTTCACACAGTTTGCACTCAGCGAGTGACTACCTTTCACGCAAGAAGCCGGTTTAGGGGTCTCCAACGCGGTGAGCGTGAAGCGGGTGCTCGGTTTTCTGCAAAGAGACAGCGACTGTAGACTATCTTGTGCTTTCAGTTCGTCGTAAATGATTATTCTGACAGTAGAGAACACAGTTCATTTCTAAAGTACTTACAGAAATGCCCTCGAGGGCTTCCGCGAGATGTTTTCGTAGAGCGCCGACAGCAAAACCCATGGGGAGCGCGCCGGCGGTATCCTGCCTAGCACGCAATCGAGGCGCGTCCGATAGAGGGCGACTCCGTAACTCCTCGAGGCCAATACGCTGCCGAGACTGAGAGTTGCATCTCACTGACATTCGATCAGTTACAGTGTTCTAGAAGTTTATAGTGCGCTCACTGAGCGGCGGAGCGTGACGCACTTCATGTCGCCGCCGACAGGCGGCGCGGCTCACAGCGTCACCTGAAACTTTCCGGCGGGTTGCAGGGCGCGGATAGCGCGCGTTGTTGTTTTGCGCGCAAGAAAAGTCAATCTTACGGTGCGAAACTCACGGAAGTTCTTTTGATGCAAGTTTTCTGTGTGTTGTGAAATAAATTACTGTCGTTGTGACTGATTTACGGACGGCGAGCGATGTTTTAAGCGGCTATTGCATAAATGAATGCTCCTCCACGCAGCCGCTGCAATAACAGGGTGTGTAATTGGGGGCGTTCGGTTTTTTTTTTTTGTCCGGCTGATCGATACGATTTTCAATGCACTTTCGCCACTGTAGCTGTCATAGCGACTTCACTCCCGCCTTTCGAGCCCCACTATGCCGAATATAAACAACGCCTCATTTTAAAAAAAATTTCGTGTATATATGATCTAGCTGGTCTGTGTAACTAACCCACTTAATGTTCTTTTTTTTTTTTTCGCGAATCAATAATGGGCGGAATACACGGCTTCGTAATAAATGTATCCGCACCGTACGCTTAAAAAAATTTTTATTTACAGACGTAGATCGTACAAGGTTACCAAAACTGCAGTTGGACTCGTATACCCAATAAAAAAAAAATATTTATACATAGTTAATATGAGTACATAACAAGTAACATGTATCACGTGCGTACACATTTTTATTGCACCTTGGAATTGCACCAGCGCGGATAAAACAGGACACGAAGAAATACTCGACAGTGTCATGCACTGACATACTGATTTTATGTACACAAAACCCTGCCTATGTATGCCCAAATGTTTGCCGTATCACAATATGAATTATCAATGCCAAAAATGTCACTCGTGGTCAAACAATAAACAGATGCAACAAACGTGTATGAACATCTGCTAGTCGACTACGAAAATGAAAAATAAAGGACAGCAAGAAACGCCGGCGATGTTTGCAGTCGACAGCCGACGACAACGTCGATCTACCAGGAACTGGGGCATCCCAAAGAGAGCCCAATCCCTTTGGACCTCCCCCGCTTCCTAATGAGAGCTATTTCAGCCCCCCTCTACATCTCCTTTTTCTGTACGTCACTATCCAGCCCGTTTCATCCGTCAGTATAGTTATGTGCTTAGGACTTCGATAGCGAAACAAGCAGCGACGTACCAGCGTTCTTTATTATTTTTTTTAGAAGTACCCCTAACCCCCCCCTTTTTTTTTTACTAAAGCACGAGTATGGTTTTGTTGTCACCACCCTCGCGCGTTTTCTTGCTTTTATTGCTGTCACACTTGACTCTGCGGTCACTCCTAGCTTCGTTGGGTCCAGCTGTTTTTTGTTGTCAAACGCAGCCCCAGAAATTCCTCTGCACGTACGCTGCATGCTCTATGTGCACGACCGCCTGAGGCTGTAAAAAAGCGCGTCCCTCCCGTCCAGATGCAGCGGCGGGCCGTCTTTGAGACAGTTGCGATTTGCGGATAGACACAGATGCCGATCCTTCAGAAAAACAAGCATATATAAGTGCAGTAAAGCGGCACGCGGGGTGCCGACAAAGGTCCTTCAAGCGAATGAACGGAGCGAACATGCGCTGCAGGGCACACACAAATGGAAACAGTAGCTTCAACTACTTGGATCAGTTTAAAAAAAAAAGAATAAAATGCTCGACTCCCTCCCCTCCTCATTTTTTTTTTTTGTGATCTCTTTTTGTGTCGTTGTGGTGGCCCTCTTCCCGCCACCAACCCCGTGTTTGTTGATACCACCGCAACTACAGCGTAACCAGCCTAACCCCCACCGACCAAGGGGACGCGCTCCACACCCCGCAAGAGTTTTCAGGAGAAACTGGCGGCAGCGCCCCTGGCGGGCGCTCAAGCTGTCGACGCGGAGAGGGCCGCGGCGGCGCGGCGCAGGGATACGGCAGTGAGCCCACTGCCCCATTCTAGTACACTGTAGATCAGTTGTCAGCTGTCGCTATGCCTTCAAAGCAGTGGATTTTCGAGAGATTTTACGACGAGGTATCGAACAAGATGTGCGGAATATTTTACACTCGCCGGCTTGGGAACGGGCTGCTCAGCGCAAACATTTGACACGGTACACATAGAAAAGACGAGGACCAGCGCTGGTCCTCGTCTTTTCTATGTGTACCGTGTCTTTTTTTTTTTTTTTGCGCTGAGCAGTTTAATAATGGAATACCAACTAGCCCAATCCCACACTTTGCTTCGGGAACGGAGACTTACTTGTGCAAAAGATAATCGTAGTTGACGAGCAGTTTAACTGCGTAGTGAACGGCTACAGCACGAAACGCAAACGGCTGTCGTACAGGTAAGAAGTGCTGCGGGCATGGAACATCTGCTCGCTGAAGTTGAATACTGACGACTCTTCTAGCGACAGAGTACGCGCGAATAACTGCTCGGTGCTCACATCACGGCCGATCTGTTCGAATTGTTTAAGGCACCGTAGAAGGATGCGACGTAGAAAGATGAGACACCGAAAATACAACTATCCGCTGAAAAAATTGCTCAGAGACGACATCTATTCGATGTAATCGCACACTGAGATTTCATTTTCCGAGTTCTCGTAAAATTTGCCGATTTTGGGTCAGTATCCCTTTAACCGTCGCGAAAACGTGTCTTGTAAACATTGCAAAGCATTGGTGATGTTTTTCGAGAAAGTTTTTTTCAATAAATTGTAGACAACATGAGTACTGTTTTTCTAGAACGTTTTGTATCTCGAGTAAGTACGCTTCTTTGTACACTATAAAGGCTTTTACAAACGTGTTGGGTTGTTCTTGGTCTAGATAAGACGGCAGCGGCTAAAATTGCGGTGGTAGTTATAAAAATCACGCTGAAAACCCTCATTCGCGTAGAAACTCCTATGCTTGGAAGTTAAGCGCAATGTAGACAGCTCAAATATTGTCAAAGGTCGTGACGTCGACGAAGGCAGCAGTCAGCAGGTCCGAGATGAAACTCTTTATTTGGTTGAACTTGTGGCTGGGAAACTGAAAGTCAAACTACAGCAATACACTGATAGCGGCGAACAGAGCGTCGACCGCCGATCAACTGACAAGCGGACAAGCGCGTCGGCTTTTATACAGGCGCTAACGAACATGCGCGATATCGCTGGTGGCGACATTATCTCTCGACAGAGCTGGAATATTCGCGTGCGGCGCGCAATCTTACCAAAACGATCTACTACAATCGCGAAGCTTCACGAACACTGCTTCGCGGACAGCGTCGAGCGTTGATAACCGTCCTTGCTGGACAAACCCGAATACATCAATATAAAACAAGTGGGCGTGGCAATATAGACCGAACATCGATTCTTAGCCAACCAATGAACAACGCACGCAGGCCAATGCATACAGACGACCTTATGCATATCCACCTAAGTATCCACCTAACTAGTACAATAAGAAAGTTGCCGCACAGTTGCCGCGAGCAACTGCGCGGCAGACCGCAGCGTTATGCCGTGGCAGCAGGCGACGCGCCGATAGTGGCGCAAGACGGAACTGCAGCGCCGCTAGTTCTCGCGACCGCCGTTCGGACCACCCTCATCCGCTGGCGGAGATACGGAGCTTTGAAACTGAGTTTGTTCTAGTAACGTTGCTAGGACCTACGTAGTTCCTAATCGGTAAAAATGAAGTATATGGCACTCTGACGAGACCGTACACTTAACATATTAAGTTTAAGGAAATTCTATTGAGCCAATGGCGTCAAAATACGATAAATACGCTTTGAAATCCGTGACGTCACGCACGGAGATTCCGCCGCGAAATTTAAAAATGATACTTAGAACTTCATTTTCTCCTCTATTAATAAACCTATGACGGTGAAACTAACGACATTAAAGTTCTCAGAGTACAATTTACTAGCGCCGGTTGCGCGACCAAGTTAGTCGCAAAGCGACTGGTCGCAAGTAGTCGAAAATGGCCGCTTCGGTCGCTAAGCGACTGTTTTGGCTTAGTCGCTCGGTGCTCAACATCGCAGTCGCGAACGTCTGAACTAATCAGCTGCGCTGGAAGAGGCAGTCGTGAATTCTGTGTGGCAACGGATATGAGTTGCACGAAGGTGTGGACATTGGTCGCCTTGCACCGCTTTTTCGACAAGTTCTCTCGTCGAAACGTTCGCTCCAGCGACATTCACTGTTCGACAGTCTCTAATCATCTCAGTGGGATAGGTTGAACAAACAGGCGAAAAGTGCCTCAGACAGGCTGGCCAGGCACTTTCTCCTGTTCGTTCGACCTATCCCACTCCGTCTTTCCTGTGTCGGCTCCCATCTTGACAGTGGTGTCTCATCACCTCAATAATTCATGTTCCCGTGAACGTCGGTCATGTTGGGATATTTGGAGTGTACGAGACGTACGCAAGCACAGACACACACAAAGGCACGCTAAGTAATCATGCACACTACGCACACAGCAAAGCATCGCGAGGAGCTGTCCCATCGCAACGCGAATTCGAAGCTGCATCCATTCACGAAGGCGGCCGCAGCCTTATCTGCGCTCTTCCTGACGGCCTCTTCCCCGACTTCCGCCGTGCACCTTTGGCGTATTCGTAAGCGAGAGAGGCCAAGGAGGGGGCAGCGCGCATTCTCGACGCCCAGACGTCACCTGCCGACATTGGAAGGTCGCGCCCACACCCGCTTCAATTTCGCCGGCCGAGAAAGCGAGCCGCGCTCTACCGCTCCCGAACGTCTCCACGTGGAAATCGCCAGCTGCTAGGAGTAATCGCAAGAGCGTGCCTCGTGTTTAAGCGTTCCACTACCCCGTAACAAAGTTGCTTTGATGAAAGTAGTATGACGTCCCCTCCCGAAGGGGTTTAGCTATTAATTCCAGCAAAAAAAAAAGGGCAGTGGAATTCCACAATGGTTATAAAGATGGGCTCGTCCGTTTAGTTCAACATGGCGAACAGCGAAAATGAGAGCCGAAGACCCTGTTCGCACATGAAGCAGATGCAAGCTTGAGTTAATGAATTTGAGCCACCGAATGCAGGCCAGCTAGTGAAAATAATTAGAGTTTTTGATAGCCCAAATAATACCAAATACAATACCGCATTATGAAACGCTACGAACGACGTGCAACGATCCTGAGGCACTGATCTCTTAGGCTGAAAATTACACTTTTAAGATTTGAAGTTTCATTATTTTTTTAAGTACATGTACCTTTTAAACTTCCTAGCTTTTGCTCGTACGTGTTTACCACTACCATGGAATTGTACTGGCTATGCCGATTATCATTTCAACGAGTGCATGCTTCTAAATTCCAGAGCTTGTTTTCCCATTTTTATAAGGACATTTTTATAGCCACCCATCCACCAATTCAAGTGTGCACACTGACTAAATGAAACTACGAACTCTAATTCAAGGTTTTCAGCAGAAAAAAGACAGCTAGTGCTGTTACAAAACAAACTACCACGAACAAAAATGCGGAGGCACCAACATCACTTCATGCTATCCGTCATGCCTGTAAGAACAAACAAAAGCTTGCATGAATCCCCACGCATGCGTAGAGTCCCTAACCTTGCTCGTCGCTCAGTAGCGTCTAACATATATAATAATATCTGGGGTATTACGTCCCAAAACCACGATATGAATATGAGGGACGCCGCAGTGGAGGGCTTCGGAAATTTTGACCATCTTGTGTTCTTTAACGTGCACTCACATCGCACAGTACACGGGCCTCTTGCATTTCGCCTCCATCGAAATGCGACCGCTGCGGCCGGCATCGAACCCACGACCTTCGGGTCAGCAGCCGAGCACCGTAACCGCTGCACCACCGCGGCGGACGATTAGCGTCTAAGAGCAGCGTGCAGAACGAGGCACGTAACAGTCCAGGGAGTTACGAGGAACTTATCGAATTAATCAAATTAGTGAAACATGAATATTAAACTATTCCGAATCTCCACTCTGGTGGCGACGGTCACTTGTATGAGCCAACAAATCCAGAGCTACTCACAATTTGTTTTTTTTTTTTAGTTTTTCCCCCCTTCCAGTGTAGTTCAAACGGCATGCAGAATGCAGCCAGAGATATAGAATGACATGAAAGTAGAAAGGAAGGAAATACCAGAGGAACGATCTACGGCACGTATCGTCCCCCCGCCTTCTAATGGTCGCCACGACCGAGAAAACGAAAAACGCATTAGCGACGGGACAAACAAACATGGAACAACAGAGCAGCCCGCACTAAGACACGCATCAGCGACTAACACAACGAGGGACAACATAGGCACGCGCAGCGAGTGGGCGTGGCCTACACAACGACGCCTCCCAAGAGGAAAACATCAACAACAACACGGACGACTTCATCTTCCCACTCCTCCTAGTCCTTTGCCATACCTGGATAGCGAGAAACAGAGCGGCCGCCCCAAGTCACACAGCCGCGTGATGTTTTTTTTTTTTTTTATCTCTTTTTGTGTGCAGCCTCAGATAAAGAGAGGCCCAAATATGCGACGACAGAGCAACCCGCCCGCGAAGGAACCTGGACGCCGTACGAGCTTGCCACCCCTCTTGTGCTCATCCCCCCCTCCTTCTCGTGTGTGTGAGTCACCAGCGTGAGCTCAACCCCCTCGAGGCAACGACCGGGAAAGACTCCTCTCGGGATGCCCAAACGCCGCGCCCGAAACCCCGGACGGCAGCGAGAAAGTAATGCTGTGCAGCGACACGCGAAGGTGCCGACCAGGGGAGATCGGAATAGAACTCTCGGTGAATAAGCAAACTTCGACACGCGTGACGTGCCGCTTCGAGAAACGCGACACTTAAACGGAAGGAAGAGCGGGAAAGGATGTTCGCAAATTCGCGTTGAGGAGACACTAAAGTGAAACACGAAATTAATTAAAACATAAATTAAACTCCGAAAACTTGACTGTCGGTAATTTCACGACCATAGGCTTATTAACAGATGAGAAAATCAATGCCAAAAGTCACTTTTAAATGTACTGCCGAAATCTCCGATGGTGACGTCACGGATTTCAAATTGTTTTTCCTTTTAGCGTGCCTGTATAAGGACATGATCGTGCTGCGACTCCATTTACCCATTTTAGAAAAAAGAAAGAAAAGGACAACAATCGGCGTTATGAAGGATAGTGAAACCGCGATCAGGTTTTCCCAATGAATGACCGGTCAGTAGCCCTTCGGTAAAATTGTAAATCCAAGATTACGCCAGTTCCTGTACCTGCATTGTTGTATATAATATTCTTGTTAGCACCTGTTTCTTGAAGAAAATGCAAATACATTTACACATTACAACGTTTATTCATTTGTCACAGTGTGTATGTGTGAGTTTCTACTATACAACGTCATCGACCGTAAATACATCAGAAGAAATCAAATGAGCTGCTTCTCCCAATGAAATCAAAAAAAGTTATCCGGCATAATGAATGCTCCTGTATGCAGGCGGCACGCAAAACGCGCACGGGAGGCGTCTGCAGCTCGCCACTAAACACACCATGCTTATCCTGCAGAGCATGCACTATATATGCTTGTCTATAGCATATTGTGCAAGGTTTCCCTACGCTACAAAGTGCCACACACGTGAAGCTATTAGATCACGAATGGCATAACAGTCCGAGTTGCAAGAAGCAAGCGTCGCAAACCGTATACTAATCTAGCATACTTTACAAATCTAGCTCCCTGATGTACCTAGCCTCTGCCTCTCTCTCTCTCTCTCATGTACACTATTACTCTATGAACTCGTTGTATAGAAAGCGGAGCTCTCTTTCACAGTAAGCCGACAGACGAACAGAGCATCTTGGTGTGTGCATTTCCAAGAGCTATTTCAGCCCCACTATTCATTACCTCTCGTGGCCACTCCCCAAAATAGTAACTTTTGGAGAAATTTACAGTCATTAGTTATGACGACTTGTGTATGCGAACTGATCGATATCGGTTGAGAAAGTCGTGTAACGATGGTCCTTTTTGAAGAGATGAAAAATCCTTGAACACGGGTTGTCGCTGGAGACGTTTCTAGAAGAGGTATTCTTCAAGGCAGCAACTGGTCACCTCGTGTTGACTAGCAATGCCTATCGTAACAAGAAATACAAATATCCGCTGTCTTCCTCTGGCTTGACAATTAGACACCACCGTTATCCAAAGTTATACAACTTACACCTTATACAACTAATCACGACGGGTTGAGAGGCCGTCACGAAGGCGCTACTGCATGTTACTACTCAGACACGACGCTCACCCTTCCCTTCTCATTCGACACCACCCTTTCCCACTTGCACAAACTCCCTCTCTCCATCTCCCGTGCCCTTGCTTCCCTTTTTCGGTGTCATCGTGCACTCCACACCCAATTTCCATTTTCATTTCCTTCTTCCTTTTAAGAATCACCTCCCCCCCCCCCCCCCCTCCCGGCGCAGACGAGTCGCGTCTGGGAACTTTACGCGAGTGCGATATTTCGCGGGCGACGCCTCCACCGACGCTCGGTCGTAACACAAATTACTGTGCGGCCTGTCCTGTACCTTCTCCCGCTTCCTTATCGCGCGTCGAGATCGGCTTTCTTTCGCGCGACGACACCAGCGACAGAATTCCCGGTCAAGCCCTCCCCGCCCACCCCACACTTCCCCCTTCTTTCCTGTTCATTAATAAGATATTAGGTGGGCGTGGCGGGCGCCGTGAGACCGTGCTCCGAACGCTTGCCGGCTCGTTGCTCAAGCATTTTTTTTTGTTTTGTTTCGTTTTTAAACGCTCGTTTCCTCGAACATTACTGAGAAGATATAGACGCTGGAAACAAGGGACGGGAGAATAAAGGCATAATCCCTTGGGCACTACGACTGAAGCGCACTGAAAGAGCAGCGCGATTCAAGAAATAAAGTAACCGGAATAAATAGCTAGAACGTCTATATAATTGCAATGTTTAAAATGGAGGAAGGGGGTGAATACTTCGCAATGCGGAGCTAGTTTGAATTCCTGGTTTATAATGTTCTTTTTTGTGTGTGTGGGTGTTCTATGCCCCCATTTTCAAGCACGTCTTACTTGCATTTTTCTCTTCACTTTTTTATAACATTACTTTTTTTTTCGTGGAATCAATGGAGATTACCGAGAAGAGGGTTCATTGACCAGCCCACCAGCTTACTATACCTGAAATGAGACAAGTAAATTCTGGGGTTTTCCTGACAGAAGCGCGATATTATTATGAGGCACTCCATAGTGTGAGTCCCGAGAATAATCTTGACTCTTTAACGTGCATCTATAGCGAAGTACACGGGCCTCTAGCATATTAGCCTCCATCGGAAATGCGAAGCCGCGGCCTTCGGGCACGTACATCTATCTGTCACGCTCTTTCCCCTATCCAAGACGAAAAAGAGAATAAAATAAACAGGACCGGTCCACGCTTTCGGGTAAGGACACTCAAGAAGTCGTGTTCGACACTGCGTCTTAATTTTTAAGACAATTTAGTTGGTAACTATGTTATACCAACTAGATCAATGGAATAAGCTATCTGAGCGCTGGTGAACCGAACTGTGGGCCCGCTGACTCCTCACTACAACACCGTGATGAGCGGCGTCTATAAGAGACACTCGCGATCCAACGGGCTACATGAGCAGCGCGGCACTCGGGGTGCACACAATGTAGCGGCGACCGTGGCCGAACGATGATGAGCCGGCCCGAGTGCGGCGAAGCAACCCAAAATAGAAGCACAACAAGGCGTATAAAGCGCGCGACGACTCCGGTGAGAAGGAAATGAAAAGCCTTCGGGGTAGACGAAGCCGCCGACGTACGTACAATAAGACGGGCGCGATAAAACGTCCGCGCCCTTCCTCGCCATTTTCACGCGTATACACGAGAGCGATCAAGCGAGCGCGGCTGCAGCCTCGCTGCTGTCAGAAGCTGCGCTGTCCTGTCGACTGGACTGCGCCACGGTCAATCAATACGAAAGAGACGTACCATATGCGTCGTAAATGCATTAGGGCCGTTTAAAGGCAGTGAACGTGCTGTGCAGTTAGAAAGTTGACTTGCGTGTAATTGCGCATGACCATTCGCTCGCGAGCCTAAACTATCACGGGACAAATAAGAAGGAAAAAAGAAGAAAGAAGCACGAACCGGTAGGTATCCAATGAAAGCACGGAGACACGACGAACCAGGTTAGCGATTGTCTCTTCCTCATTTCTTTTTGTCCCGAACAGAGTTCCTGCTCTATATATATTTAGCTATACAACCTCACAGTTCGCTTAGTTGACGACCCCGCCGCAAGAAAGCGTGGTGTGCTTTTCGGAGTGCTTTCACTTCGTTCCGGAACAACATCGAGAAACGCGAACCTCTTGTGTAAATAGTATCGTAAGAAATGCTCCGAACCATCCATCAGTCAGGAAGCACGACTTGACCGGCGCACACTCAGTAATGTAAGACTCTTGATGAACTTCGTGATATGGAGTAGCCGAGGCAATATGGACCTCAACCTCTCCACAGCAAAACAGTTAAAACAGAACAGAACAGAACAGAACTGTGGCCACCTGAAGTCCTTCAAGACGCACCTAAATGTAAGCACATCTAGGCAGCTAAGAAGTCTATTTCTCTCCCATCCACAAGCGTCAAAATGGGTTAATAATGACTTCCACGCTATTCTGACAAGTGAAACGGCGTGTTTACTGATGATAAACTTGAGTTTTCAAGTTATCACTTGTACACTTTCTTATTACTCGTGTTGTTTGCCTCGTGCGTTATCAGGAAAAGCTCCTCGCCGACAGCTTCCCTTCTTGCAATTATACGCAACATCTGAACGAGAGAAGGGGAATAGATCGAGGGCTCATGCTCTTTGATAGACACAGCCTGATGAAAACAACAGGCAATCAAGCTAAGGAAAGTGTGGAGGACATTACTTGTAGGCCTTAGGTGTGGTGCAGTAATTACGATATATAAATGTGAGGAAACTAAAGTGGACCAAGAGACAACCTGCCGCTGGTAGGCGCCGAGCGTACAACCTTCGGATACTCAATCAAACACGTTGCGGGGCTAGTTGGCGATATATTCCTACTTAAACCTTGTAGCGCTATATCTGACGAGGACAAGACAGAAGCACATGACAGAAGTAGAGCACCCGTCCCGACATGTACTTCTCTATCTTGCCCTCGTCAAATGTAGCGCTAGAATGTTTTAAGTAAGAACCTCCTGATAACGCGTTCGATACTCCACAAATTGAGCTACGGCGGCGGTCATCGTCCCGTTCTTTTTAATTGTGTATTTATGCGCACGCAAACCTCGGAGTGTTAGCGCTGCAAACTTTCCAACAGCCGCGTGAGGAGCGGGGATTCCAAACATGCAACGTCTTGAAATCGGAACGACGCCCTTCCCACGGTAGTGTTTGCTTTTCCCTCACGTATGCGATGACGGGTCGAGACACGTGGGAGCAGAGCGCGTTTTTCAAGAGACGAAGAGGAGAGCTTCTCGAACGCCCACAGCGAAAGGCGAGCACCAACGACACCAACGTACGTGCCTTACTTGCCCCGCAACCATTTCCTCCTCTCCCAGCAACGCTCCCGCGGTTACGCGACTTCACGTGCAATGCAGTGCGCGCCGAAATGTGTCGCCGACTTATCTCCGAAACGAAGACAACGTCGACGACACGTTACACGTACTCGACGGAGAAGCGACACACGCGCCAGTTTCCAAACGACGAACGCGGCGTCGCAATCAACGGCCTGAGAACCGGGCCAGAGCCATGGCAGTTGCAGAGTGTTGCTCTACGTTGCCAAGTTGCATCGCTCGTGTTACATTATCAGCAATGACGCAAGAAAACGAAAAAGAAGAAGAGCTAGGGCAATGAGGTTAGAAACGAGGTGCTCCAAGCGAGTGTGTAAAACGCCTTGATAACCATGCTGCTCCGGACGTTCAAGATATTTCGGCATGTAGGTGACTTCGTTGTAAAGGTACTGCACCGTAACGCTGGTGATACAGTCTGGACCACGGTGGCCTGGACACACGGCATGCTTCGTAGTACCGTGCATTTAATTTCAGTCTTTGCTAGCAGAGGCCTTTTCACTACTATAGATCTGTCTGCGATCCAGTGGCAGCCGGAGAGAGTTACAGCGGCAGCATACGACGCATCTCGCCTGCGGCAACATAAACTGCATTCCAATAGCCAACTGAGGCCACACACCGCCGTGAACGATGTCATTTTTAGCAGTGAATACAAATAACGTCAATGATCAGAAGCGCTCCATGGCACATCGCTCTGTTACAGCAGCTGGCAGCAAACATGGTGTGAAAAGCAAGGTTCGGCTAAAAGGGGGCGGGGGGAGTGTCGGGCCGAGTTGGGTCAGCCGGGCTGCTAAATGTGGGCTGACTCAATCGCAGGCCGCTTGAGAAAGTGCACGTGAACGCGGTCGGGTCACCGCGCACGTGAGCCCGAACCTTGTCCGACTCCATCGCATATCGAGTTTAAGAAAAAAAAAGCTCACAGGATAAATTACTGTGCCCAGTGCGGTTTGTCCAAAACCTAGAACAATGCGGGCCTCGTATCAATATAAAGTTGGACTACTCGGTAACTGGTCAGTTGGCAACTACAGCGAAAGACTAAACTTACTAATATCTGCTAGCAACACAAATCAACGCTATTAGGTTGAGCCCCGCTTCAGCGTTTTGATGGAGCATGCGTACACAGGGCCGGTACGATGTCCTTGGGACCGGTTTTTGATGGTGTGGGTGACCTGCTACACATCTGGGAAGATAGCTTCATCACGAACACTCGGGTGCGCGAATAAATTTCTTGACTTTTACACGCCCTTCGGCGAATATCACCCCGGTTGGCAGAGGTGGCGCTGAACCCGTGAGCAAGCGCGAGCTAGTGTCACTGGTTGTATCGCTGAAACCTAGTGCGAACGCAACTTGTCTTTAGAGCCGCAGTCAAGAGGCTGATTTAGATGTCGAAGGTTTCAAGTTAGACGCACGTCGACGTCGCAAAAGATCGACAAAAAAAAACGTTTGCTGAAGAATGGCTAGGTAGTGAAGGTGGGAGGGTTCCTTATTCCAGGAACCCTTTGGCCTGGACCGCCCACCGGGTCCGGTCGAGTTGCAGGGCAGGTTCAGGTATGGCTGGGCCTCAGGTTCAGCGGAGCGCCAATTCGTCAACGTATCTACTTAATTACCTGGACTCCATGGTAGCTAGCCCACTCTAGGTGCTGTATTATAGTTAAGGATGAATTCACGTTGGGCTCGGCCCAAATAAACACGCGCACGTCATACTGAAGGCGAGCAGTGGTGTGGGCACTCACCCAGTGACTTGTTGAGCCAGTCAGCGAGGTCTTCCTTCAGCGGGATGAGGTGCTCCTCCTGGCGTTTTGTGACGCGAAGGTAAAACTCGTCCACGTCCCGGGCACGGTGAGCCGCAGTCGCACTGTTGCAGCGGGGTTTCACAACCTACAAATGAATGAATGAATGAATGAATGAATGAATGAATGAATGAATGAATGAATGAATGAATGAATGAATGAATGAATGAATGAATGAATGAATGAATGAAATGCACCGTCTATACATCATCTGCATTTCAGGCGTACGATATATAATAAGGCCATGCCTCCTCAAACTGAACAGGAACAGCCAGGCCAGGCAACAATCCTATTCGGAGATGCACCATCGAGTTAAAGCTCTCCAACGTGAACACGCGCAAGCAGACATGGGCGCTGCGAGATCCATTAAGAGGCGATTGCACAGGATTGCTTTAACCCTAGCCATTGCTTCAACATCAGCGATGTACAGGAGAGCTACCTTCAGAAACCAGCAACACTGCTGCACCTTTGTGGCTATACTGTTCTCCTAGGGCTGCATGGCCCAAACAAAAAGGGCTCTGTACAACATCGACCGCATAGCCAGCTTTCGCTATGCTACAGCGTGCTACGAGCTTTCCCAATACGAAGAACTGTCCCTGATTAAGTGCTTCATTAGGCCTATGCTTTCATTTATTTTTAATACGCGGTACTACGGACGACCGAACGGCTGTGAAACTCTGCATATAGTGGTAGTTCCCATGCAGATACTCAAAGACGGCGGTGTACATTCGTATCGATTTTTCCACAGAGTTCGCAAGGAGTTCTTCAGGAGACTTTGGACAGTACTCTTGAGCGCTAATGCGTAGAAAGAGGCGAGTCTACAGACTAAACGGTACCTACAGACTTTCTCGGGGGTTTGACACACTTTGACTCGGGACAACCGGTGCAGTCACAGACGTATACTCACCGCATCCGCAGCGTGCCTGTCCTCCCTGGCGAGGTCGAGGCAGAAGTCACCGCTGACCCTTCGCCAGGGAGGGTAGCCTCCGCCGCCGGAGACGCCGTGGCCGGTCCTGACGCTGCCGGCGCTGCGAACGCCGTTCCTAGCCGCGGAGGCAGCGCCGCCGTTGGACGCGAACGCCGTCCGCACAATCGGTCCTCCACTGGACATCGGTGTAAATCCTGCTGATAGGCCGGCAATGGATGGCACACGATGGATGTGGTGACGTCAGAAGGCAAGCTGCACCCTCCCTCCTTTACGTGGTTTCCAGTTGACACACGCGCACTGCTGGCCTCCGCCTATTGGTCCGGTCTTCAGTCATGGCTTGGCTTGCTCTGGCTTCGGGCGCTGATCAGAGATGAGTACAGCCTCTGGCCGTAGTCCCGCCTGTGAACAATCAGAGAGGGGATAATATTAATCGAGCAGCTGTCTTGTACTGGAACGAGCTCGTAATAAAGAACGCAACATCATGTTTAGTTTACATATGTTACTGACATCAAATATCAGCAGCACGTACTCCCGTTTGTTGTGCTGAGAGACATGAAAAAAAAAAAAAATGAATGCGCTGCATAAGCAGTGTGCATACATAGTGGCATTTTGAGTAGGATCAAAAGCGCGAGAGGGCGCTTACGGTATTAAAAACAATTATGAGTGCCATTTTTAGGGCAAAAAGGATCAATCCCCAAATAAGAACTAAGGACTAACATTAGATAAATTTACATTCTTAGGGCACTTTTTTTTTCAGCTTTAACAGTCACATTTTCATCAATAAAATTTAGTTAGCGTAAATAATGAGTGCCAACTCTCTCGTTTTCGAATCTAGCGGCAAAAACTCTTGCGTGCGGACGTCATTGTGACGCCATTTATTTCAGCTTATAATTTCGCATTTTGGTCACTCCGGCATAAATCATGCAAACGTGCGTCAGGCCAAGTCCTTGGTTTTCGCAGGATGCAATGCAATCATCGCTTTCATTTCAAAAGGCAACTAACCTTACTGTAAGATATCTACATCTTACACCATAACGTAAACGGCCCGCCGATGCAAGACGAACGCGTCGTTACCACCGATCTCTCCTTTTGTGACTTTTTTTTCTTGGCAACGAGGCATCCTTTCACTGTAAAAACATTTCCGTTTCATATTTGAGAAACGCAGTGTATCATATTGTCATTGTTTATCGTTGCTCTTCGGAGCACACTTAATCACACAGTGCAAAGCGACAGCGTTGTTTAGGCTCGCTGAAGACTCCACTGCTGACACATAAAGGGCCATCGTAACCTTAGGAAAAACAGCCCAGAACTTTAGGACAACTTGTTCCGGGGCTAGTTGGTGTCTATCCTAGCAAGCTCACAAGCTCTTGCGCTGAAAGTGGCAGATAATGACCACGGAAGTATCAAACTTTCCGTAGGAACTAAACGCTTAACATGAAGAAGGCGATACCCTACAGCACCGCTACGAAAAACAACTTCGAAAACGCCAGCCTTTCATGGCAGGGGAACGAGCCAAAAAAGAAAAAAAAAACACACATTTTTCATCTTTCCGTACTCCTGTCCCTTATAGGAAGGCGCGAAAGACGTCGCCTTACGACAACACGCGGGAATGAGAGGGCAGGCTATAAGCGAGGAAACAATCGGCCGTTGATCAGCGGACCATACAGCCAACGCCACTCACACTGGCTGCCTTCGCTAAACGCCCACTCACGCTGGAAGCTGGCAGCACAGCCGTGCAAAGGAGTAAATCACACATCCGAGCCACTCCTTGGAAGCGAATAGACGGCATGACGCGTTACTTTCATGATGCGACCCCGATTCCCTTCGCTTGGCGCGGGCTCTGCGTGAAAGCAAAGCGCGTGGGGGGGAAAGAAATGAGAGGTCTAATGTACGAAAGCCAGAGAAAGGATATGAAAGGTCAGTGGGAGTACCTGCAAAAAAAAAAAAAAAAAAAAAACACGGCATATGCAGACGTTTGCGCGTCCTCGGAATGCGGTATCCGAGGGCGGGGAATCGAAGTGTGGCATGTTGTTAGGCTAGCTGGTTCAAAGATTCAGCAGACAAGCTTAAACTGCGCGAAGACAACACGTAAGAACATAGAAACACACGCACACACGAAGCGCACACTTCCAGCTCTCTTTCTTGAAGGTAGAACGTTTATAAGGGATGACAAGGAGCAATCGCACAGATAATCTTACACATGGCTGCAAAAATGCAGCGAGACCACGTGCGCGTTAGGAGCCCGGAAGGGTCCTGATGTGCTCATCTATGAAATCGATTGTTCCTGTTGAATAACGGTAATGAGGGTGAACTAACGCAGTATGACCTCTTTTTGCGATGAAGAATGCTTCGATGACCTCTCTTTCGGTTCTCGTTTTTCATTTAGAAAATAATTTCGATTTCCAGCCGAGGAAAAGAGCTCGTGCTGTCGCAGTTCTTGCAGTGTAAGGCGAAATTACCGCCCGATCTAGTGCGCATAGATCGCTTGTGTTCTGCACGCGTTCATTGAAGCACCGTCCGGTTTGATCAATGTACGACCGGCCAAATGACAAAGTTAGTTTTATAGATAACATCAGAGATGCATTTAGTGGCCACGTTCTTGTGCAATCGAACCTCGAACACGCGGCATTGTGTACAGCGGCAGAACGGCACAATCACTCAGGACAACGCAGCGGTGTCTCGGTGGCTTTAGAAAAGGCAAGTAAATATACACGCGCGCGAGACTGAATGCGGTTCAGCCACCGAAAACGGAAGAGTCCAAAGCTCGAAGGCCTTGATACGTCCCCGTAAAATACGGGGCGCCAGTTCCCGTAGGCATCTTATACTTTCAACTACAGGTTGTCGCCGGTATTCCAACCATCTACCTCCCGTAAGCCAGATGGACGCCCTGATAACGTGAGTAGTAGTGAATAGGTTAGGTACGTGTAAACTGTTCCTCATCAGAGCCAGGGGGAGAGACGGGGTTTTAAGCCCCCTGAATTTTTTCAATTTTGCATGTGTGTAGATACGCGCACACATAGAAACACACGCACGAACATACATAAAGGTTGGTTGAACATCGCCACTTATTTTTTCGTAATAATGTCAGCACTGTTGAGCCTATCAGGACTCCGCGATTTTCGCCCGCACGCTGTTATCTCCGCTTGCGCAGTCTAACACGCACACAACGAAGTGAAATCACTTGATCGTGCACAACAATCATGCGAGACAAGTCATAACGGGCATTCACAACTGCATGGCAAAGCAGGGTAGCGCAGGGTAGCAGGCAATTCACAACTGATATATATCCCTGGAATATGGACCAATCGAGAGCTTGTTCTCTCATGACGTCCCGTGAAGACTGCTGGCGTCACGAAATTGTGCCGAAAAGATGGGAAACGCCAGGAGACAATAACGAGCTCGTTCTTCGTATTTTGAGAGGTTGTTTAGGGGCTTAGAATAACAGAGAGCTGAGCAAGTTGGAAAATATTCATTCTAAAAAGACAGGGCGTGCAACCAAGGACACAAGAAAGAAGTCAGGACACCACAAGAATGTCTTTTTAGAATGTTTAGGGGCGCTTCAACTTTCTAAATCTAAGCACGTTCCGCGTTTATGCTGACATTCCCCAGCTACGTTGAGTGCCCGCTTCTGTTGCGTTTTCCCGTCGAACTCACCGCAACGGTCTCGAAGTAAGCAGCACACAAAAAGACAATGAGAAAAAAAAGAAAGAGAGATAGAGCGAATAGTGGTGTACGACTTCCAGTATACCAGAAGATTAAAAATGACGACGCGTATACCGTTTCCCAGAGCACAAACGAACTGCGCACGCGCGCGGAATTTCGATTCGCCAAAGTGGATCGCACACACTTTTAATACTGGGCCGAACTCACAATTTCATGTTTCGGAACCATGTCAGCTCCGCAACCAACCTTGTACGCATGCGCGGTGAACACTACTCCCTTATGAAAAGAAAGAGATGCTATCGCAACTACACGAAGGAACGTATGGTTTGCCTTTGCTCTTTTCTTTTCTTCAACGGACACACCCAACACGGGGTCTCGTTCCAGCTGGCCGCTTTCTGGAGGGGGGAGGGGGAGGTGATTAAGGGAAACAAACACTTAAAAAACAGGCGACCGTGAAAGAACATCGCCGAAGAAATGAGCACGCGACCGCCGCACAACAACGTAAGAACAAACAAAGCACCATTGAATCTTCCTCCTCCATGCGATGTTTTTGTTTGGTGCTGGCTTTGGCGGTCAAGATAGGAAACGCCGATAAGGGGACGGCCGGTACCGCCCACTCGTACCTTATCGGCTTAGCATTGTGCTTGTCCGCGCAGGACGTTTCACAAAGATTAAGGCCGGGCCGGCGGGCCCTCCTCAGCTCGGACACGCCCGAACGAAGATCGCATCTCGAAGACGACTCTATCGAAGTGTTTCGAAACGACGGAACGACATGCGTGTGCGTATAGAAGGCTTACGCCAGCTCAATTACATGCCCGAAAGAAACAAAATAGAAAACGATATAAGTAGAGAGAAACATTCAGGGTTTTTTCTTCTTTTTTTTTTAACACACCTGGAAGGCACAGTCCAAAAGCCTATCGCTAGATTCAGTGAACTATATGTAACGAAGTGTGATATCGTTGGCTGCACGCCTTTTCGGTTCACGTGCGTGGAAATTATGGCAGAGAGGTGTATTCCCTTTTTTTTTTTTTTGATAAGTAGCAATCATATAATAACTCACGCGGTCTTCATGGATTTGCGTAATCCGACTCGAAGGCGACTGCAATTTTTTTCTTTTCAGTCGACTGCGTAGCCCTGGTGTGAGCCCGGCAGAGTTCTCCCTCTTCGCAAAGCTCAATGGAAGCCTGAAAGGTTCCCGTTTCGACAGTGTTCCCGCCATCCAACAACCTTGTGACCCCCTTGGGAGATCCCAAGGGGGTCACAGTATGTCGCTGAACTTTGGAGCGCTGGCACGCGAGGCACTCTCGTGTCCAGTGTCGGACATCCCGGTTTATTCCTGGCCACACGAACCTCGCTGTGCACAGCCGTTGCGTGGCTCGAATCCCGGGATGCGCCAGGCTGTGCAGCAAGTCAAAAATGCTGCGACGGAGGTTCGAGGGGACGAACGGTCGGGCCCTGCCTGTAGACATGTCGCAGCATACGGATCCTGTGGGTTCTGCCAACCATTGCAGCTTCAAGGCGCTGGTTGGGGACGTCAGTAGACGCTTCAATTCTCCATCACTGCGTTGAGCCGTCGTAAGTGTGGTGAAGTCCACGCCGCTCGGCAGGCTGATGGCATTCACTGGACCGCGCGAAAGAGCGTCGGCAGCAGCATTATCCGTGCCACTAACATGGCGTATATCTGTCGTGAATTCTGCGATGTACGACATTTGGCGGAGCTCCCGTGCCACGTGCGCACCAGAATCGGAGTTCGCGCGCAATGCGTAGGTGAGTGGCTTGTGATCCGTGAGCACAAAAAATTCTTGTCCTTCCACATAATGTCGGAAATGCCGGATAGCCGCGTATATGGCCAGGAGTTCCCTACCGAAGGTGCTGTACCTTCGTTCGGACGGGCTCAGTTTTCTGGAGAATAAGGAGATTGGTCGCCACACTCCGCTCACCCTCTGCTGCAACACGGCTCCAATCGCTGCATCGGAGGCGTCTACCATAACACACTGAGGAACACCCAGCTGCGGGTACGTGAGCATGGTAGCATTTGCGAGAGCTTCCTTAATCATCCGGAATGCTTGTGTGAATTGGTCGTTCCACTGAATGGCAGTTGCCTTAGATCCAGATGCCGCAAGTAGGCTGTGGAGAGGGTGAAGGATGTTGGCGCATTTCGGGATAAACCTACGATAGAAATTCACTAGTCCCCGGAACTCTCGAAGCTGGCGGAGGTTTCTCGGGTGTGGAAACTGCCGTACTGCTTCCACCTTGTCCTTCTGGGGCTGTACTCCGGCACTTGAAATGCTGTGGCCCAAAAATGATAGTGTCGGTACCCCAAACACGCACTTTGTCGTATTTATAACGATGCCGTTCTCTGTCAGTCGCTGGAGTACGTAGCGCAGATGCCGCTCGTGCTCTTCAGGAGTGCTGCTAGCAATCAGAAGATCATCGAGGTATACCTTGCAAAAGTTGAGGCCACGAACAACGCCATCCATAAACCGTTGAAAAGCTTGGCCGGCGTTGCGTAAGCCGAAAGGCATGCGTAGGAACTCGAACATTCCGAACGGCGTTGTTATTGCGGTCTTGGTAATATCCTCCGGTGCTATGCTCGCACTACATCTATTTTAGAGAAAATGGTAGCACCATGCAGGAAGGATGTCATGTCATGAATGTGCGGGAGTGGGTAACGGTCTGGCATGGTCACCCGGTTCAGCGCTCGATAGTCCCCGCATGGGCGCCAATCACCGTCTGTCGATATTGGGACCATGTGAAGAGGTGACGCATATGAGCTAGATGAAGGACGTACTATCCTGAGTTCCATCATGTGGGCAAACGCCTGTCGAGCCAACCGCAGCTTCTCGGGTGACAGGCGCCGTGGTCGGGCATAGACCGGGGGGTCTGTGGTTTCGATGTGATGCAGGAGGCCGTGCTTTACTTCTGGGAATGCCTGTGGCTGTCGCGTCAGCTCTGGGAACTCTTGTAGTATTGCAGTGAAGTATGCTTCTCCAGCCGGACTAAGCAAGGCCGGGCTGAT
Source organism: Rhipicephalus sanguineus (assembly GCF_013339695.2). NCBI lineage: Eukaryota > Metazoa > Arthropoda > Arachnida > Ixodida > Ixodidae > Rhipicephalus > Rhipicephalus sanguineus. The sequence continues at coordinate 142,836,318 of NC_051183.1, forward strand.
AGGGGGGTGCCAACACGGCGTGCCCTGTACCGCTCCCCGAGAAACAGGGTCTTGAAGCCGTTTGTTGCGGACGTCGACCAACAGACCAAAGAACTGGAGAAAGTCTGCGCCTAGTATGGCGAATTTGACCTCAGCAGCTATGAACACCCAGCTAAACGTTCTGCCGAAACCGAAGTTCAGCGACAGTGAACGATGGCCATATGTTGTTATCACCGTGTTATTGACAGCTTGCAAGGGCGATGTACTAGGTTTCTTTCTTTCAGCTTGTGACGCCGGTATAACGCTCAACTCGGCGCCTGTGTCAACTAAGAAACGTATTCCGTTGTTGCGGTCGGTAATAAAGAATACTGAGGGACGACTTGGAGGCAACGTAGTAGCACTGGTCGCCCTCAGTGCCTGCCGCGGCCGTTTCCCGAGTGCGCGCACGGTGGGACACATTTACGCGCACTACTTCCGAACCTCCGATGATACCAGCAGATATGCTCGTGCTGCTTTTGCGGTAGCGGCGTGTCAGGCTCGGTTATCGTTTGCGCCCTCCTGCTTGTGTGCAAAGCTGATACTGTTTCGGCAAGTCGAGCAATCTCATCACGCATCTCTTGAAGTTCGTTTAGAGGCTGTCGCGCTTGCACGGCAGCCATGGGTGTGGGCGGTGTCATTGCTACCAGTTTGTCAGCAAGTTCGGCGGCTGTGGTTAAATCCTTGTGCTCTGAGGCCGCGATGACCATGCGGACGCCTGAAGGCAACTTTTGCAAAAAAAGTTCTCGGAGCAATACTCCATCTATCGTGGTTGATGTCTCGCCGAGCAACTGTTGCATGTGCCGCAAAAGCTGACTAGGAGTGCGGTCGCCGAGTTCCGTGCCGCGAAGCAATTGCTGCAGTCGTTGTGGTTCGGAGGGCGTAACTCGGCGAACCAGGGTTTCCTTTAGTGTTGCATATGCGTTTTCGGCAGGTGGTGCGAGCAACAGATCCCTGATTTCACTGGCTATGGCGGGCGGCAGACTGCTGACTACGTAGTGGTATTTCGTAAGGTCTGCGGTGATTCGTCTGGCTGCGAACTGATTTTCCACTTGTATGAACCAAAGTGCGGGGTCCGCAGTCCAAAAAGGGGGCAGCTTACCGTCGACTGCTGAGACTGTCGGAGTGGCGTCGGTCGTGGATGTTGAATCCATGTTGCGGCTGGTTCGACACTCCGGTAGCTGCGTGTTCGAATCACGTCCGGGTCACCAATGTTGAGACGCGCGCTCGGCAGAGCTGCGCAAGTGAACAACTCGCGTCCCAAACAACAACTGAACTTTTATTATCACCCTTCCTCTCGAAGATAACTTTTTCGTGCGGGCGCATGCGCTCTCTGCACCGCACACAGAAGCGCCGCTTTGCATCGCCATACTGTCATGGAGTCTCTCACGGCAGATGACCTTCACGGAGCCTTTGCAGCATGGGAATAGCGCTGGAAAAATAACGTGTACCGATCGGATCAGTAAATTCTTTTTGTCAGATCCCGTCTCATTACGGACAGACCGTGTATAACTCACTCAGCAGTTGTGAATATTCAGCTGCAGTTGCATGCTCGGCACGTTGCACGGCGACGGTGTTCAAATATAACAGATAAGGGACGAGTAATTAATAAAGAGGCATCCGCACCGCACCAAACACTAGAATGCGTTTGGAAGCTGCCACTGGCTGTCAACGCGGCGCTCCACGCGGCGCTCCTTCAAAAACTAAGCGACATTTCTTAGAGCGCCACAGATTGCCGCCCAATAAACAGTTGCACAGTAAGGTCGTTGACAGCCCTGCCTTTACAAACGCATGACAGTTAAAAAAAAAAAAACCCAGTCCCTTATGCATTTGCCTCTACCCCATCGTCTCGGTCGACTGTATTACCCCCCCCCCCCCCTCCACTTCTGAAAGCTTTCTGCACACCACGTGGTTCTGCAGTGCTTCCGGGATCGGCCCATGTTTCACCAAGCGACGATGTCTTGTGGTGACGTAGCAGTGATGTCATTATGACTTCACAAAATATGGCGAACTGACGTCATGATGATGTCGTAGGGTGACGTTGTTTGCATCCCTCGTGTTGAAGCCGACGGTTACTTTTCCTGTTTGATGAGGAATTTAAAGTTTTCCTCTTAAAAAAAGATCAGTGCAACGCGCAACGAAACAAAGCCATTGATTACACCTTGCCGCGTTACGCAACACAATGGCCGCAGTTGATGTCGTATTTACCATCGAACACGCCAAGCTCCCAACTCGACTCCAGGAAGGAAAATCCGCTGCGGCCAGACGAGACGTAGTCGACGTGCAAAAAAGCTCGCGTCGGCGTCGTCGTCTCACGCAGCTGACGTTCGCTCGACCTCCATGGTTAACGGCGCGGCGTCGTGTAACGAGCGACAGCGCTTATCGCGTCAAGCGTAAACCAAGCCTCACGGACGGGCTCCGGGGACTCCCGAAGTATACACTACAGCTTGCGGACTACACCCTCTCCTGCATCTACCGACACACGATCCGTGGACTTCGCGGGACATTAATTCCCGGGGAAACGCCGTAAACGCGCGTCAAGAGAGACGGTACGTGAGAAATCCGCGACACTAATTTTGGTGCCGTTCTTTCGGCTCGGAACTAAGGCGAGGTAGAGGAACCATGTTGAATTCGAGAGGGCAGAAGGCATAAAGACCACATCGCTACATTCCTTAAACACACAAACACACAAACACACACACACACACGCACACACCTGACATGCAACGGCCCCGGCAAGGAAAAGTGTTGATGAAAGTAACATCTGTGGCATTATAAGCCGCTTTTACAACAGAGCTGTGATGCCCGTTGTTTGTACGGTGCGCGGTGTAGACGACTAACATCATCATCATGCCGGCGCGTTTGCTTCGTCATCTTCTGTCTCGCTCCCCGACCACGTGTGCTCGGCGCGCGTCTCCCGCTGCGTCGATTGGTCCGGCGTGGGATGCAATAACTCGCATGGTCGAGAGAACGAGTACAGAGAGAGAGAAAAAAAGAAATAGAAAGAAACACGCCCAAAAAAGACATCGAAAAACACAGATCGAGACAGAAAGAGAAGGAGAGAAAAAAAAAAGAGGAAGCGGAAAATAGAGAGAAAGAGAAGAAATAAAAAACGCCAGGCCTGCGCTGAAACCGCAGCACAGTCACAGCGAAAGCTGGAAGAGCGGCATTTCTAGATGCCGTTGTAAGCTCTCTTGGGGCTACTAATACAAGTACACTAGCAAGGTACCCACTACACCATAAATCACAATTTTTGTGAAGTTGAGAAGCACCTACTAAGCCATTATTCGTCATTCTGCGGAGAAGCGAGGCACCAGCTACACGTCTGTAAGGCATTATGTGCACTTTGTTGACGCGACGACTGATGACGATAAATTGTGGCTCAGCCCTTTGCAATGGGTTGGAAGCTTTAAACGGCCCACCAGTTTTGTAATTTGCATTGGGTGACGCCCAGTCGCTATTTCCCTCTCCCGTCATGCTGTATAACATACGTTGAAGTGGGAGAGAGACGGGGGGGGGGGGGGGGGGAAGAACTTTACTGAGACCCCGAGGAAATGGATCATGCGCTTATGGGCTTCCTTGGCAACCAATACATGTGCACTTGCGAGGAACCCACTACGCTATAAATCATTGTAATTTTACTGAGACCCCGAGGAAATGGATCATGTGCTTATGGGCTTCCTTGGCAACCAATACAAGTGCACTTGCGAGGAACCCACTACGCTATAAATCATTGTAATTTTTGAGAGGTAGGGCAGCAGGCACTGTGCCATTTTTCGTCATTCCACGGAGAGCGTTGGTACCTGCTAAACGCATGTAAGGCATTATGCGCACTTTATTGATGCTGTGCCTGATGACGATGAAGAACTATGGCAGAGCCCTTTGTAATGGGTTGGAAGCATTCAACAACCTACTCGTTGCGCAATCAATCGCATTGTGCGACGCCTGGTTACAGAATTCGCGTTGTGCGACGCTTGGTGCTTATTTTACTCTTCTACCACTCTATATTGCATTTGCTAATGTGGTTCCTTCCCGACATGAAGCCTGTATAGGACCTTTTTGCAAAGCAGTTTCAAGCACCGGCATGGCTCAGAGGTTGAATACTGGGCTCCCACGCAGACGGCCCAGGTTCGAACCTCGTTCCATCCTGGGATTTTTGTTCTTATTTCGTCTTTTTTTTCTTATTTCGAGCGATACTGGTTACGGACACCGGCGGCGGCGGCGGCGGACAACTACGGCGCAAAAAACGGCCGGTGAAATGATCTCATAACAGCTTTCACTGTAAAACAATACAACCGAAGGATACCTAGCCAATGCTCGCGATTTACGCTGTCATCGCGTGAACGCTTCGTGCATCGGCGTGTGAATGCACGTAGTCGATGCGGGACCAGGCGAGTGCCGAGGAGCTGTGCTGTGCCACAGCCATGCGAGACTCAGTGCAAGCTGCGCAATTTTTTTTAATTTTTGCTATTATTTCTTTTTGTCCCGAACACCGAGTGACACTGGTTTCTGTTCCAAGCACTTCCTTCTCTTTTCCGAATATCCAGAAAAAGACTCCTAAAAAATTTAACTGGTATGACCAGTAGGCGGCACGCATGTCTGGTGAGGGGGGAGGAAGCAATCATAAATGAAGCGAAATGATGATGACGATGATTGTGGTGCTCGAAATGTATAGCGGCGGATTTGAGACACCACGCGATCTCGCTAGCCCATCCCAATAACACCCGCGTTACAGCTTTGCTGTGCGACGGTTCTCACGGCGCAGAACTGGCTGAACTTTTGCTATGCATGCCCCTCCCCTTTATAGTGCACCTTATACCCCGAGGGTACTGCAAATGAATAAAACCTGCCAAATAAGAACGCCATACAGCGAGCTGGTTCCCGACCAGAAACGCCACATATAGACCTCTCCAGAAGTGAGCGACGAGCGCTATAGACCAGAACACCGCGAATTCCATGCGCATCGCCATATTTGTATCGCACGTCGCGCCATCTATCGCACACGCGACGAAACAACACGCGCGGGCTGCCACGCCAGCAGACGCTACACAGAGCAAACGTGAAACTTCCGAAACTCAGCCCGTCGGAGAGCGTGTTTCGCGTCTTTTCTAGCCTGGACATTTTCGCTGATTTTATCGGAACATCAAGAACACCTTGCTCAGGCAAGTCCACAATGTATACAGTACGTGCTGAGTGGGCTGCGGAGGCAACCTCGTCAGCTACGTACGCTGTTACATTTGTAAAAAAAAACGTTCTCGCTGTAGTACGCGTGAATCGTAATTGCAGTGCAGATCGCGAAAGAGTGAAACGACGTTTTGTTGCCCATATTACAAGTTGTGCACAAAGTTTTGTGAAAGCTCATCATTTCAGCATGCATCGCGTAATAATTAGAGTACGCTTTGCGGGTAGTTTCGCGGAACGTAATTTTTGTATCACGGGCGCTCTTACAATAATGCGTCTTGCTCACAAAAGCGTGCTATCAGAGAGTATGACCTGAAGTATCGTTCAGCGATCTCTTTTGGAAGCTACCTGCGCGATTTTAATCTTGTAACGATGGTGCTTTACAAGCGAAACTGTGCTACTCTTTCTTAGTTAAGCCAGTTAGCTACGCCTGCGACGTAAAGGACACTGGCGCGAGTACTGTTTACTTACGTGCCAATATATGTATTATGTGCAGCTGGATGCCTCGTGTCCAAATAAATTTGAGGACATCAAACACTGAAACGAAAGCACGAAATTCTGGCCAGCTGTTGAGGAGCACCGTGCCATTTATTACCTTTTGAAGACGAAATCTCGAAGGCGTGGATGCCATCAAAAGCACTAAAGCCTAATACTACGTTGAAAGTGGCAAAGCATGCTGATTGCTTGTGCTTGAACGCACTACCTTGCACTAGATTTTCGTCAAATGAAACGCTCAAAGGTATGAAGTGCACCCCCACACAAAGCTCACGCCTGCCTTCAACCCAGCTGCGTGTCACGCAAATTAGGTTCGCAGAATGAAATAGGTGGGCATCACACTGCAGAATACACGCTGTTAGTGTACTTACTCGCGCATTTTCACTCGGCTCCTAGTTTCTTTGCTTGAATCACAGTTATCCACTCGCGGCGAAGCTGAAAACACCGCACATGCACTATTTTCGTTGCGCGTCGTAATCGTCGCAGACAACGCTAATATCCTCTTGTTGCACAGCTTGTTTTGGCATCCAAAGACGACGCAGTAGTGCCCAGACGAGCTCTTATACGCTGAAGCGGCGTGAACGGGCACTTTTTCGCACTTTAAAGCCTCAGAACTGCAGCTTGTCCTGTTTACTTGGTGCAGCCCGCGCGCGCCTTGGCAGCCCCGGTCAGCCCGGCGTCTGGGTGCGAGAGTATCCGCTCGGCTCGCCAGCAGCCTGGGTGCGAGACAGGCGTGCTCTGGTGTATAAGGGCGAGGACCTTTTTTAATACAACACCCCCTTTTGTTCAGCCCGCACGTGCATGAACGGTGTAGGTCAGAGCAACGGCTAAAACTCTAAAAGCGGCGCCGCGAGTACCGTCGTTCGTACAGCATAGGGAGCAGTTGGAATGAAAGAAAATATGGCGGCCAGCGTTCACTGGCCCCGTTCTCGTCTCGGAACACGTGCCACGATGTACGGCGAGCACGCATGAGAACGCGCCTCCGATCAGAACGCGAGAAAGCAGTTGAGAAGCGAGCGGCTGTAAACAACACCGTCTCATTCCCACGCTGATGCTGATCATTACGGCGTATAAGATGCGGCGAGCAGAAAGCGAATCTTTGCAGCAGCCCGGGAGGCAAAGGAGAACGTGGGATTAAAACGCCGCTCCTAATTGCGGACGAGTATTACAGCTGACGACCTTTGGTAATGCTGTCATTAAAGCTTGCTTTTGAGGCGATTTCGGTCGACTGCAGTGGTGTAAGTAGTCTAGCACGAAGGAAAGGCGCATAGTTAAAGCCCACACGAGAGAAATGGTTAGAGGTAGAGAAATCGAAAATTTCATTTTGCTGAGATGACGTCACTTTTGTAAATAAATAAGTTAAAAAGACAGCCGCAAAATACTTCCGCAAAGCAGGGGCGCAGCGAGGAATATTTTTCCGAAGGCGAGGGGGGTGTAACCACCTTTTATGTACGTTTGTATGTGTGCATGTGTATACTGCCGTTGAATTTCATTAAGCCACAACAATTATAGAGGCCGCTTTGTCGAAATCTCAAAGCTGCGATGAGTTCCTCGCATGGAGAACTTGAATTCTCGCATTTGACATAAACGCCTAACTACCCTAATTAAAAAGTTAATTTAACTTCCTCAATTACTGTCCCAAACGATGTCTTTGGCTTTCTTAAGATGCTTGCGTCTAGAGAAGTAATTCTGAAGGCGTCGAACGAATATCGCATTTCCCCGATTTTTGAGAAATCTGGACCGATTTCTTGAAACCCCCGGTACATATCCATGCGAAACTGAAAAAGTTCGTGAGGGCGTAACCTGGAAAGTGTTTCGCGTACAGAGAAGCAGAGGAAGACAATGGAAGAGAAATATTGAGAGCTGAAGCACTCGCGCGCCAGATTCGCTACCCCACACATGGCGAAAGGGAATAGGATTACATCGGCACCTTTTCCAAACCACCTGCCCACTCCAACCTGTCAAGATTAACCAGACGCCTACTCCTCAAGAACCGCTTCACACAGCTGTCATGGGAAGTGAAATATTAAATCAGTTTTCACAGATAACTTCTTTATTGGCAACTTCACTGTCACTAATTTCGTCATCGTAGGTTGATTATCGGAAGGGGAAATCGAGGATAAAGTTTCAAGTTTGAATTTGGCGCCGAAACATCAAGAGGTTAACGTCAGTGTGACGTCACGAATTTCGAAGTATTTTTTTGCGTGTGCTGCCACAATGGCTCAATTTTTTTCTCGTTTTTTTTTTAAACTTCGTATGTTAAGAAATTGTGTCTCTTAGAACACAACGTAACCTTTAGCAACAAACGATGACGTAGGCCCGAGGAGACGCCGCCAAAATCTATGACGTCACGGCGATTGGTGCGGGCACTTGAAGACGGTGTCACCACCTGTATTTTCTTTCTGCGCGTTTTCTAGCTTACCAAGAGAGTTCTCGCAGCTTTCGGTATTATGAAATTTCAATTTACTAATTCGATAAAAATCGTTTTTCTATATAATGCCCCTTTAAGTTCAATCAACCCGTCAATGTGCGGCTACACCATCAATGCGTTCAGCTCAACCTCGCCGTTCACAGATATTCGCCGTTCTCGCGAGCACATTTCAACGCTGCTTAGTCGACACTGCACCGAACTGGCACGACAAGATATGTAGAGAGCAGTTCAACGTTGGCCTTTTATACCGCTCTCCATCTTAATTGCGCGCACGAGTACAGTGAATCGCAAGATGGCGAAATGAATCACACACGCGCCGAGAAAAAAAGACAATGTACTATGGCCCACGATGGGCTCAATTAGGGCGAGATTTCTCTTTTCTGAGGCGCTGAACCGTGACGCATCGGAGCGCAGCGCAACCACGTAGCGACAGATGAATGCGAGCGCATAAATCAACAAAGCTGGGCGGCATTCACTGAATGCTCGCAGCTAGCACGTGCGCACACGCGCACGTCCAGGTATGAAAAATCCTTTTGCGAACCGCGATGCGACGGACGATTAAGTGATTGTTATCTTCGTGTAGTGCGGGAAAAAAACACTTGTATCGCGCATAATGAGCTCGGCGATGAAATGTGTATTAAAGGTTCGCGAAGCCATCGTGGCTGTACGCGTTTATTACTTCATTATTAAACCACTCCCTTTCGATTATCTTGCCACGCTCCGGCACTTCGTTTAGGATCTGGATCGCCATGCGTCCATGAAATAAGGTAAATAACATGAAGGAAAAAACATGTAACTGACGAACGACAAAGCTTTCACATGTACATACATCTTGCGTGATATAAGATAGTCAACTGGAGATAATATATATATCCAGAGCAACGGCTAATGTCGCATGCGTAAATCTCGTCAGCGCATCCGACAATCACTTTGTATGTGAATGTATGTAAATAGAAAACCACCTCAAAATTCATTTGAGCGCAAACACACGGCCCGTTCCCACACGCACACACCCAGGCACAAAACACGTACAGCGCTCACTTCCAACTGTTCCTTCATGGCACAAATGCTCAAATATATACATCATGTGGCACATTCGCGCATTAACACCAGCGAAACCAAGTGCACATATTACCAAGAACATACTTTTTTTTTTTTCCGAGAGCCTAAAAGTGATAAACTGAATTTCATCGGGAAACAAACATAACGATGACGCGCTTATACAGCGATGTTCATCTATTTTAATGAAAAAAGAGCCTGTAAAACTTCACGTGCTGTCTTTTTTGCGCTTCTGCCAAGAATCTTCGTGGAAGAGTGTGCCTGGATGTGTGTGGGTGCGTGCGTTTGTGAATGTGCCCAGTGTTTGTGCTGAAATAATTTTTGAAAATGCTTTATCGACTAGCCCAACAATACGTTCTTTTCCAATCATGCCCAAATCAACGTGTGTGTGTGTGTGTGTGTGTGTGTGTGTGTGTGTGTGTGTGTGTGTGTGTGTGTGTGTGTGTGTGTGTGTGTGTGTGTGTGTGTGTGTGTGTGTGTGTGTGCGCGCGTGCGTGCGTGCGTGCGTGTGTGCGTGTGTGTGTGTGTGTGTGTGTGTGTTTGTGTGTGTGTGTGTGTGTGTGTGTGTGTGTGTGTGTGTGTGTGTGTGTGTGTGTGTGTGTGTGTGTGTGTGTTTAGAGGGGGGATACAGACAGAGGTAATTGATAGCTTTAGTGGATTAGTCGTTGAAAGCGAACAAATGAAGCATGCCAGTACTCGCACACTACGTTCAGTTATAAGAAATTTCTACAATAGGCAGTACAATGATATCTGTCCGAAATTTAGACGTTAGAACGTACGTCCAGTACTCTAGTAACAAAGGCTGAACTGGACTAGTTGGTAAATTGGCAATACGGATAAAATATCAGCGTAAAAAAAAAAACAGAACTGCTCCTTTCAAAAGCCTCAGTCCTGCATCGCGATGTGGAGCCAGGGTTACAGATATGATAGCGTAAAGTGCAAACCGCAAGGTCGAAAAAGACAAAGCTGTATTCGCCAGAGCGAGTTGACGGAAAAAAAAAAAACTAGTTCGTGGAAACGACACCAGGCGCCAATCACTGTTAGATACCTGTCGGTGAATGTGCGTGTTTTGGTTATTTATTGAGCCGCGCGCATAAAAATAAAATTTCAGTTGTTAGTGGAGCGACGTCCTTGATTTCTTATTGTCCCCCTGGATCGTTTTAAGTTGCGCTGCGCAAACTAGTTTTAGAGGAAAAGACCATTGAGAAGGGAGTGACGAAAGATATCGCCAACCGCCAAGGGGTATTACCTTAACTGCAAAAATTCAACGCATTCCACGTGTACCACGGACGAATAATGCAGTCCGAGAACCACGTTCTTACACCACCTGTCCTTGCTTGTAGTCTGTGGTTGAAGTGTCCGTTATATATATATACTTCGTAGACAATACTTAAACCTAGCATGATGACCGCACACAGCGAGCAATAGGCGGAAAATAGATCGCGAGTGGATGTTAACAACGCGGTAATTCAGTAGCTCTCGTTACGTTTCTACTCTGTCTACGCTTACATACCATAGTTATAGCGTCCGCAGCGTGGAAGTGGAGAGGACCAATTGCATTTTCGCATATTCTGGGAAGCCTATTCCAAAGAAGGAAACGTGCAAACCTGCTCCTTTCTTGCAATAATAATTTTAATATCGGTTCAGTGGTGCACATTCTTCATGGTGTAATGCGCGCCAAACAAAACAAGGCAGAACAATTAGAAGGGGGGGGGGGGGCGGCAAGAATCTGCTGATCTCATTACCGTGCATGCTGCATGCATAGCTGCTGCTTCCTATTGTTTGGCAAAAGCAGACATCTTGCTCCACATCCGAAGAAAGAGTACCCAATGAGTTATCGACGCCTCTACCATATCTTCATCATCTAGGATGAGTGAGTTTCGTCAGTTTCGTTGTCCGCCAAGCAGAGATAGGCATCTCCGCAACAAAGCGGGTGATTAGTGGTGTTTTCGGCATCCTAATCGCCCGTTGCTTGTCTCGACTGATCACTGCATACGTGCAGGGGATGTCTTCAGCCGTTTATCGGTGCCGTGCAATATCGCTTGCAGGCTGCGCCGCTGCCCGTATCTATACCCCTGCATCGTACTTGGCGCCCATTCCACCGCGGTGCATCTCTGAGCGCCTTCATGAGAACTGGAACACAGCGTATGGCGGCCGAGATTGCGTTCTGGCCACGGTGTTATGGTTCTGGCTGTTTCACATGCTGCGATTGCAGCGAAAAAAATCGCTCCGTTCGCTCTCTCCGCAACCGCCGCTAATGGCGGTTTCGTTTCACATGGGCTACGACTTTCGCTCTGCGACTGGCGCGGCGTGCAAATTTGCTTGCTGCCGTTCTTTGTGGCAGACACTGCATAATTTTTGAAATGTAATGTAAAAATGTGTGCGTTACGATATTAAGTTTTCATGAACGGTAGCGAAGATCTAGCACGGGTGTTTTGTCATTTAAAAATACTTTGCCATCTAAATTCATTTTAAAGTGCTCAAAGGCGGCTACAACCAAAACAGAGTCGTCGGAGCAATTCTGACGGCTCGGCCGGCTCGTCGCACTTTCGACGGGTCCCCACCAAAAAATCGCTCTGCCGCTGCGAACAGAGCGAGAAATTTCCAACGCGTTGGTCGCTCGCCGCTAACCGTTGCACGGCCGCTCAATGACCGTTGCGGCGAGGGCGATCGGCCGTTTTAAATGTGGAGCATTTCTTAGTCGCACCTGCGGCGTCGGCGGCGTCGGCGGCGCCGTCCACACGCCCACTGTTGTAGTGGTTCTAGGGGAAAAGGAAAAAGACGCTAATTTCTGCAGCCCTTGGAGCACGGCTAAGCGCCTTGTAGGGGTAGGGGGGATGGGGAGAAAAAGAAGAGAAGGGAGAGAAAAGAGGAAAGGGGTGAAGGCGCAGCAGGCGCGGGCGCGGCAAGGTTGGCGTAGGGCTGAGGCTGTAGCGGTTGAATGCCGCAGCCGAGGTTGTAGTCCGCCGTAGCAGACGATGTCGGGATTCGGCTCGTCTCGTGCCGGCAGCAAGCCTCTCCTCTCCCTCCCTCGCATGTTCGGCTCGTCTCGTGCCGGCAGCAGGCCTCTCCCTCCCTCCTCTCTCTTCCTCTCCTCCTCCCCTCCCCTTCCCTCCCCCTCTCCCTCGCTCGCGCTGCACAACTTTTCAAGGCAGGCAGCGTCTGCTAGCGAGTTTCTTGATTGTAAAAACCGACCGCTCGCGCTGCACAACCGTTCACTGACCACCTCGTATATATAGGCACTGGATTTTGACCTCCACGGTAGTGCCTGTGTGCGATTTCTCCTGGGCGTGATTAAACAATGAAAATTCACAGCGTACATGTAAAATTAAAGTGAGCTGCAAGTGGCCATACCTCTCATCGACCCTTTAGTATAAACGCGCCCGATCTCACGTCGTTGATGATGATGATGATGACGCGATACCCCCACCACTCTGCGACGCATTTACTCGAGTTCCCCCCGTGGGAAGATACGGGCGGCTTTTTTCCCGTTAATCGTTAAAAGAAGCGAACGTTGGGGCGGGGAATGTGCCCGCGCAGTACAGACTTCTACTGGGAAAAAATGCGCATTCGCTGTTCTCGTTCGCGTTATTCTTGTTCTTCGTGCATAGTTATCGCTTGTTGCCGTTCATGCAACACCACAATAAAGTAGCAGGCTATCGATTGTCTAGCCTTAAAAGCAAGCAGTGAATCTTATCGCCTACGTCGATTTCTCAGCACAGCGCGTGCGCTTCGGTATGGCAGGAGACGAGAGACAAGTGATTAATAGAAACCGGCCGCAAACGTGAGGCGCATTCAAGGTTGGCGGAGGTTTCTTCCGTCAGCGCCAAACCCCGTAGAGTGTTAGAGACGAGGGAGTGTCCGCGAGAGCCATAACCGCGAAGTGAGATTAGCGGCTACTCTTGCAGTCATCGGTGAAGCATTTAAACCCTCATTGAGGAGATCAATACGGCTTGGCCTACTTTTTTTTTTTATAAAAGTCTGCGATGAACGATTAGCGGAAAGCCCCTCACGTAAAGAAACCAGAAAGCACACGAGACCCACCGGCCCCATTCAAGTGCTGGCAGTTAAGTTGCCGATTAAAAGGGCACTGACACGAAAAGCTTTACATTTTTTTTTTTTTTGCTTCAAAGGAAAGGGCAGGTACCCAAGAGCCTAGAAAATGTACTGGTAAGCGCGAGTGCGCTTGAAAAAGTAATTACAGCATGTTTTTAAAGGCTAGTTTGGGTTCCTACTGTACCTTGAACTCGAAACACGGTATGGGCTTCTTGTCACGTGCTCGGGCAAGATATCGTGACGTTCCCGCAGCCGCTCCACACCATGGCTTCGTTGCGACGCACAAGCGTCTATTTTGTTTGTTTTAATACCTGACGTAATCACAACTGGTGCGTGAAGTCCCTAGGAAAGGTACCGTAGTCTGACGTCACGCTAGTGTCGATGTCAGAAGGTGCCCAAGTGTCTCAGATAGATAGGCTCATCGACGTTTCGACTGGGGAGCTTATCTTTGCCAAAGGTGCCTTGTCATCCTTGGCAGGTTAGTTTTGAAACTAACATTTAAGACTGAGATTTAAAATTTATGACTAAAACTAAGATTTAAGATTAAAACTAACACGCCAAGGATGATAAGGCGCCTTTGAAAAATATAGGTGCTCCTATCGAAACGTCGGGCAGCCTCTTTGAGACACCTTTTCTCGCTCTTTCAGACTATTGGCCTCGAGGAGTTACGGAGTCTCCCTCTATCGGACGCGCCTCGATTGCGTGCTAGGCAGGATACCGCCGTCGCGCTCCCCATAGGTTTTGCTGTCGGCGCTCTACAAAAACACCTCGCGGAAGCCCTCCAGGGCATTTCTGTAAGTACTTTCGAAATGAACTGCGTTCTTTACTGTCAAAATAATCATTTTCGACGAACTGAAAGCACAAGATAGTCTACAGTCGCTGCCTCTTAGCGTGAAGCGGGTGCTCGGTTTTCTGCAGTTACCGCGTTGGAGGCCTCTGAACCGGCTTCTTGCGTGAAAGGTAGTCACTCGCTGAGTGCAAACTATGTGAAATATTTCGTTAGAGTATACTGCCTGTATAACCAAACGGAGCATAACAGAAAGAAGCCTGAAGCCAGCGATCGCACGGGTTCGCGACGACTGACGGTGCATATGCATGTATGAGCGTCTGCATGTATGTTCGCACTGATGGTTTCGCTTTTGGTACGAGCACGTTTTGGCACCGCGGTGTGAACTTTAGGCCGCAAAATATGAGAATTTGTGAGTAAACGAACAACTACTGTTGCGCGGACGCTATCAGAGCAGTTCAAAAACAATTTCCTTACAACTGCGGCTTCGGTGCGCATGGCAACTTTGTGATCTGCCGTCCCGACGATTCAGTGTTTTTTTTTTTTCTTTTTCGGTCTAAATTCGGGTACGTTTCAATGTCATTTGACAAGTTGGTTGTCTCGCACTGCGTATTGATCGGTCTTCTCAGCGGGCAAATGCCGCTGCTTCTGTTTCTTTATTCAGCGTATTCGTTTCGTTTGGTGCTCACACAAAACGTGAGCAAATGCGACGCCTTTTTTTAATGTTCCTTAATTATCGTTCCGTTTGCATTCCAGTGAACTTGCCGCTCTCTGTCATCAACATATTCATATAGACCAAAGCTTCACCACTTCGAGATTGCTGGTGGAAGGAGAACCAGTCTACGAGACCGAGCATGTAGTAGCATGCGACGCCAAGGAAAAGAAAGAAAATACAGTAACGTTTGCCGCACTTGTTCTGCAAACGTCGGCTGTGAACTAGGACCCACATGAACTTGAAATAGCGGTGAAAAAAATAGAAGTTATTGCAGCAACCAGCAGCCGAAAAACAGGATAGTAATTATTTGGCGTGTATCCCAGCAATTTTGGCAGCAGTGTCGTGTCTAACGCCAACAGGGTGGCATCTTTCCCACGTAAATAAATAAGGATCCAAGAAAATACATGGGGTTGGCCGGTGGGCCGATCACGGAGGCAATGCAAAATTTATGTAGCTTATGAAGCAATGCATGCCTCATCAAATGGGAAGGTTGCCCGTCGGCGTCCCGCGTCGGCGGCGTCAACACGAGTGATGCAAAAAATAATCGTCACGTGATGGTGTCACCATATGACGTCATCATGACGTATTCAGACGTCATGGTCGCTTTGCATTGCCTCCGTGATCGGTCACGTAGGCCGTGCAAAACCGCGTTAGGTGCAGAACGCTTTTGGAGGGGGGCGCGGGAGAATCAGTACATCGACTGACAAGAAGAAGATGGCTTTCGCCTTCTAGTCATCTTTAACGAATGCATAAGGGACCCTGTGCGTTTTTAATTCAACGTATCTAAACAATGACTTGCGCATCTGTAGCCGATTTTGTGGACGCTGAGCACGGGGCCGACGATCAAGAGGTCGCACGGGAGGGTTCTGAGATGGCATCGCACGTGGTAAAAGGTAGCGCTTTTACCATCCTGTGGCAGATAAGCATCATTTGCCGGCGGGAAGCGCGCGCGAGCCATCGTCTCAGTGCGCGCTGTCTGCTACTCACCGAACATCGCAGGCCCGACGCAGTAACTAAAGTCGTCGTCGCGGGAGTGCTTGTTGCACACAAGACTCGTAGCGGATGGCTACTTCGCGGTTCTTAGGTTTACAACCCATGCTTCACGCTGTTTCTTGACCCGCGGTTACCAGTGCAGGCTGACACTGGGCTCCTTTGCGTAAGCGCGGCACTGCGGCACCGAGCGGTAGAGCCCCATGTTCGTCGCCTTCGGAGGCAGCCACTCTATTACAATGGTTTCAATTGAGTAGAAAATGAGAGAAAACTTCCGAATTTGAACAGACCGCAGCGCATGTGGGACTTGAAACTCGTTTTCAAAGCACGCGGCAGTGCGCCACAAGCAGCCGACGCGGCCGCTGAGGCCACGTGATCCTGCCAAGCACGTCACGCCGACGGTGGCGCCGGCGTTTCCAGTGGTGGGCCTCGAGGCCAATACCCGCACTTTGTTTTTCTTTCAAAGGGGCATCAACTTGAGCTTGTTGGCACGGCTTCATAATTGTACTAACCCACAAGATTAATTATCTCCGCATGTGAATTCTGCGTATTCTTGGACTACTCGGGATGCATGCGTAGGGCTTGCCCTCTTACCCCCTTTTGTTATTTTTGCTTGCCAAAGAAGCGTATATATTTGTACCTATACAAAATAAACGCTCGTGTTGTTAGTACACTCTAACTAAGAGAGTGCTGGGCACTCTCTTTGGGAGGGTATATTCTTGTCCCATATTTAACTCTCTTTTCCAGAGTAAATCACCTCTTCTTGAGGCAGAGTATAGTAATGCCCCCTGAGAAGGGTTATAGTACTCCACCTCAACAGAGTAACATAACTCTTGCCGAAGCAGAGTAGCCGGACCCCTCCGAAAGGAGTAGTAGTACACCTCAAGAAAGAAATAGCAGAACCCGGGCGAAATAGGGCCTTAATATTGCATTTGAGAATTTATTCATGCGTAGATCGTAATGATGACATAACGAGCACTGCGACAAAAAAAAAATACGTGAGAAAAAAAAAAACGCGCAAGTGAGATTCGAACCAGCGACCCTCATATTGTGTGTCCGAAGCGCTACCACAACGCCACACTTTTTTTTTTTTTTTTTGCTTTATTGCCTGCTCTGTTTAGACCAACCAATCTGTTTAGACGAGTAAAGAAAGGAGGTCTGGGACTGCCACATCTTTTCATTCGGCAAATCATAAACAGGTTCTTCTTTTTCCGTAATGTGAGTGACCCTTTCCTGCGCACGGTGTGCCAATTGAGGCTCATCAGGGCTCTACCTGAATATGTAGTCGGTACAGATCACATGAATGGCGCAGTCTGCGGGTATCTCAAGGAGGTGATTCTAAGTATTCGCTTTTTGTCTGTTAGATTTTCTAATGAGTATCTGTTCTCAGTGTCACGTAAAAAGCTGTACAAAGATGTGTGTGATGCAATTTTACCCGTCCCTCTGTACAGAGCCATGCACAGTCGAGGCCAAGGGCAGGACGTGCTAAAAAGGGTTAAAAGAATGCAAGTGGCGCCTTCCACGAAGTCCTTCTTCTTTAAGCTTCACACAGGCACATTGCATGTCAAGGTATTCCTTGAGGAGCGAGGTTTTTTCTTACCTTGGGGCTCAGACTGCCTTATCTGTAATAAGCCAGAAACTATTGACCATGTTTTCTTACATTGCTGGGAGGGCGTGTACTTTTGGGATGTACTACAGAGGACAATCAAGAAGGAATTCCCGTTAGATCAATACGGTATCAGGTTTCTCCCAATAGATAATGAGAATGGATTGCCGTTAGACTTAATAATGTTAACCGGCCTCCACTGTCTATGGCGGGCGCGTATGGCAGGATTTCACCGCGATCCAGATGCAAGGCCCGCAAGAATGTACTTTCGTGAGTGTATGTCGAAATTTGTTGAATTGCAGAAAACGCAGGAGATTGTACCTGAGTGGTTATCGAGAGTGGAACCCTTGACAGTGCTCAAGGAATTTTAAAATTGATGTCTGTCCAGTAGGACGGACAACATTTGATGTTATTTATTCTACCACAACGCCACACTCGCAGACGACCAACACGTCCTTTTTTTTTTTTTCATGTTGTCACTGATTGCACTGACCATATCGGTGATCTGTCTTCATTTTCTTGTTTAGAAACGCCGGTTTGAGTATCTCCGTACATGCGACATCCAAACACAAGATAGTTCATTTCTTTCTTTTGTGCTTCCCGGTATCAGAACGTCAATCCGGCCGGTTTCTCAGCAAACAAGATTAGCGTAACCGAGGATATGTGCGGCATTCGCATTGACCAGCCAAGCGGTTAGTCATTTCTGTGTAGAAAACGCTGTACTTCTGAACTGCACATCAGTTCACATCAACACTTCAGTTTTCGTCACGCCCTTGGACATATTTTCGAGCATTATTGTTCACGTTCCGCGACTACAGCCGATAATAGCGCACTCTAGCCGTACGGACCATTTAGCTTATGGGCAGTGTACTCCGTGCGCGACGTTCGAGCGAAAAACGTGGATACTGAAATACGAAGAACTTAAAAACCTTTCGAATGTAGTTTCGATCGTCGACCGACTCGATGAGGTGATATTCGCTTATTTAACTGCACAAATCCAAAGCTAAAAACGCGGATATTAGGCTTTATTCCAGTGTCTTCCTGTACACTGAAAAGCACTGGGAGGCGCTGGATTCCAGTGCATTCCAGTACACTGAAAAGCACTGGGAGGCGCTGGAAACGCTGCTTTTTTTATTAATTGTATCCAGCCCCGCGACGAATGCAGTGCTCTCTACTGTATATGCGTGCGCTTAATAATGAGTGGTCATCGCTCGCGTTATGCCGGCACATCGACATATACTATATATGAGGAGCAGGAGTATAACTGCGCTCTACTCTGTCATATGCCCGAAGAGTATACGGGCATTCCACTCTCTCAGATGGAGGTAGAGTATAAGCACATTTCACTCTCTCCTTTCGTACAGAGTGAACGTGCATTTCACTCTATGCGATGCTTTGCGAGAGTAAGAGAACGCTCTGAAGAGGAACTCGGCTTTCTTACTCTTGCGATACGCTTACCAGTTTTTAGAGTGCAGCGCCCAGTCCTGTCGGTCTTTCTTGCCCCCTGCGCCCGTACTGCTTCCTGTTATGAAATGTTTTTTTTCTTCACCTCACCTCTCTTCTTCCAATTGTTTATACGAAACAAAAAAAAGAGTGCAGACCTACGAGCATTCTGCTTCGATAACATTTTAAAGCACTGAACCACTATTTCGAAACCGCATTGCCTCTGCGAAACGCTTAATTTTTTACATCTCTCTCCACCCAAAAGTCGGGATCGCAAGAAAAGGTTGCTTGGTCATGACCGTATAATGCAGCCGAGGAACAAAGTAAAGTTGCACAAAACGTGGCAAGGACGACGCAGGCTGCATTTTGAGCGATGTCCCACACTCGGCCCAAAACGAGAGCGACGCTCTTCTCAATTAAGGTCGACTCCGTCATTACGTAACGGCGGCGTGCGTAAGCGAGGCTTGCAGAGAGAGGCGAGCCATCTAGCCCGGCTTTAGCGGCCTCCGCTCTCATCGCCTCCCACGTTCGTCATGCGAGCGTATTTGCATTCTAACGGTAGGAGGAGGAGGCCGAGCAAACAACAGAGGGCGCGTCGTACGCAGTTCCAGATTGCTAACACAGGCCCTCGATCGAGCATTATGAAAGCAGGCGACACCAGAACAAAAGGAGCGCGTAACCTTAGGAGTATGTGCCATGCAGTCCGGTTTACTCTGGCGTAACATGAGAACCTAATCATGCATGTATTACCGCATTAATGAGCACAGTCTTCACGATCGAACCTGCAAAAAAGAGTGACACGGCCCCTTATGCATTCGACGTTGACAACTCGAAGGCGAAAGCAATTTCTTTTTCTGCGTCTGTCGCTACTCAGTCGATTGCATTGAACCCCCGCACCTCCGAATGCTTTCTGCAGCTAACATGAGAGAGAGAGAAGGAATACAGGAAACGTAGGGGTGTTAACTAGAACACGTTCGGTCTGCTACCTACACATGGGGAGGGTAATAAGGGACGCTCCAGTGTGCCTTGAGACTCGATGATCGGCCCTTTACTGAAGGACAGCGATTTGAGAGCCTAGTCTCAACACAACCCAGAATTCCACACTAGCCCTCCTGCAGTACTTGAAGGCAACAGGATTAATCGACAGCCTTTGCAGCTATAACATGGTTTTACATTGCCTCAGAGATGTGAAGCACAGTAAGCTTCCTACATATCACCTGATTTTGCATTGCCCTCCGCGATCAACTCGTCCTTCAGCAACAGATTTCGCGTAATGACGTGATGTTATGGCGTCATCACGACGTCACAAAATTTTGCGGTCTGTGACACAATGACGTTACACGGTTGCAGCATTGATGACGTCATGTTACATGGGAATTTATGCACGCCGTCGGCCCACATACGTGCACTTGAATATCATGCGACTTTTTACCGACATTTAAGTGGTTTTTTTTTACTTTTTTGTATTTCGCGGAAACATTTGTCACTAGGCTGGTTTGTTATACATGTTGTTTAGTTCGTTCGAATGATACAGCGAGTAGCCGGTACCTCAGATAGGGGCGCTAACTTGCGTTCAGGCTAACACGATTACAGTTTTTTTCCCCCCTTTGTGTTCAATCCTGAAATGACCAAAAAATACGACCAAGCAATTCTAGGTCACTTCGTAGAATTAAATTCCCGAATTACCGCAAAGCGCTACTATACCCTCACGCGCCAGTTACGCATATACACACAGCGGCCTCTCAAGGTAATCAAGGACAACACAAAGGGAAACATCACAGCAAAGAAAATAGAGGGGGCGTAATCTGCGATGACACGCATCCTTCTTCCAAGGTGAATCTCTTCGTGCGACGCGCCGTGCAGGCGTGCGCAGTAGAAGCGCGCACGAAAAAACAACAAACCCACGCAGCGTAACCTGTGTTTTTGTACTTCCTTTTATTTTTCGTTTTTGTTTTTTTCTTAGCGTATTCCGGTTTTCGGCACTGGCCGCCCGCGCCACCTACGAGGAAGTCCTCGCCCACCAACACCCGCACGAAACACGCAAGCTAGAAAGGCCTGCGCACAGAAGCGGAAACAGGCGCACTAAACATTGGACCACGCCTCTATCCGGTTCCATCACAGGAGAGTTCTAGAATAGTGTACTAAAGCGGCTTGCAGTATCCCAAAGAGCTTAATGTCTAGTCGTGTTTTGCTTGGATCATGGCATATACGGCAAAATTACTCCCAAAAAGCAATTAAATTGCATTAGTAATTATTTTTCTAAGAAAGTTAAAATGTATTAAATTACATTACAAATTAAAGCTGGCCGAATACAATGACATTCGATTACTATTACTTTTGCAACTCATGTACACTTTATTGACAGCCAAATCTCAGAGCTTACGTTAAACTTCCCCCGCTTAAGGCTTGGCACTCATATTAACTTCTCTGTCAATATTTCTTGGTCAATATTTGATGCCATAAGGGAAGCGGATACGGTACACTTAGTCTAACGTAATTAGGGAAGTAACGACCAATTTTCTTGAAATTACTGGCTTAAAGTAATTCATTACATTAGTAAACTGCCAGTTCACAAAGGTCATTATTTACATTACCCATTACAGGAAAGACTAATTAAACTAATGTAACTTCATTACTGCCAAACCAAAGCTTGGTCCAAGCTTTGGGGAAGAGCTTGGTCCACCAAGCTTTACTACCAAACTAATATTTTCTCAGTCTTGTACGTACTGACGTGAACCTTGGGAACTTTAATTTGTATGTAGACTTCTTACCGTTTACGGATTACCCTGGAAGCGTACGTGATGGGCAACGTTGGTAGCGACACCTGACGATGTCGAAACTAATCAGGAGCACATAAAGCTGATATTGCAGTGACCCACACGCTTTACTTAACTGATGGTGTAAAGCCATTGGGAGTTAAATAACTATTATATCAAAGCACTTTCAGTATTTCGGGGTCGATGAAAACGTACACTCGCCAAAATAAATAAAGCAACAACAGAATTGACGTTTCGGCGCCCAGTACGGATGCCTTGTTCACAATGAACGAATGCATGCTGGTCTTTATTATATATGCGTCGAAAGGCGCAACGCGCTTGCGTATACCTCAGGAAGTGGACCCCGTGCCCGATTTATCGTGTTAGCAGTTGATTGTATGCAGAAAGATTCGATGAGCAGGCGGGATGATAACTTTTTCTCTTTTTCGATGATGGAAGCCGATTGCCAATCAAGACAGTGTCCAGTTTTTTCACTATGTTCTGCCAGAGCGTTTGAAATCGTGTGCCCTTTGGCTACATCATTACGGTGCTGCTGCAGTCTTCTTTTAAAGTTTTCAGTCTCGCCTGTGTAGCACACCTGGCAGTCTTGGCACGGAATTTTGTAGACGACGCCAGGGTATCTTTCCTTTTCAAGACGGTCTTTCACTCGAACGAGTTATTGTTTCAGCTTGCTTGAGGGGATGTGGCAGACTTGCACTTCATAATCTTGAAATATTCTTGAAAGGGACTCGCTAGCGCCTCGTGCATAGGGGAGTGAAGCCCGCTTCCTCGCTGTCGTTGCCCTGGTAGAGGGGTCAGCTGCGCGCCTTTCTTCAGTTTTTATAAAACGACTGAGGTAGCCATTGCCGATCAGGTCCTGCGTCACTCTCTTCAACTCAGCTCTGCGTGCGTCGGAAGTAGAACACAATCGGTATGCGCGGTTAAACAGTGTCGATGCAACAGATCGTTTTTGTCCAATGGGATGTGCCGAATCGAAGTGGAGATATTTCCCTGTATGCGTAGGCTTTCGATAAACGCTTGTTGAAAGGCCGGATGCAGTACGTGTGACGTCAACGTCCAGGAAAGCCAAGCGACCGTTGACTTCTTCTTCAACGGTGAACTCAATTGTGCTCTGGAATGAGTTGAGGTGTTCCAGAAAAGGGACGACGTCTTCACGGCGGATAATGGAAAAACAATCGTCTACGTACCGCAGGAACAATTTTGGTGCAGGCTGGACCGTTGCGAGGGCTCCCTCCTCAAGGGCTTCCAATGCGATATTGGCACAAGACACTGACACCGACGCTCCCATTGCCGTTCCTAACACTTGCTTGTAGAAGGAACCATTAAACGAAAAATATGTGTTGCGCAGGCAGAAATCCAAAAGACCACGTCAGTATTTCGTTTCGACGAGAACACTGACGCTGCTGAAAATTTTTGAAACATCATTGCAGTTGGACAAAATGTCACAACCAGTAAAAACGTAAACGGTAAGAAGTCTTCAGGCAAACTAAATTTCTCTATTAGTAAGGTCGTGAAACGTCGAATGGACCAACCAGTCCAGCCGTTTTCATGAGCATGAGTCTATCGTACAGCAACTGTTCGTATAGTTCATGGATAAAATACCGCGAACAGTTCAAGATGGCCCGACTTAAACGCATATGCAGAATATTCTGAAACGCCAGCCCTGATGCTGGCCCCCTGATGATAATCCATATACTGCTGACATCGGTAAAAAGTTTGCTTCTTAAGTGGTCTTGCCTGTGAGCCAGAATTGTTCACGTCATTCTGCCACGTCGGCGAGATCATAAACCTTTATGTTCACTTTTACGCCATGTACGTTCTTCCAACGCAAAAAAAAAAACAAAAAAAAAAAACGCTGGATTAGTCTAACTTGTTAGCCGAAAGTTATTTTTCTACACCTCTTAGAAACAAAGCAGAAGTTCTGAAGAAGACGGATGCTCGAAGAGATGAAAAACCCTCGAAGAAGGGGTGTGGCTGTAGCCGACGTTTCGACAAGTGGTCTTGTCTTTTGAATAGTAATAATAATATTGTTGGGGTTTTACGCCCGAAAACCACGATATGATTACGAGGGGCGCCGTGGAGGGCTCGAGAAATTTTGACCATCTGGGAATTCTTTAACGCGCACCTCAATATAAGTACAGGAGCCTGAAGCATTTCGCCTCCAACGAAATGCGGTCACCATGGCCGGGATTCAATCTCGCGACCTTCTTGACTGCAGTCGGTATGTTTTCTGAGAGCAAGACCATTTGCCGAAACGTTCGCATCCGCGACATACCCTGTTTAACGATTCCTTCAGCTCACCGGAGAAGCAGGAGGCACAGCAGAGGGCAAGGAGGAAAGGGGGGAGAGTGTGGACGCGCGTCCTTCGACGTAACATCCAGATTTCGCGGAGAGGCGGCGTCAGCAGTGCGGCGTGCGCGGTCATGCGAATTGAGCCGTGACAAATGCAATTTTCGGGACAGTGAGTCGAGGAAGGAAGCGCCGTGCAAGGCGCGGGAAAGCGGTCGGATGCGGCATGCCTTCCTGGTTCAGGGTCACCCTGGCCGCGTGTTTACTTGTGAGCTTTCATTTGACGACGAGCAAAAGAGGCAAGCAAGCACTCATCAACAGCGTGTATCGCAGCAATCGGTTATATAGATGATGAAGAAAGCATACTCTGGCATGACGCCGGTCTCATTCATTAAGTAAAGAAAGTCCTGCGTACGCACTACAAACACGAATGGCACTAAAGTCAGTAATTTAGTCAGTGCGAGCATAGGCTTTCGCCTGCGCTCAAGGGAGTGTCAAAGTTTCAAATTTCGTCAGATAATTAAACGCTAGTTGACAAGCGCATAAGTGCCATGTAGCACCTCGCTACCTTCTGTATGCTTGAGCTACCCGCCGCGGTGGTGCAGTGGTTGTGCTCGACTGCTCACCCGAAGGCCGCAGGATCGAATCCCGGCAGCGGCGGCCGCATTTGGATGGAGGCAGTATGCTAGAGGCCCGTGTGCTTAGATTTAAGTGCACATTGAAGAACCCCAGGAGGTCGAAATTTCTGGAACCCTCCCCAACGGTGCCCCTCGTAAGCATATCGTGGTTTTGAGACGTAAAACCACAACAATTACTATTATATTTTTGTGCGAGCAGCCATTCGCATGTCCCAGTGGCACGTCCCAGTAATGGGTTTTCTTCACCAGACCTTTCAGGTAGAAAATACACAATGTTCGCGTGGTTCAGTGTTTGCTTTAAAAAGTAGCGCGCTAAATTCTTTGTGGTGTACCCATCTCACTTCAGCGTTGTCATTTTTATTATTTTTTAGCTAACGAAGTTTCCTAACCGGGTTGCACGGTCATTCATCACGTCTAGTGCTTAGATAAATGTACTGTAAACCTCACTGCGCATGACTAAAGCCGAACGGACCGACCTATTTGAGGACCCTCCTATTTCAAACCGTGCATAAGAGAATGATAAGAAAACACAAAAAAGTACGTAAATATACAGTTCTGAATGCGACTCCGCCATTTCGTAAGGAAGCGACCATTCACGACAACGTATGTAGGCCGCGCCGCCACGCCGTAACAGCATGCATAACACGACCTGCACAATTATGAATATTTAACCACGGACTATGCCACTACAATCAGGCATACGAGACTTGAAATGTGTCTGAAACCGCGGGTAACTTACACGCTTTTCTTTATTTTTCTGTTTTTAGGCTGGCGTTTTACGACCGGACCCACTGCGAGCTAACTATACAGGGCGTGCGCGTAATAAGTGGCACAGCGGGCAGCATCGGTCAGGGGAACTCAGCCGTGGCCAAAGGACGTTTTCCGGGACACCGCGCGTGTAAATCCCTGCGCATGCGTGGCTATAGAAGAAAGAAGAAAAACTGCATCGCACGTGTCTGAACTTGCAGAGTAAGTTCCACGTCCAAGCAGGATAACTTCCGACCAATCACCGTTACCTTTCTTTCTTGGCGAACTTCCAAGTAAGCGATCCGATTGAGTTACATATTACAACCGCCACACACACATTCTCTCGCTCACACAATCACTCACTCACACACACGCATAATCACTCACTCACACACATATAATCACTTGCTCAAGCACTCACTCACTCACTCAGTCAGCCACACAGCCACACGCACCCACCCACCCACACACACACACACACACACACACACACACGCACGCACCCGCACGCGCACACACACACACACACACACACACACACACACACACACACACACACACACACACACACACACACACACACACTCTCTCACTCCGAGGTTTGATTTACCTGTACATACTGACATGCTTGTACAGTTACGGTCGTGTAAGTACCACAACGCTGTTTTTTTTATTTGTTACTGCAAACACAGAACACTTCAGTTCTTAGCGCTACATAAGAGTATAGCCAAACACGGCCTTTCTATAAAGGCCTTTCTATCATGACACGTTAGTGTGGGCCACGACGACTAAAACTAATTTAAGGAAAATTTCCCCTCCCCATAATAAAATCCTGCGTTTAGTTTACAACCTTCCTCACAGACGTACAACGCATCACTTGCTCAAGGAACACGAAATTATCAATTTTTTCAACCTATACATTTACAGGCTCTTACGCCAGTATAAGATCGAACAAAAAAGACGTTTATCCACTATTACAGAGCTTCCATGATGCGTTATGAACCAAAATACCCACATCGTCCTCAAACACACCATGGATGCCTCCTCGTATAAGAACCAACTATGGACAACAAAAAATGACTTATCAGCTACCATTGCAATTAAACAGACTATATTCCGCAGGTACTGACATAGCAGATGTCACCCTTTCTAACTTCACCAATGTCTTAACACTCCTGATATTTAATACTTCTTCAAATTGCGTGCCTAAAAATTTAAAAGAAAAAGATTTTAAAAAAAGATGAAAATACCACCACTGCTACGCATAAATATCGTGTTTAGTGTATTTGTAGGTTATGTTTTCTAGCTTTTGATCCACGCTTGTATAGACGTTTCAATGTTTTTGTTTGTTTGTTTGTTGTTCTTTTTTGCCTTAGGGTGCTTCTTGCACGACTCCCAATATATCTGGAACTGCACTTAAATTTGGTCTCAAGCTATATTCCCGCGCAAACTCTGGCACGATTACGTTTTCGTTGAGTGTGGTTCGTTAGTTATAATGATTGGCATATGCTGTAGCTTCGCTGGATCATTTGATCGCCTAGTCTCTATTGTACACATCGCATAATGCCTCGCACGCCTCGTAAAGGTTGCCGGGACCCCTTCACGCTGTTTCGCGACAGCTTTTAGTATAGGCAACCGTCCAAAACTGTACCACCGGTACGGCAGCGCCACTGCATGGTAACCAAAGTGATCCAAGTCATACCGCACTGGAAGAGCGGAGGCGGAAAAGCGAGATAGAACTTTAGCTGTACACCGGTAAACAGACCACATCTTCAGAGGCGCGTTTTCTGCCTTGACGCTTCCTGGATTGGAAACCGTCCAAGAAACAAGGTCACTGGCTGCACCGGCTCGGTACACGCGTGAAGTCGCTAACCCGCATTCACTCATCTGCTACCGCGTTTTATGTTTGTACTTTTTTATCGCCTCCAGGCGGCAGAGGCTCTCGGGCGATCACGAACGCAGCTGGGAAAATGATGCACACATCGTTGCGCTGTGACGTGACGTTGAAGTGTGAGAACAAGAGAAAAAAAAGAAAAAAGAAAGAAAAACGGCGCACCGCTTATTTCGCTACTACACCCCAATGAAACCACAAAAAACTGTCCGAAGAAAAAAAAAACGAAAATAAAAATTGATGTGCCAAATAGCAAAGGAGAAACGGAATCCGGGGGTCATTATTCTAACAGGCTCAGCTGATCGAGGCTAATACGTAGTTGGTGCTAAACTAAAAAGAAATCAATTGAAAACAAGGTCACTGGTGATGCATGAAATAAGTTTAGAAGCGCTTGGCTATGTAGTACGCCGTAAACGGTTCCAGCATTCATCCACCTCACGGGTGTGTAAACAGGGTCGTGTAAGAAGCTGTTAGGGAGCGTCAGAAATCGCCTCGTGAACCTTTCGCGTTGTAAACCTGTTTTGTAAACCTGGCTAACAGCGCGCTCTAACTTTCTATCTCATAACTTTATGAGATACCTCATAGTTCATAGTTCTTAATGCATGCCTTTCTTTTATGACCTACAGAAAGCTTTTGAGTTTACTGTAGCCCTAAAAACAAATGAAGGATAATTTCACACGTCAAGACAGGAACTCTTGAACGCGTTAAAACTTTCGCTCCTTTACGATCCATTCTGCCTCGATAATGAGGACGCCAGAGCGGGTAGGTAGGTAAACAACTTTATTGATTCATGAAAGAATCATGTGAGGGGGTGCGTGTGTGTGTGATGCAATCCCGGATAGCCACCCGCTGTGGATAGGGAAACCGGGTGATGCATGCGTTAGCAGATAAACACTGTCAAGCAAAGAATTGGAACGCCTGCGCATCAGCAACAACTAAGTGAATGTCAGTATTCCTTCATAATTTCCTCTGATGCTGAATTTCTCCGCTGTGAGTGAATGTGCGTGTGTATGTATATGTGTGTGCGCGCGCGTGTGCGTGCGTGCGCGTTTCCATGTACTGCGCTTGAGCCTCCGTCTGCATGCCCTGCAGTATATTACTCGAATACAACCCCACAGCCTGTTACTGTGCATTAAGGCGAACGCAAGAGGTGTCCCATCAAACGCGAGAGGTGACCGTCGGCGGCGTCTTAACGATTGACGAAAAACAAAATCGTGTGATGACGTCAGAATATGACGTCAGCATGACGACATATGCTGACACATCACGCAGCGTCACACGAAAACGCCATTGCATGACATTCGCTTGGTCAAAGGTGAGCCGATCCCGGAGGCAAGACTATGTGAAGACTGTGCAGAAATTTTGCAATGCCTCCGATCCCGGTGGCAGTGCAAAACACGGATATGTGCAGGAAGCTTTCGGGGGATCCATACTATGGACCGAGAAGAAACAGGAGAACAAGGCTTTCGCCTTCGAATCGTCTTATGCAAATGCCTACGGGACCATGTGACTTTTGTGAAACGTTTACAGCTGTTAGACGTTCTTCAACTGCACGAAATGACCAGGACACAAGCAAGAAAACACAGAGAATAACACGAGCGCAACAACACGATCTGCGCTCGTGTTGTTCTCTGTGTTTTCCTGCTTGTGTCCTGGTCATTTCGCGCAGTTTAAGAACGTCTAACAGCGATGAACCAACTAGACCGCCAGAATGTATTACTGAAGCGTTCACAAAAAAGGTACATTTACAAATTCAGTTTACAAAACCGTTCGCCTCACTCAGCGTTTCCATGCAATGCCGAGTAGAGAAATGTGTCCCGTCGTAAGCACGGCGTTGAAAAGACGAACGCTCGCTTGCGTGCATCGTACACGGTCCACAACAGAACGGGCACCGACATTCGCAGTACAGCAGGGGAGATCTAAATTTAGGCGCGCCGCACTGCTTGACAAAGTTTCATCCCCGAAACAGCTCCCGGAGCACGTCAAGTGGAAAGGCAGAACACGTACAACAAACACAAAACATTAAACGCAAGCAGAATAAGCAAACACGCTCGCAAAAGGAAAAAAAAAATTAATACAACACGCCGAGGACACTTTTGGAGTGCGAGAAGACGCGGTGCCCCGGATTAAGGTCCACGACTGACGGTGGGAAAAAAGAGGTGCGCAGTGTTATTTTCGAGAGGCACTGGGTCCGAAGCCTGCAGCTCGAGCCAGAGCGCTTTGTTTGCAGAGCGACGGGAGCGATGCACTCTTGCGATGGGCGCCTGTACCGAGAAGCAAAGGGAGAGATACACACACGAGCGAAGAGACGCAAACGTGTAGTAAATGAAACAACGGGGCCTGGCCGTCTTCCAGAACATGCATACGTGTGGTCTTAGCCGCCCCCTTTCCAATTCTTCCTCCATGGAAAGGGGAGTTAGTTGCCCCGCTTAATTAACCTCTTAAACAGCCTGGTACGCAACGAGAGCGCTGAGAATACGTTGCCCGAGGCGATGTCTAGAGATGTTCCGTCGCCGTGCCAACTAATAGAGCTAGAGCTCTAGCTGACCCCTGAACGTATAACGGCTAATGAATAAAACTGGACAACGGACAGAAACTAGTGACGCGGACGTCAACTAGAACGAAATCATCTAGATTTACAACGGCCACGCTCTGTCTTAGTTCAAATGCGGTGGACGAATGTAATTATGGTAACATAGCCTACCTTTTTTTTTTTTTTTCGATGTGCGGGAATAACGTCGCAACGCGCATACGCTGTTAAAGCACTCTGGTTGAACGCAACGTTAGAAATTTTTGCACACGTTCCCTATTCCATAAATAAGGGAATGATCTTCTGTTACATGCTGATAAACTTGTTTACCTTCCCATATAGACAATTTTAAATAAGACATATGGGCGCCACTAGCTCAGGCTGTTATACCTTTTTTTATTTTTTTTATACCGCGACGTAGACTAAGAAAGCCATGAAATGCACCATTCCAAAGATAGAAAACGGCAAGCTCAACAGCGCACTGAAACCCATCCGTAAAATAGTCTTATGCAACCTTCGTTATATATATGTTCGATACTGTGTCTAAGTCAGTGACTCATTCTGTATCAACCGCCACATCAAGCAGGGGTGCAGCCACACACACTCTTTCCAGAAGGGGAGACCGGAGGAGTGGCTTCGTTACATGCGCGTAAACATGCACACACCAAATGTAAAGCTTTCGCGCGGGGTGTGGGATTGAAGCCTCCAAAACCACACCTCATGCAGCTACGCCACTGTCGTCACGGTAGCCAAAGCGCACTCCACATGCTCAAATCAACGTTCTCCACTTGCATCCACTTCAACAGCGCACACGAAATGAAAGTTCTACTTCATTCATTCCATGTTCCCATTAAGAAATTAACTTTTAGCGCTGGCGAATACTCTGAATAGTTTTCCCATTCAGAACAAGCGCAAGAGCCTGCGCAATGCCCATTTTGCAACACAAGCGCTTTCCCGAGCAATCCGTACGGCTACAAAACTGCGTCAACACTTCCTACTGCGCTTAAAATTGAACGCCAAAAGGAATGGTGTCGCCCAAATGCGGAAGCACGCACGCGCAGCCTCATAATTTCCGCCGAAATGGCCAACGTTCCGCGTACCAAAACGATGAAAGAATGAAAAAAGGGTTGGGCTCTTTCACAAACGCTCACATAAAGACAAAAGAACGCCTCATTTGGGACGCCGAAAGTCCCACAATTGGCTCCGAAAATACATTCGCTCTCATTCAAGAAAACAGTTTCTTGCCTTTCGACGAGCTTCTGTGAGTATCTATAAAGGCCGACACGCGTGACCCTCGCCGCATTTCAATGTTAAATGTACCTTGTCTTTCCTGTAAAATGTAAGGGAAACGTAATCACGAGTTCTCCATAGGAACGAAATGAATTGCCGAGTCATTCAGCAAGCCTTACACACTACCTGTGTACATTCGTGGTACGCATATATGGCTACATTTAGGTTCGCATCCAGAAAACACAACAGAAGGGAAACAATAAATATATAAGAAATAAACACACTACCGAGCAAAAAAAAAATACAATATTGCAGGCGGGGTCCTATAAGGAGTCGTGTGCCGCGCGCCACACCGCGTGTTTTCCTGAATGAGAAATGGTCGCGAAATGGCGCGGCGCGCGAATGCCGCCATCGTGCAGCCACCTGCAGGAACGCTACGAGCGAGGCGGCGGGCTACGCCCCGGCGATACACCGCTAATGGGCGCAGCAGCAACGAATGAATGTACGCGGGAAAAGGTACACAGGCTTAACGAGGAAGCAGAGGCTATTAGCGGACGCCGTGACCTTTCCGTTTTGTGCACAGGAATAGCCACGAGTGCAGTTGGAGTTGGATGAAAATGTGGTTGAAAAGGTTGCCGTTTTCGTGTACGAACAACGTACACGAAAACAACTGTACTAACATTGCGGCCGGTGGATTAAAATATGTATACTTTTGCAGTTCCTGAATGTCGCGCGTGCGTCGACCCCAAGATACGGTAGTTTAATATCGGCGAGAAGCACCGGGAACAGCGATACGACAATCAGCGTCACACCGGCTTTTTGAACCCACGAGTGCACAGATAAGGCTGATAGCTATCAGCCTTGCCTGTGCGATACGCATACGCACTAGTCTATAGCGGTTATGGCGCTCGACTGCTGACCCGAAGGTCGCGGGATCGAATCCCGGCCGCGGCGGCTGCATTTTCGATGGAGGCGAGAATGTTTGAGGCCCGTGTACTTAGATTCAGGTGCACGTTGAAGAGCCCCAGGTGGTCGAAATTTCCGGAGCCCTCCACTACGGCGTCCTCCATAATCATATCGTGGTTTTGGGACATTAGACACCAAGTATTACTACTGCGCATCGTGTGTAGGAAGTCTCGTTACTTCTCGCCGATAGTAGGCGCTATCATGTACAGGAGTAGGACGTAGGACGGCGGGCAACGCCCCGTAAATCATTTCAGTGAACGCACCGGCACCTACTATCCTAAATTATTCGCCTCCCGGCAAAAAAAAAAAAAAGAAGAAAATGAGATCTAAATATAGATACCGCGCAGATATAGACATTTCAAACAAGGCTGCGCGACAGAGAACACGAAAGCCCTGCGCGCGGTGTCGTCGCGTCAGCAGTCCCCCAAGCTAGGAAAGGGAAGCGCGAAGTATCTGAGCGCGAACCAGGCAGTGAACAGATTCCAGAAGCCAGCCCCTCGAAACGCGAGGAGACACGCGACACGTACAGAGACGTGTGTGCGCGTGAGTGTGTCCATGAGTCTGTCTGTGCATGTGTATGTGCGTATGCGTGTGTGTGCGCGCGCGTTTGTGGCGGGAACGCGTGGTTGTCGAATCAGCGAGCGAGCGAGCGAGCGGTCGTCGCTCCAACGCACACACTTCCCGATGAAGTGGAGGACGACACCGGCGGCGGCAAAGGAGGAAATATGGCGAGGACCTATTTCCGCGAGACCACTAGCGCCGAGAGAGTCGCACAGACACACACGCACACGCACGGCCAACGTCGCCGTCGCTGAAGTCGTCGTCGTCGTTGAAACACCAGGAAGCGCAATCTGTCAAACCAGCCGACGTGTATATATATACGGCCCCGCGAGATGCAGCGGGCGAGGTAGTACACCGTTACACGCCTGCCTATTTCTCGAGTTCTTCATCTCTCCCTCCGCGACATCTCTAAATATCGTCGAGATGCTTCTTCCTTGTCGGCCAGTTTTGCGTCGCACGCGTGTGTGTAGCGCCTCGGGCAGAGACTAGAAATGAATGATTACACAGCGAATCTGGACATCGTTTTTTTTTTTTTTTCGTATATAAACGTGGAAGCAATTAGTGGCGTGAATGCCGGACCTGAATGTCACAGTGTAGGGGGTGTTCGCGTGAGCTGTCGTCCCCTCGACCTGGAGAAGTGCGCCATACTTTGTTTAGATTATTTGAAGTCCGGTTCGCTCTTCACGAGAACACGCCCATCCGAGACAGGGTGTACCAGGCATAGCACCATACGACAGCCGAGCCACCGTTACATCGCAATTTAACAGCTAGGCGTGTACGGCATAGTTTAAGGCCGCCACAGCCCTCGTTCTGGTCAGATCATCTTAAAATGGTTTAACTTCGCTAGAAACATGGACCATAGAAGATCAGATGACGACGCGTGCGCAGACATTTAACGGTTGCGAGTCTGCGCACGTCGTCGTCTCGCCTTCTGTTGCACCGCCACGGTGGTCTAGTGGTTATGGCGCTCGACTGCTGACCCGAAGGTCGCGGGATCGAATCCCGGCCGCGGCGGCTGCATTTTCGATGGAGGCAAAAATGTTTGAGGCCCGTGTACTTAGATTTAGGTGCACGTTAAAGAACCCCAGGTGGTCGAAATTTCCGGAGCCCTCCACTGTGGCGTCTCTCATAATCATATCGTGGTTTTGGGACGTTAAACCCCAGATATTATTATTATTATTAGTCTCGCCTTCTGTTGCCATGTCTCTAGCACACTGAAAAAAATATATCGTGTTTCAACGTCGGAACAGACCGTAAGAAACACAGAGTATGATTTGTTTCCTGAAAAATGGCGGAAGTGGACGTTTAGAGCACAAACTGTGCTGCGTCTTTTACGAAACAGCGGGACTGGACGTAAAGGAGTAGTCGACGTTTCCGTTCCGTCGCTCTTTCCGTAAAACATCAGAAAAACGTATGTCTTCTGTAATTCAGGAACACGCATGTAGTGTGCTTCCGTAATTTGTGTGCATGGCGGACACACTGTCTGAACTTGGAACATCGACTCCGTTCGACAATGATACATTGAGCTAGAACAGTTAAGCAACAGCCGTGTGCAACGCCTTGAGAGAGCTGTCGCGGCGGGTGGCAAACGTATAGTGGCAGCACTGTAGTCGCCAACTACGCTGAGGTGTCCCGCATAGGGTTAGGTATCCGCCTTAGGAAACTCTAAGGCGGAAAAGTGGGGAAAAAGGACAATTAAATGGCATGAAAACCAAGGAACTGTACCGTGAAACGCCTTTTTTTTTCCACAGAAATAAAATTTTTCCTTAGGTATACACAAATAATTAGACAGAATTAAAAAAAAAAAGATTTATGGCTAACAGGTCAGCGTGTCTGTTACAAAGGGGACGCTTATAATATCCATCCATACATGCATCCTGAATTCCATGCAACACCATGCACCCCTTGACAATTAAGCGCAAGAGATTTGGTGTGAGCAATATGTTTCAGTGATTAGGTATTTTGCATGGAAATGCAAGTAGCATACTTACACGAGAGAATTATAGGAAGGGATAGTTCGAAACATGCCACTCGGGAAAGATGGTACACGTAATTTTAGCCTCTAAATAGCAGCGGATACGTCGTTCAGAAGAGGTAAAACCCGCACTACATCTAGATCTATGGTCTTCGTCGAAGGGCTGCACTTCGTAGACACCTGAAAGATTGAAAACGAACAGGTACTTGTACTGCGTCTACGAGCTCTTATTGACAAAAAAAAAAAAAAACATACCCGTCCGAGGATCCCCGCATATGTGAATCTCGATTGTGCGTATAATAGTTTACGTTTTTTTTTCTTCATCACATCGTGAGAATGCACGACCCACAGGAGAACAGACAGTGTACGCGTTCTCCTGTTTTCATCCCTTTTATCCGTGCTTGCACGCCTTTACTTCTTTTGTGAGAACGTTCTTAGCATCGCAGGTGCGTTGCGTATTTAGCACACTAATCAACACGCCATCAATGAAACACAGTAACGAAGGCACGCGCGATTAACTTACGTAAGTTAGTGCAATAATGAAATACTCTGAACTATAAGGCGAGAACAATATTCTTCTGAAGGCTCGTGCGAATGTTTGTACTTTTATGTATTAATCAGTCTGCTCGGTGAACATCCACGAGGAATACACTTCTTCACCGAAGAATTCGTTGGTTGTTAAAATGTTCTCACTACCTGCGACAAGAACATCCATTCTTGAGAACTATTTACCATTCTACCGCTTCCCCTGAATAACCAATAAAGATTTTCCACCACCATAACTCTTCGCAACAGGCAAAAAGAAAAAAAGCGCGCAGATGGCCACACATAATACGCTTGAAAAATTCATCATCGTACCCTAGAAATGCGTAATAAACGGTAAGATGCGTGTTTCTGTTATAATGGTTGTTTTCTTCTTACCTGTCCATTGTGCAGATTTGTAACGACATATCAATTAATACGACTGCTGTGGTGTGTACGGCCGTCACCGCCCCATAGAATTGGTGCATCGCAGTATAGGCTAGAATACAGAAAGAGTGAAAGGCAGGCGCTCAAGAAATTAGTTTGCCTTACGTAGTGCGTCGTGAGCGCGATTAAAAGCCGCGCCGCCGGTACAGACCGCCGGTGCCGCCTTCGCTGCGCGCTTCCCATCGCCGCCGATCACAGCGCCGCCGCTACTTTCTCCACCGCAATGGTAGTGATGGTAGCTCGGTTATGGCTCGAGCTCGGTCGCAACTTTCAAAATCGACATAGAAAACGTGTGCGTCTGAGGGGACGCTGGTTACTTTGCTTACATGAACTTTTCGTCCATCCATCGGTTTAGCACGTGCTTCGCATACCACCACAGGGGTGCGCACTGCGCAAAGGTTGTTGGCGCGCTGTTCACCGTGTTCACATTGTTGTTCGTGTTCTCCGGCACCGTACGTGGTTTTGGTCAGCGCTCTCGCAACTGCCTGCCAAGTCTGTCACCTCGCACACATCACAATCAGGTAAGCAATACTTCACTGTTTCGATCATTACCTACTCACCAATAGTCTCATAAGCAGCTAGTTATAAGGCGCACTCGCATGCCGCAGGTCATAAAGATTAAACACGTGTTTGCCATGCTTGCATTAGGGATAAGATTAAACACGTGTTCGCCATGCATGCATTGCTCATACATATCTTATTACTAAATTAGGTGCAGGAAACGGTAGAGGCAGTAGCTGTAATTTTACTGTGCGTAGGCATATTTCAATGCATTCTGTTGATTCGGAGTGACTGCCTTGAGGCACGACCATTGTGCTCGCACGCTGTGTTGCGTCTTCTTTATTGAGCTGCACATTCAGGAAGGAGTGTAGCGAGCAGTTGAATTTTTCTGAATTCAATGACGTGTTGCTTGCGCTCAGCAATAACGTGATTTCACACGTCACGTAACCGTTTTACACAAACGTATTGCGGTGAAGCCTGATGCTGGGCTGCATCTCTGTAGTTTGAGAATGTCACAGCTCAGTTTTGGCACGCAGTCATTAGTAATTTCACCAATACCCAAACATATGGCTGTTATAAGGTCACTCGCAAGCCTGAACCGCAAGTCACATGCACCAAGCGTGTACGTGTCTTTGTTGTCTTATCGAGGGCAGACAGTACTTTCCATGCTTGCATAGCTTGCAAGTCGTACGTACTGTACTACAAAATAAGGTGAAGGAGACCGCAGGGGCAGCAACTGTCACGTGGCTTTGTTCATGCATGATCAGGACTATTAAGTATATTTCTGGTTGTTGTCAAAACATACTCCTATTATTTCACAAGAGTCGACACATGAAGGCGAAGTTTTTGTTCTACTCTCAGTCGAGATACTGTGTATTGTGCGAAGGATATAGCATGAAGTGAAAAGAGAAAAATTGAAAGTTCGACCTTAATTTTCTCCTAGTAATCAATCTCACTGATGCTTATGTTACATGGGGTTGGGAAATTCATCCACCTAATCAGGGGCGTAGGCAGAAATGTTTTAGGGGGTGGGGTCACCTCCTTGATCTAAAGGTGGGTCCGGGCAGGCAAATGGTCATTTTGCGCTATGTATGCATGTCATGGAGAAAAAAAAATTTCGACGGGCCCGGTGTGCCACCCCTTAGCTTCGC
Source organism: Rhipicephalus sanguineus (assembly GCF_013339695.2). Classification (NCBI taxonomy): domain Eukaryota; kingdom Metazoa; phylum Arthropoda; class Arachnida; order Ixodida; family Ixodidae; genus Rhipicephalus; species Rhipicephalus sanguineus. Next base: position 142,873,321 of record NC_051183.1, read on the forward strand.
TACCGATCTAAACCACTAAGTGTAGTCTATATTCACATATGTTTCTTAGTTGAGGTCAAGCTTTTTCAGTTTTTAAAGGGTTCCTCAAACACCCCTCCGGGATAAAGAAAAACACATTCTATGATCAATGAACACTGCTAAGCAAAGCTCAGCCATATTTTGTAGCTGTGTGTGGCACATAGAGCTTAACAGCAGAACGTACAGTTGGAGATCAGTATATATAGTATTTCTGAAAATCTTGCTGCTCACTCTGAGCGTGATCAGAGCCAGTTGGGAAATGTCTTAAGTGCACTGCCCCTACTTTTTGGATATGCGCATCAAAGGCCATATACACGTGCAGAGAAGGCATTATAAAGAGTGTACGTTGTTGCTTCTCGGATGTGTTTTGATCACTTGTTTTTAACATTCCTTTCAGACATAAACAACGTGCTGAAGTGGCAGTCTGTGGAAATGTCACTAGCTGGTTTGTGACACTTGTAAATAAATTTTGTGTAAATAAATTCATCCATGTTTTGTTAAAGGTGCATTATTATTCATATGGCATGCTGCAGCAGAGGTGGTGCACGCATGCACAGTACATGAAGACAGCACTAGTGTAGGTTAAAATAGTGCTGTCAAATGTACACGCATGTGGTGTAGAAATAGTGATGTGTAATTGAATATGATAAAACACCCTACTGTGAGAATTTAAGCAGCTCCATAAACATTCCTATGAAACGTCGGCTTTTCTACAGTGTCTGACGTTTCACACCTCTCCACAATTCAACAAGGCCTTGTGTTAATTTTTCACAAACTAAGTTACTACCGAACCTAAGTTTACTTAATGCTCAGTGAAACAACTGTTTCCTTCAAGCTAAAACTTAATCCTTCAGGACACAAAACCTTAATCAAGCACAGAAAAGTCATTAAATTGAACCAACCGTTTTACGAGAGCTTGTTTTCGTTCACAATAACAGAATAATTCACTGGCAGACCGTTATACGGCAACCTTCGTTTTTCTCTTTTATGAATACCGCAAATGCTGTATTCCTAGTAACAGGGTCATGGTGTGTTTGAAGTAACAGATTTGCTGTATTCCTAGTTACAGGGTCATGGTGTATTTGGGATGACAGATTTGCCGTGTTTGGGATGACAGATTTGCTGTGTTTGGGATGACAGATTTGCTGTGTTTGAGATGACAGATCTGCAGTGTTTCGGATGACAGATCTGCAGTGTTTCAGATGACAGAGATATGACGTGCACGTAATAACAGAATGATGCTGTGAACGAGGATACAGAAAAATAAATAACGGAGTCTCTGTGATACGGAGCCTGCTGTTCCTTATTAACAGAATGCCTCTGGCACCGATTTACCAGCAGCTTCTGCCGTGAACTGAGACATTTTTTTTTACAGTGCAGAGCTAAAACTATTTCAAGGTGAACTTACACAAACTAGCCCAACTGTGAGTTCTAGTGCGATAAGGGTATGCTTAATTGTCTCTGTCGGGACAGGAACTTCGGCAAAAGACACTACCTGTTCGACCATCGCCCATCACTTCAAGCCTACATCTTCCCTTGCACTATTTTCTGTCTGCTTGGGATCACTGGTTGACAGGGGGAAGACCCAAATAAGAAAGCTGGGGATGGGCGAAGCATGCAATGTGCGCCGGTGTTTCCAACAGCAAAATCTGTACTGCTTTACTCGCCACCAGTCCACTAACGCACCGTCACTTCGCAGGTATGTTTTAAGCAGTGGTGGTACTCAGTACCACCACTGCTTAAAACATACCTGCGCACTGCGCGCACTGCTGCGCGCAGTGCGCAGTGCACTGCGCACGCGCTTAATCGCAATGAGGGCCTCAAACACGCGTCCTCAGGGGTCTCAAACACGGGGCCCGCGGACCAAACAGGCGGCTCCGGCTTTACACAGAATGAAGTTTTGTGGCTTAGCTACATAGCAATCGCATTATTTTCTCGCATACTGCAATTAATTGCGCTTTCTTCGGGTAAGACACATGGACGGAGCTGGTCTCAAAGCATGGTTTTTACGAGAGGCCCCTCATGCGGTCACGATGAGTTGAAACATCACCGTGGAACGAAAACTATTTCGGTATCGGCGTCCAGCTTTAAGTCATTGTGGTAGTCAGTATCGATGTGTTTTTCGAAACCTGACGTCAAATCCCCTTCACGAATAACCCATATATGGGATATGGGAAAGGCGTTCTTTCATATGGCAACGTTATGTGACATTTTGTTCAAACTCTCTCTGCGGACTTGTCTTCTTCAAGGCTGGAACAAGTTCCAGCCTTGAAGAAGACAAGTCCACTTGCCGTAACGTCGGCTCGAGCACCCACCCCCTGTTCACGAGTTTTTTAATCGTAACAGTACTAATGTTTCGTCAACTATAGAAAGCTTTCTTACCTAGAAATCAGCTTAATTGGGTTCACTTGTCGGTCGTGCAGTGCTCACGGGAACGAGGACGCCCGAAGAAGAGCACTGGGCTAGCGCTGAGCCGCAACTAACTTTTTTTTTTAACGGAAACGCATATATATATATATATATATATATATATATATATATATATATATATATATATCCGCATACGTCGATGTTATCGAATGAAAGGGCGTGAACAGAACTGCGTATCACGACTTTGATCCTCTTAGAGTGTGAGTAAGATAGTCAAGATCTACGTCTGTTAAGATGATTGACGGCAAGCTGACACATACATCCCATTTCCTTCTGACATGGAAGGCTTCTACTACTTATCGTATATAAGATGCGGCCTGTGATGCGATAAAAAGGGTCGTGTCCTTGGAGACACGCGAGCCGCCGCATTTACGGCAATGCGCTCTAAGTGCTACAATGGTCATTCTTCGGTTAACGAACGTTTGTGCTCGTGTAATGTAGCATTCCTTTTGAAAACGTTTCCATCATCCATTATCCACCATATAATGGAATATTTAATGTTGACTATTGTCATGGACATGGAGACAACATCAATGTTGTTGTGTGCCTCATTGAATGCACAATTAATCCGGCTTAATTACCCGCCATATGCCTCCACCGTGTCCAATCAATATTGCTCATTATGATGGAAGACATTTCATCGTTATGGTAGATTATGGAAATGGATGATGGAGAAATTTTCCAAATGTATCGGAGCATCTTCCACTCTGGTTGATGTATACCCTTTATCACAACATCGCAGGAATTGAGAGGCGGTGCTTACGTCACGCTCCCGAAACTTATTTCTGAATCCCCGGCACTAAATCTATCTATCGGACAGTTTTAGTGCCGGGGACGCAAGAGCTTGAGTACTGAAGCCGCTTGGGGGCCTCCGGAACTAAACCCGTATAATACCAAGAAACTTCTTAACGTGCGGGTTTCCTTTGTTTGTGGCTACAAACGGTTAGGTGCTACAGTTCTCATTTCACACAAGAAACTCGTTTCTAAGAGATGGTGGTCGTTCTGTCGTGAAGTACGCGAAATTTTTCTTTTTGTTCAGTCGCTGTGCACCGCTGCCTCTCGCATAGAAAACCACGTAAGACCGGCGAGATTGGAGACAAGTGAACGAGTCGCGCCTCCTGTACCCGGGGGCTGTTGTTTGCACACAACCGCGTGCGCGGTACTTAGCGGTCGGTTAACGTCCTGTTCGCTGCACTTCACTCTAAGAATACTTCGGCGAAACAGCGAATAGAAAGGCGCGAATGAGCGCTTCTATAAACGGAGTCACAAACGACAACACTCCCCGAGTCGGTTCACGCGCGCGCGACAGGCCGAGAATAAAACGGCGCTTTTTGCAAAAGGAAGGAAGAAACGTATCCGAGCATACTTTCTCGTTCAAAGCGCGGTATGTTGTGCTTCAAGCAGCTCATTTGTAGAGCTGTTTTTTGCATCTATATAGGGCACAACTATGGTGAGTCTATTAAGCAGCTCTTCGCTTGCGTTAATCGCTCATCGTCCAGAGGATCTCAATATGCTTTGACAAGCGGCCGAACGTAAGAAAAACCTTCCTTGATGGGCACCTCCACCACAACGAGTTCAAAGACGAGAGAGTGGTTTCTTTCTCAGCTTCACTACCCTTCCAACAGGCGAGATATGATCCTCGCCGCTGATTTCTTCATAGAACACGTGGACGACGTCAGCGTTCAGCCTATTACGATTTCACGATCTTCGGCTGCACGCTGCTATTTCCGCTTGCAGAAAAACAAAGTGAAATCAGTTGATCGCAAACTACAGTTATGCGAGACAAGGCAGGAGCGCGACTGCATGGCAAAACATGATAGGAGACAATTCGCAATTGATATCACTCGCATATGAAACAATCGAGAGCCTATTTCCTCATGACGCCACCTCAGCAAACTGTCGGCGGCACGCAATTGCGCCGAAAACACGGGAAACGTCATGAGAAAATAACGCGCTCGCTCTTTGTATTTTCAGAGCATGTTTAGGAGCGCTTTAATATTGTACGTTGTAGGGCAAAGTGAATTACACTACGATATATTGCGAGGAAATGCAAGAGAGCTTGAGATTAGGGGCGCAAACGCAGTATTATTCAACTTACATCTAACCTAACACTCACCATTTCGGTTCCATACAGCTTTTGGCGTAACTCGTTTACAGGGGCCATGACACCCAATTTTAGATCATAATCTTTACATGGGTTAATCCTTGGGGCGCTCACAAACAAGCTGGCGAAACTTTAGCGCATTTGGTCTTAATTTATAATGGAATATATTTTTTTAAACATGCGAGCGTCATGACAGTCGGGCAACGCTGACGCGCTCGCGAGGCGTGACGTAACAAGATGCTTGCTTTGCGAGCGTCTGCATTCCGCGGCGAACGATCTTGTTCCGTGGTCATCGGCACGTGCAGTCGAACTATTTCAGCTTTCTTCAGCGTGGCAGTGGAACTGAAAGATGTGCAGCGGCTGAAACTTTGGTAGAAGACGACGGCTGCGCTCCACGCAGCACGTGACGTCACACACGCCATGGCAAAATGGCGGTCGCTGATGGTGGGCGGTGCTTGTAGCCGGCGACTTCTAGGGCTCATATTGTACTGAAACGTTCTTTTGCAGTCCATTTTCATACATGTAAAGGCACAATAGATCCTCTGCTTTTATTTTTCGCTCATAATCGCAAATTGTCGGGTGACCGTGTGATGTCCCCTTTAATAAGCATCTCGTTTACCACACACACTGCCTGTAAAGGGACACAAGATGGCACAGAAAGATGTAGAAAGCTCAACCACATAAATCGTGACCGAGACGATTCAACATATAAATTCCGATGCTGGAAAAGACTACCAAACCGCGACTGGCATTGCACAGTTCGTTTAAATACAGTCCACCAATGTTTTTTTTTTTTTTTTTCTTGACAGTTGTGATGGAAAATCCCTGGAACACGCGGTGTCGGTTGGAGCCATCGTTTTGACAAGTGGTCTTACCTTCTTCAGGGCAGCTCGAAGATCTTGTCTTCTTCACGAAGCCAATAAATATTCGATTTCTGTGACGAAGAAGAAGCGAGACGCTTAAGCGTTTGCTTGAGCAAGGCGCTTGAGACGACGGCGAAAATTCGGCCACACGTACCTTCAGCTTTATAAGTTTTCTTGTTTGTATTTCTGATCCTTACCTAACATACAAAGACAGTAACTACAGCCTCAGCTGCTCAGTTCCTGGCCTGTCCTCCGGTGTGGGCACGAGCCATGTCACAGGAACGTCGTAATTGTCCTCGTCACCTCGGCTGTTCCGGAAACCGGTCGTCGCTGCGTCTCTCCTTACAATTTCATAAAGCTCATGTTCACGTAACCAGCTGGCCTGCACTCTTTGTCTGCGTTTGAACTTTTCCTCGCCGATCTTCAAACAATAATCCAGCAAGAAGCAATAGAGGACTTGAGCACTCAAAAGACGACTGACGGTCACGGACTGACTGGATGGATGGATGAGGCCCTTTTGATCGGGCGGCGGCTCACCGAAAGCGAAAATCGTCTTCGTCTGTTCAGTCGATTGTAATGATCTTCGGCCCCCTCCCTCCCTCCCTCCCCCCCACATAAAGAGCTTTGCTCCGTGATCCGCACCTTTGACCACGCAGCCGTGTTGTGTGACGAAGTCTCCATGTTACACCAGGCCATAACGCCATAACGTCACAGGTATTGGCGATCTGTGACTTCCTGATGACTTCACATGACGGCGTTATAATGTGACGTAATCACTCGGGCAGGGTCACGTGGGTATGTGGCGAGACTCACGATGCGTCATGCCATGACATCATAAAGAAGTCACGCATATCAGCGATGACGTCGAACGATCCCGTCGTGGCTCGGACAAGGTTACGTAAGCTTTAGGCGAGTCGTTACTTTTAATATGTTTCATCCCGGCCAGACGGGCTTCCGTCATACTCGCCTTCACAGCCACTTCAGCGCCTCTCGCCTTAATAAACAACAGGGTGTCACTCATCACTACCGATTCCGTATCCCTTTCGATCATTTTATCTGGCGACATTCAATCCATGGTAGTACACAAACATACTGCCCCGTCGGCGCGGAAGCATAAACTACCGAAGCGAAGCAGTAAAGTGTCTCTGGTCGAGAAGAAGGGGCCCACACCAGGACTTCCTGGCAACTCTCTCTCCCTCCCTGCAACTCCTTTCGCGTAACTTGCCTTCGGCGCACATGTACAACGCGGACCGCGGCCTCCGCACGGGTCAAGGCGTCCCAGCAGCCGTCGCGACGCCACCGGCCCGTGACGGGAGGCTGCTACCGGTCGCAGCTCGGATGTCACCGCTGCCGCTGAAGGCGTGCCCAGCTGACGCAAAAGGAAGCCCATGAACGTGTGGCGAAGGGACCCATCCAGTTGCGGACACCCCCACGGAAATGGGGGCGAGCTCGTAAAATGGCGTCGCGCATTCGCCGGGTGTTGTGTCACTCCCGACACACGAGCAGCGCCAACACGGCGACAACGAGCTCAAATCTTGTTGGCGGCCGATTCTTGCAGTATTGGAGGCCATCTGCTCCTCTCTGGAAGGCTTCGCCTGTTTCTACGATCGTTGTGTCCCGAGTTTGAGAAACGCGTACACCTTGTATTCATTGGCAGGTGAATTAATGTAACGTTACGGTAACATACATACATACATACATAAATACATACATAATACATACATACATACATACATACATACATACATACATACATACATACATACAGGGCCGTAGCATGAAATTTTTTCGGGGGGGGGGGTTCAACCATACTTTATGTATGTTCGTGCGTGTGTTTGTATGCGCGCGTGTATATATACGCAAGCAAAACTGAAAAATTTCGGGAGGGGTTTGAACCCCCCAACCCCCCTGGCTACGTCACTGCTGTAAAGTACCTTGAAATACATACATACATACATGCATACATACATACATACATACATACATACATACATACATACATACATACATACATACATACATACATACATACATACATACATACATACATACATACATACATACATACATACATACGGAATCGCACTTGTCTAGAGCGTCCAGCCCGCCGCTTCAGCTGCCGTTTTCTGCAGATATATGCAAAGACCAACGCCATAATGACAACTAACATAGTCATACTTCATGCTAGGTCCCTGTGCTATAATTCAAGCCTGAACGGAAGCTTGTAGCTAACGTGAGGCAGCAGATGCGGATAACAACAGCGTCCACAGCCACGCGCTCCGCCGCTCTAGACAAATGTGATTCCGTCTGTACATACATGCATACATACAGCACTCTGACTTTTCTAAATGACAGGCAAAAAAGTGTAAAATTGGGATGTATGGCTTATCTTAGAGTGCAAACGGAAGGAACGAGGACTCAAACAGACAACGTATACGAGCGCTGAGTAACAATCGGCTTCGTATGTAAAGCATAATTTTGGTTCTCCTCGAAGCATCAAAAGCTCGTGTTAGTATCTCGGGCTTTCCTTGAAATATGGAAACGGCCACAGCACAAACACGTACAGCCGACGGGCATCTCTTGAAGGAAGTTGCCAGCCTTTAAAGGTAAAAGCTTTAAGTGGCTGCGCGACACTTTGCGAGTCTCGCAGACTCTCGCGAACGCCTCGCTAGGTCTCGTTAAAATCCCGCCTAAAACCCACGTAACTTTGTCCGAGCCATGACGTGATCATGCAACGTCTTGAAGATGTCATGACATGACGTCACATTGTGAGGTCATCACAGGGTATCGTTGCCTTTTTAAAGGTGGTGGATCACGGAGGCAGTGAACTACCACTGAGGCAGGTGCGTAGCCAGAAATTTTTTTTCGGGGGGGGGGGGGGGGGGGGGTGTCCAACATGCTTTATGTGCGTGCGTTTGTATGTGTGCGTGTATATATACAAAAGCAAAGCTGAAAATTTTCAAAACTGAAGTTTGAACCCCCCACCCTGGCTACGCCCCTGAACTGAGGTGAAGACGGCTTGCAATGCCGCCGATTTAGGAGACAGTGAGAAGCCAACGGCAGGTGCAGGGAGCTTTCAGGGGAAAGGGGTGGGGGGGGGAGGACAGGGCAGGATTAATACCATCGAATGGGAAGAAAAAGAAGGCTTTCGCCTTCGAGTTGTCTTAGTCGAATGCATAACGGACTGTGTCTATATTTTCTTCATTTATTTTCTTTTTTTCATATACTGCGTGAGAATCCAGAGGAGTCACAGCCTTGCGCCAATGAGCTGAGAAAGGTGACCGACTTGCAGAAACTCACGAGTGTCTTTCCTGCAACCAAAAAGACGCAACCTTTTCCGTCATTTCGGTTCACACGCGAACTCACCGAGCATGCCAGAGTAATCAAGCGAGACGAGCTCATGTTTTTCTCACCTCTCAGCGCAATGAGAGCGCCGACATCTGTTTCCCACGGCTCGAATGCGTTGCAACTCAGTGAACCTTAACGCTAATGGATCGACGCCATCGAGGGAACCACACAAGAACAGCGACCAGAGCATGAGCCACGCAGACAGTCGTAATTTTCGTTGGAAGTAAAGAAACCAACGGTTTTTTTTTTTATTTTTTTCATGGAAGATAGGAATTGCTCAAGTAACACTGTCAAGAGTGTCAGCAATAAGAGGTAACGGGAAATTCGCGAGCCTGCATTATCACCCAACATTGGCTGGGAATGTGAGAAGAGGGAAGTGCCAAGAAATGTGATTGTCATTTGTCCCATAACGGCGCCAACTGAGGCAGAAAACTGAATTGTTGCGTAACAGCAGTTTCCGCAACCATTAAGGCCGACAGGCCAACGCGAGAAGAAAAAATTACACCATCTCCCACTATAGGGAACCATGCGGAGATGCGAAGGAGCGCATGGCTCGGCTTAAAGTTCCGTTCATCACGGGCACCTTGCCCGATGTTAACGCGTCCTTGCATGTGGAGCACACCATTATTTCACTGTAGTTGCTGTTGCTGTTACTCGTCCCGAACTCTTGTTGGAGCACGCCACGCGGGTTCATCGCGCGTCTGCAGAATCTCGTTCCCCGACGCCACCACGTGATTAGAGACAGTGCAAGGGGAGAGGCCACAGCGTCCTACCCAGCCCCTTACACAGGCCCGAATGCGCTAGCGCGTGCCAGCACACATGGTTTTGTCTGCGTTACGCCAAGCTAGGACAGCATACGACAGCCCGGGCCCGTAAAGTGCTCCGCACGTATCATCATCAAAGCGGTCGAAGAACAAGAGGAAGAAGACTTCTCCTTGGCGCGAGCGCGCGCTCAATATGTTAAGATGGCTATGCTAGGTGGTAGAAAGCGGACGGTCGCCAATGGAACTACGCACACAGCCCCGAGAAAAAGTTGCTTCGCATCTAAAAAAAAATGCGATAGGACAGCGACGGACGTGCAAATGTAATTGGTAGACGACTCCATCAGACGACTATACATTATTTTAGACGATGCTGCTGTCCGCACAGCGGACAGGAGACACTAGACACCAGTTACAACCTACAGTTATCCATCACATGCCAGCGCGAACAAAATCTGTAGTTGAACTCAGTCAGAATATATCCTTATAGCGAAGCGAATGCCATGTTGCAGAAAGAGGGCGTTAGGGGCCCAGGAAGTCCCATTTCAGGAATAACTGATGCCAAATAAAGAAGCGCTGTAGACTTGTGCTGCCAGAAGATATAACGCGCCCCTTCCGTAGGTCCGTTCGCACGTATACAAATTAAACCAACCACAACGATCACAGCACCTTCACCAGCGTATTATTGAACGACCACAGCCGAAAGCATGCCCAGCCCTTGTACCAACTGACACAGTTTCAAGGTTTTTCGCATAATTTCTTTCAAGGTTTTTCATATAATTTCCAGATTACATTAATTCATCTAATCTTCAAGAGACAGTAAATTAGAGTTTTATCGCGCGTTATTGACTTGTGCTTTAAATCACTAATCAAACAGAATTTTCAGTTTACGGCTTCCGATCTTTTACCGATCTACAGGAAAACTTAGCGTGCAACATGTAGCGCCCCGCAGTCGTGACCAGCGCACGACGCCGAATGAATGAAGCCCCCACCAACAAAGGAAAAACAACGCACCAGCACTTTAAAAATAGATACGTGAGAAAGCAACCGTTTTAATTACACCCAAGAAGCAGACGAGGTGGTACATGCAGTAACAAAGGAAACTGCGCGCAAAGCGAAGCTCGAGAAATCAAGCACTTTCTTCGGGATGATGTTGAGAAAAAATATCAAAAAAGTTAAAGACACGAGCCAACAATACGTTGGCAAAGCAGCGCGGCCCTCCTCTCTCGCACCGTACCACACACAAAACAAAAGATCAACAACACAAGAACAAGTGAAGCTGGCGGCGCCTTCGCGGGGCAAATGACCGGACAGCCCCATATAAAAGGAAAGCGGCATATATACCAGCCCGAACAAGGCCTCTGTATACGCTAGCTTGCACGTGACGTCACGGTCCCAGGTTCTCAGCGTACTGGTACTCTACCATGGCGGCTTCGATGACGTCAAGGCAGCATGATCATGCGAAGTTTAACCTCATTCAATGTCACAGCAACGCCGCTGGAACGTTTTTGGCCTCCGTGCATGAATAACAAAAGAACCTGCATGCGGCGTACTGACAGCGTTGACGTGATAACACAATCCTCGCGCTCCGCCATGTTGGCGATCCCAACATGGCGGTTTCAGTGACGTCAGTGCAAGTGATCTATATGGGCTTGAACTGCACAACGTGCGCCTGCAACGCGGGGGATAAGTGATGCCACCGCAACATTACCAACACTCAAACCACTCGGCAAGAGACACGTACTGCTAACAAGTTGGCCCGGCGAGCTATAAGAAATAAGGATAAAAAAAAAATGGCCGAGTTGGTTGTACGTTCTCGGTTAACAGCGCAAAAGGGACACGCACAAAGAAGGGAGAACAGTGTTCCGTTCTCTAAAAGAGCCAAGCGTTTCTCCAGCGCAATCTTCATACAAGGGATAACACGCGGTCGAGGAGTGGCCGCCGTTATCATGCCGCGGGCAGGTTTCGCTCTTTAGGGGCGAAGAGGCTCGCTCGCTGTTAACACCTCCACTGGGCGGACGGCCAACCATAACGAGGCCAATGCGGCACGGCCGGCATAGACAACTCTGTATGTAAGGCACGCACAATAGCACCCTTTTCCTCCGCATCCTCTCCTTGACCGATGAAGAGCGCCGATAAAAAGATGGCTTCCCTTCGGCGCTCGCTGGGTACAACGCTCTGAGCAGGGTGCATCGAACCGAATACTATGCGCGCATATGCGCGTAAATGATTAACGCAAACCAGTAGAAAACGCTCAAAACGCCAAAGCAGCACCGAGCACACCGTAAGCGGCGTTAAAACTCGCATTAACAATACCTATAGAATGAAGATGGATACGAGATACCGTGATATGGATGCAACACTTATTTCCTCGCCCTACAGGCGACAGCATATATCTCTGCGTACCGTGCTATATGGCTAATGAAGCTACACATTGGCTACATCATCGATAGCCTGCTGTAGCTGCGGTCGTGTCTATGACAATCGCCTATATACTCAGGCTACCGCTACGGGTATGACGTGTGCGGCTCCCTCTCGTGGCATCCTATAGCTGCTTTTAAGGTTATACACTAACCGGTTACGTCGCATATTGTAACAGTGTCTGTTGCGCGTGACCTACACTCTAAGCCGCAAAGGACGAAAAAGGGTCTGTGGTTCGTCCTTTTGGGGGTAACTGCACTGCCACAACCATTACTCCCTAAAGGATGAACGATTCGTCCTTTAGGGAGTAACTGCCAGGGGACGAACTGTTATTCCTCAGTTGTTTTGAGGGACGAAATGTCGGGGTGTAAAAGTTACCCCTTTAGGGAGTAACTGATTTATTGCATGGTAGCTGCGTAGGGACGAACTGTTACCCCTGATGGGACTAACAGTTGCTCCTTCTGGATAAAAAAAATCAATTTATTACAGTTTCTGGTTGAATTACCGAGAATTTGGAGGTTGATACACGCATTTGACGACATACACAATTAATATACAGAAATAAATTCAGAAGTAAACTACAGAAAATTCACAACAAACACACAGGATTCGAACTCGTGACCATTGAATCAGCAGTCGCGTACGCTAACCACTATACCACATGCCAGTACGCAGCAGAGTGAATATTACCGGGGCTATATACGTACAGGCACCGTCTGGAAGCTGCGCGTTCTGCCATGTTAGTCAAAGTAGCAAGATTCCTTATATTAGACTTCAGCCTTCAGTGTTTCGCAAGCAACCATTCGGTGATCACGTTCATAAAATTGTAAAATGCATTGGATTGGTTTTTCTGCGTGCGTGTTTCGAGCGAATTTGGGCGCTTGATGAATGTATATATGTATATATAAACGGTCTCATGTATGCTCCCGTCGACGTGCCAAGTTTGCTCGCTTCTCACTGTACAGAAAACGGTTGGTTATATCGTTCAGTGAAAATGTCTGTTTAATGACAAAAAAAAAACGAAAACGTCAAAAGAAACAACCAAGTTTATTCAACGACTCATGTCAATTCTGCAGCATCGTGTGTACACATAAATTGAACAACTTTGTGGAATGCAGAAGATACGAAGGCTTCTCTGCATTATAGAAGAGACAATGAAAAGTGCAATGTTTTATCCGAATGGATGCTGTCCAGCCGACGTCAGGAAGTGCAACAGCACCATCGACAGCTGCTGAGAGCGTGTTCATATAGCAGCAAGATGTTGAAGACGTTTCTCAGGAGGGGCAACGCTCTCATTCATCGATTTCCTGAAAAAGTAATTGCAGAAGCATTAATATTTCCGGCAGAACTGTTCGTGCACTTGCAGTTACGTCACAAGGCGTCTGTTAGAAATGCTGCATGCGTAAAAATTAGACGAAAACTGCTCTTTCACAAAACCTGTCATATAGTGCAATGGAACAGTTCAGAATGTGTATGAAGTTCGAAAAACCCGTCCTCGAGTTTAACGTTTCACGCTTTCACAGCGACACGCTAGTGGGCCCACTTATTTATCAATGAAGCTTGCTCTTCATTTGAGAGATATAAAAATAAATGATTCCTAGCATCGCTACAAACGAGTGAAATCGCCGATGCCGTCGCCGACTGCCCGTATTAGCGGTGCTAAGCCTTTAGCTAGACATACTATTTTAACAGCCAATCTTCCCAAATGACTTGTTTACATTGCTATAGAAGATGATGTGCGGAGTTTACGTGAATTTTCTTTTAAAAAGTCGCGAATACTTCTGATAAACAACGCTTATTTGGGCAGCACTGAAAGCAAAGCTATTTTTGTACAGCTGTACTTGATACAGCTAATGTTGAGCCTTCACCGAGGTTACCATGTTTCGATGGCCCAACCATCATGTTTGTAATTCTATAGCAGGCGGGGCGCACTCGCGACGCTGTATCGCGCGAGCTCATCAATCATGCGTGTTTTGTTCGCGCAGAACGTGAATGTTAAACAAGCGGTGATCGTTACATATCAACTGCACACAGGTAAAATCACGCGGAGTGATGGCAGCCTTGTTTACACTCACCTCTCAGGCGATGTCCCAGTCGGCGCGTAGCATTTCGATAGGGTAGCACTTCATTCCAGTAGCAGATCACGTTTACCACAACGCAAAGATGATTCAGTGCACCACAAGTGACAGCAATCGCAACCACGAAACGAGAACACATCCACAACACACCGCAAAACCGCAGAGTCCTAGCTTGCCGTGCATACGACGAGAACACCACGCCGCGCATTGATACAGCTTGGGCGCGAGCACATTTTTTGTGTGTGTGTGTGTGTGAAAGCTTTTTCACATTTGTTTATTATTACGCCATATGAACGATATTACTTTACTTCTGCCGCAGTTGCCGTAGTTGACAAAGACCTTTTACACTTAAATAAACTGTTAACAGTTCATTTCTTTTAGCGGACTCTTTGAATACGCGCATGCTGACCATTCGTTCGAGGTCGCCAGACTCGCCACTGCGCCGGAAAGTTCCATGGGAGTAAACGTTGCTCCCTGTGGTCTAACAGTTCCTCCCTCACTTTGCACACGGCACCCTCGTCTTGCAGTTAATCCCTGCGGGGACGAACTACCGGTTGCGGGGACGAAATGCAGCACTTACTCCCATTTCGCACCTTTGCGGCTTAGAGTGTATATTACAAAGGATGTTCGGCAACAATGCACATAACGGCTGCTTTCGGTTAGAATCGTCGGTGGGCGCATATTATATACTGCCGCGACTGCAGGGAACAACACTGTGACTTCTGATACGAGTACTGCATGCGTATACGGCCGCTATGGCTACTCTGCTGAGTGCGGCTACACTGCGGCTACGGCTATATAGTGTACAGTGTACGGCTACAAGAGGAGCCACCAGAAAAAGAAACCGTATTGTAGAACAAATGATACAGTATAGGGACTGCCGAAATAGCTTGCGGCGAAGCCGCCATCGCAGGGGGATATAAACACTGCAATACGCTCGTGACGCTTTCGGCACGCAAGCGAACGCACACAAGCGCTACAAGCACGCTTCGACATCCGCGTAATGGACGGCAGTTGCGGTTACCCCGAAACTAATGGTGCTCGTGGGAGATAAACGACTCCTTTCACGCAGGCCACGAACTCGCGAATTAAAGGGGCTTCGTGAGGCTGTGTTTCTCTCAGGCGAGCTGCCGGGCTTATCCTCTGGGAAACGAATTATTAAATGAGACACCCCCTGCCTTCCAGGAGGATGCCCAGAAGCGCCGCTTCGGGACTAGGGCACCCGCCGCTTATACAGCACGTAGCTCCCACCAGTCGGCACACGCCTTAAAGAGCTTCGAGCAGGAGACCCTTTGAGTGCCACGTGCATACGCTGGACTAAATATGGCACCTGTTTGCAAGTATGTAGCGAATGAAAAAATGTTATTTCCGCGCTACTTGAACAAGACTAGTGTATAAGCTAGATCGACGCATGCGCAAGACATCGATATTCTATTGTATTTCGTTTACACTTATTTATTTCTTGCCTTACCATATGTCTGGTTACTGTCTTTTTTTAGATGTTCGCGCCGGTGCCTAACATCTGGTCCTCGCTTTCAAGTGGTGCGCAAATACTTCTTTATCATGTGTTATCGAATCCCCCGAAACAGTACCCTTCTACGCAGCCCATATTAGGCGCCACTATACATATGAAACGAGACTAACATGTTCGGCTCAGTAATATGCTCCGTTCAGTAAAGCAGCAATATATAGTAAATTTAACGTTGCGCAACGTACACGAGGACAAGAAAGGAACACTTAAACAGACAAGCGCAAACTATCAACTGAAGTTTATTTCAGGAAACACTGATACTTATACGTGTTAAAACCACACGTCACATCATCACATGCTCAGGCCCTATCGCGACATGAAGGTAATCTCTTTTTCTTGGAGTGCTACTGACGCGCGGCTGATGCACTTGTCTCCGGCACGCGCAATGTGAAACGCTTCGACGATCTCCCTCTCTAATCTATCACCAGATCGTGCTAAGAATTTTGTCTGATTCAAAATTGGTCGGCAGTTGCAGCGTTTACAGTGCTCCGACATATGCCCTCCCGCGTTGTTATTTACAGTCCAGTTGTGCTCACGTGCCCTCTCATTGTAGTAGCGTCCCGTTTGACCTATATATACTATGTTGCATGTCAGCGGCGCTTCATAGACTACATCTTTCTTGCATTGGGTGTACTGTATCGCGTGTTTCTTAGTGCAGGGATCCGTTCTCTCTTTGCTTATCATTGGACAAATCTTAGACAATTTACATGGGGCACTGAAAACAATATTCACATTGTGCCTTTGCGCAACACTCTTAAAATTGTGCGAAATCCTATGCCAATATGGAATTACATGCACCCTCTTTTTTTCTGCTACTTTTTCTGTGATAACCGCCTGCCTTTCCTTTTTGAACTTTTGAAGAAGCTTCTCGCAAACGCTGGAAATTAAAAATGAAGGAAAACCTGCTTGGGTCAGCCTGGTTACCTGATTCTCGAAACTTAATTCTACTCTGTGTGCGCATGACTTACTTAGTGCTTCCTTTAAGCACGTCATTGCGACACCCCTCTTCACTAACTTAGAATGGGCACTGTCATATGAAATCAGCCGCTTCGTCGCCCGTGGCCTGTACTCCCAGCACACATGCGTGTTCATCAAAGTTAGCTTCAAGTCTAGGAAGCGAATGCTATCACCACTAGGCCGCTCGCACGTGAATTTTAGCGCCTGCGATGTGCTTCTGAAGGTACTTTCTATTGCTTCTACAGTACGCTCTAGCACTGGACCTGCCACTTCATTAACAACGACGAGGTAGTCATCCACATACCTGAGAACGGTAACCGGGTTAGACTGGGCAAGAGAGCTGTTGACACGTTTGTCAAAGATACTGAGATACAGGTGAGACAGAATCGGAGCGAGCGAGGACCCTATACAGACACCCTTGCGCTGTACAAAAAGCTGACCTTCGAAATTAACCACTGTGGACTGAAGGTGAAATTCTAATAATTCTAGAAACTTATCACTACTCACTCCAGTGGCACAGGTGAACTTCAACTCCCCGAAGTCCTCAATCTTATCCCTAATTGCACTGAGCAAACCGTCATGGGGTAAAGAGTAGTACAAATCTTCCACATCCAGCGAAAAGGCATACACAACCGCGCAACTTGCGCCGAGCTGCGCACAAGGAAAGGGTCATCAAGGGGGAGCATGCGTAAATGTCGCTGAAGGAAGCTGCCAACTTGCATCTGCCACGTCCTCTTCTCTGACACTATGGCTCTAAATGGGCATTCAGGCTTGTGGGTTTTTCCGGAGAAGAAAAGTTCCAAAACACCCACCTCAGCCTTGCTCGTCGCCTTTCGAAGAGCGTCCAAGTTGAGTTGAGCAAGGGCTTTTTGCTTCTCGTTAAAGGCAACTGCCTTAAAGTTCTTTTCGACAGCTTTGATGGCCCTTTCACGATAGGCTCCCTTGGAAAGGATTACGAACCCATCCTCCTTATCAGCCTGAACTGCCAGGAAGTCATTCTGCCGCAAAAAGTCAGTTATCTTTTTGAAAGGAAGGGTTTGGTGATGATTGGATTTCGTTGTCCAAAGTAGCGCATCTATACACCTTTTCAAATTCTCACGCCAGGGGGGCGCCATATTGAAATGCGCGCCGCCTAACGTGCGAGATTGGCGAAATCGCCATCTTGGGCTGCGCGTACTCGAACCGGCGCGCTATTCATTGGTGTGAGATCTCTGCTAAAGCCTGTGTTTGCTGATTTTTCGTTTCGTTAAACTGTTTTGTTTGATATCGTCGCTGCCACTGACCGATTCGTCGCTGTCTGAACCGTTCAGTGGCGCGCACTCGCGCTTGCAACGCAAGAATGAGCTCCGCGTCTGCGAACGGCAGTGCTTCGTCGTCGGTACCAGTAGCAGCAAGCGTATAGTAGAAGGTCGATCACGGCGTGAAGTGCTAATAATCGATAACTAGAATGTTCTTGCAGCTGTCTACCGATTTCCTTTATTGGCGTACTAAACGTCTACGGATCATTCATCAGTTTCAACCTCCGCGCATACTCGTTCGCGGCGCGTAAGTTTGTCAGCTGTGAACTGTAAACACCGCACAATCCTTCTTCTTCACAGATACCTTGACCTACATTCACCCCAACGACGTCGAAGACTAGGTCGAGGACACGTGTGAGTGGCCAGGAATACGGCAGAGTGAACATTGTTAATATATCGTTGAGGCGAATGTGTGGGGTCTTTGCCAGGTGTGCAACTACGAGGCACTGGAGTCGCACAACTACGTGCAGTATGGCTGGGTGGGTCAGTCACTGGAGCACAATGTGAAGGAAAAAGTCGTGCTGGTGAAGGGGAATGTGACACCGTCGCTCCGTCGCAAGCCGTGAACAGTATCCCATCGCGCGTGGGTTGCCGCGAGGCCCTCCGGTGAAGTACGGCGCGCGCAGGCTGCACATGCGTAACCGGACAAGGCGGAGTTTGCAGCCGTGTCGGGCACTGTGTTATAGACGATATAAAGTACGAATCCGTAACATTCTTACTAGTTACTAGGTGAGTCATCAGTGGCTTGCGTACCCTCCTATCCAGGGTGCTGCACGGGAACGTTGTTCTCGTCGGTTTTCTTGCCGCCAACGAAATACCGGGAAGAGAGGCGTATGGCGACACGCAGAAGTTCTTCCGATTTACTGAAGCCAGCCACTGCTGCCGCAATTCAGGCGACGAATTAAAACGATGCAGCGCGAACATGCCACACTTGCACTCATCGCGTGGCGTACTGTGCTGCGGACACACGATTGCACCTAAAATATTGCTCTTCTGCTGCTTGTTCGTTCACTCGTACACGACACAGTGATGGCCAGATGACTTGCTGTGCGAATGCAGTAAATTTTCTGCCATGGTAGTCATTTCGTATCGGAGACGGGCGCACAACAGTCACACAAACGCATACCAAAGCAACACAAACACGGCAGTGGCGCAGCCCAAAGCAGGATGGCAACACTGAGAGCATACCCTCTACCCCTGCAGCTGACTGGTTCGAGGCTGCTCCTGTGAAAAGGTCTATAGCGTCGCTCGTTGCTATGTCCCGCTCGGTCTCACCAGCACGTTCACCAATGCGCCGTGCCACCGCAAGCAGTTGGTGCTTTTTGGAGGGCGGCTCAAAACTGAACTTCGGTCCTTTCTGAAGCAGAGACGTCACGTCCTCCGGTATTGCTATATCACCCAGAACAGTTACTGCTACCGGCTCCACCTTGCGTCGTTCTCGCTTAGGTAGGCACAATCTTGACCTCAGCCACAAAAATTCAGTCACCTGTTCAGCGACCTTCCTTGACCTTGCAAACTCTAAACGACCCGCGTGCTGGTCCTTCCCTTCATTGCATAGCACCCACAACCAGTCCTTGTATCTTCTTGCGTGTCGTCCTTTCTCGGATCTCATAATCTTGTAAACCCTTTTTATGTGCCCCCAGGATGGCTCAAGGCCACCAAGAAAAATGTGAACCTCGGGAGCGACCAAACCTTGCCTGCGTACATATCTTCTGTAATTTTTGCGATGAACATCCAACTTACTCGCTGCTGATGCGCAACGTTCCATGACGTGACTCGCTGCACATATTACTTGCGTATCTGTCCAAGCTTCTATAAAAACGTGTCAGCTCCACATTGCACTATCTGCAGGATGGGCTTATCTTGTCATTAGTCTTCAGCGAGATTAGTATAGATTTTCAAGGGGCAGTAAGGTGGTTGTAGGAGATGTAGGTTGTAGGCAGGCCCGTAGCCAGGGGAGGGGGGTCCTAGGGGGCCGGCCTCCCACCCCCCACCTCCCACCCCCCCCCGAAATTTTGGTGAAGTAGTAGTTTTTAATCGACGTTTTCAGCAAATGGACCCCTCCCCCCTCCCCAGAAAAAAATTCTTGGTACGGGGCTCGTTGTAGGTGATTGTAGGAAACAGGTACCGTAAACTTTTGTGGCTAGCTGTGCTTCAGCGCGCAAGCTGCTGTGAGCCTCTAGCCGAGAAGGGTGGTGGCTTGGGCTAGTTGGTATGACATATGATGATTGCTATAGCGCGAACTCAGGACAAGGACGTCATCGTAGCTGCCTTTTGTCCTTGTCATCAGTTCGCGCTATAGCAATCATCACCTCTAGCTGAAGAGTACCAGGGGGGGGGGGGGGGGGGGCAGGATGCACATCCAAGGGACACGCACCACGCTGTTGCCAGAGCAGCCCTTCGCCGCCTCTCATCTCGCAACACCTCGCACTCCGCTCACGTTGCAAGGAACGCGAACCCGGCGTCACGCTTTTCCGAGGACGCGTGCGAACTGGGCCACTCCGCGAGAAGCGGCACACAAAGTGGAGTGGACAGGGCGCAGGCTACAGTAGTCTACGCACACGCATACAGCATAGCCATAGCTACAATACGCCGACACGAATAAACAGCACGGGCAAGACCAAGGGGGCGCTGTCATACTACACAGAGACGCGCATGCGCAGAAACTTAAGTGGCCGCCGCCGACGTCATACGGGAGGAGCACGTGCGCCGCTAGGAGCACGGGAACTGGACGTGATGAACCATTTCGTGCAATTACTGCGGGCGCTTGCAAGCCAGCGGCGGCGGGTAGTTTTGAACTGCGCTACGGCAATAGCTGCAGCCCATAATCCCCGCGCCATTCTTCTTCCTGGTTCGTTGCGCGGCGGCGTGGTCTGCAGAAATGCGGGCCGTTATTGAATACAATGAGGGCGGCCATATTGGGGCGCCGGTGATCAGGAAGCAAAGCAACGACGCCGGGTCGCCATCGAGAAGTGGGCTTCGCGGCATGCGCCGAAGAAAATTGCGGACCTATACGCAGGCGTTGCAGGGACAAGGAAACGTGAGGACGTCGAAACTATGTAACAACAGGCGTGAGTATTACGACGAGGGGAATCCCGAGAGTCACGACCGACTCGCAAGAGGGGCGACTCGGAACGAGCGACTTGAGAATGGCTGTGCGTATACCTTAAAAACTATATAGGTTACACCGAGGAAGCCACAGAGCCACCCGGACAATAACGTAAAACTATTCTGCTCCGTTTCGATTCCGGGTCTACAGACAGCGCTCCTTGATTGGTCGAAATCGTCCGGTACATGCCCGCTGCATGCACTTGTTTGAACACGGGACGCAACGAAAGCCGCGAAAACGCCGCATCGCATGACCATACTAATCATACCGAAGCCGCTTCCAGTGACAGTGCGTCCCCCGAACGACCGGTTCCTCGTTAACAATTAGGCTGACAGGCAACAATGAGGCGTGACAACCTCACAGTAATTCTTGAAAAAGCTTTTGTGGAGTTGGGGCGCCTTCACTGGCAAAAGCACAACGACCAGGACAGGAGGAGCGCTACCGTACTGCCTTACTGTATTTGCGTACCGTACTTCCGTAGCATGCTAATAGACTCCTTGACGCTGCGCCGTGCTCCCGACTGGGCTGCAGAAATAAGCGTCTCTTCCCCTACATAACCAGAAACAACAATAGACTCCATTTTGACCAAACAGCTCGATAGTACGCCATCGCGAAATCTATACAAGGGCGTCCGACCAATTATTCTGACGCTGAGTACCCGTAGCTGGCAGCGAGAGAACAATTCTTTGCGTATAGGTGGTACGCACCGAGCCTAGATTCGCAAGGCGGCAACACCATCGCGACACCATTTTGAAGGTCCGTTCTACGCACCGTACGTGCTGTCCGTGTGTCGACGTGCAGGAGGTGTTCCGGACGTCTCTAGTCATCCAAGTCGCCGTAAGGATCTCAGACACAGCGTGTGCAGCGAGTTTTTCGCACGTGCGGCGAGTGCGCGGACCTGAAAAATGGCGACCCCGCCGCTAGCGCTCCTCGCGGATGACACCAAGTGGCGTGTTCGTGTAAAGGCTGTCGTGCCTTTTCCTTTATTTTGTTTTTTTTTTATTTACGACCCAAATTCACTTCCGTTTTCTACTCTTTTTTCGGAACGGGGGCACTCGCCGGCTATTCCGCACATTTGAAAAATGTGTTAGGCAAAATATCGCAATACTCATAATTTTGACGTCACAAGTTTTTGCGGTTTCCTTACGCCGTTTGAATGACAGCCGAAGTGGGCACGATTCTAAATTTTGTTAGCAATGATATAAGTCCAATAAGCGAATTCGGCATAAAAATAATACGGAATAAAGCACACGCTTCAGAACGTTTCAGTCGCCCGCCCGACTGAAACGTTCTGAGGAGGTACCCGGCAATTTTAACCAATATACCTTACAGTTGAAGAAGATGTCTACATATATGAAAGTCTGTAGTGGCAACTTCAAGGGACAATATGTACGCCGCAGTGATCGCCGCATACTTCGTTCACCACAAAGGGATGCAGATAAAGAGTTTTCGTGCATCCCTCTCTAAATGTGTTTTATACCCGTGAGCACAAGCACCGAGAGCAATCCTCTATGACACTTCTAACGCGATGGCGTCCCTCTAAATTCCTACACAGTCCTGCCGAATCTCTACGATGCAAGCGCAGTGTTTAGAAATGAAGCTCATGCATCCTTCAGAGCTCGGTGGAAGCACTGAAGCACGCAACACATGATGTTGCTTTTAAACATTTTTCTCCGTGACGTAAATAGAACCTGTTAACAGAACAGAAACGAGGAGAAATGAAAGATACCCGCATACTGTGCGATCTCAGTGTTATAACTGAAACGCGTCCGCCCGTCGAGATACACACGACAACACTGCCTATACTATCTGAAGTATACCGCTCTCGCCAGCCACTACGCGGCGCGACCGTACGTATGCACTGTAGTGTGCATTGCGAATAACAAGCACACGGAATCAACGCCAACGAACTAGTGCAATCTGGCACTCCTCTGGAGGTACAGATGTCCAGTTTGGATCTACAGCGGAGCAACTAGCCACGAAAGTCGGGCGGCTAATGCCAGCGAGGCCATGGAACTGAAGGGTTACTGCCGCTGCATCCGTGAACCATTTCACGATCAATAGAATTTTAATCTGTCTCAGTCGCGCGACGTCAGCGTACCTACCGACAGATTCGCTTGCACGTAGCGCGTGCAAGTTCCGTCAGCAGAGCTAGTAACGCCGAGAAGGGCGAAATACGAGAACGCACCCGAGCTCTTCTCTTCTTTCATCCGAGAAGGAGACGGCGCGAAATATGCGCCTTACCGCGAGCACACGATTGAATTGCGGGCGAACGCGTGTCGTATTAGCGATGAAACTACGCCCTTCGATGACTTTCGCCCTTCGCGATTCTTTGCCGCAGCATTTCAAGAGTAACGCCCCAATACTGTCAGAAGAACGTTACCGTCCTGATCTTACGCCAGTGCGCTCATGCACCATAAGCACGCCCATCCGAATGGCCACCGTGCGCTGGAGCCAACGTTTATTAGGCGAAAGCCTTAGGTGCCTCATCAAACGCGATCGTCGCCATCGACCATCGTCCCCGACGACAACACGAATGGTGCAAAAAAATCACGTGGTGACGTCATCATGACGTCACAGATAGATAAAATTTGTTAATTCACATGACGGCATCACATGACATCGCCGCTTGGTCCAAGGTGCGCCGATAACGGAGGCAGTGCAAAACAAGGTGAGCTACAGAAAGCTTTCAATGCCTCCGATCCTGGAGGCAGTATATAAAACCACGTTAGGTGCAGAAAGCTATGCGGAGCGGGGGGGGGGGGGGGGGTCAATAAATCATCTGATGAGAAAAATAAGAAGATGGATTTCGCGTTCGAGTCGCGATAGGCAAGTGCGAAAGGGACCTTGTGAGTTTTTTAGGTGAGCTAGAACAAAAATAATCTAAAACCACCTTGAACAAATAAACAGCAAGAAAAAACGAGGACGACGGACAATGGCGCTGTTACCGCAAAATGTTAAAAATGGCACAGGGACTCATTTGGCTCTTCATTGTCGCAAAAGTGCTCGTAGCCCAAGTTTTGATAAGACGGAAATTTTGCATCGGCACAGGGATCAGCGCACACGTGAAATCATGGAGGCTTTTTACATGTCACTGGAAGGTCACGAGTGTATATATATACCAGTCAACCTTCGGTAGCATTATCACAGGCAGAAGTGTGATACCTCAGCGATAATTTGAGTTATATTCATGTCTAATCAGCCACTTAAGCTTTTTGTTACATTTGTTACATTGCGCATGCGTGATGGTTGTTTTTATCATGCTAAACCAGACGCTATTTACTCTGTTCGTACCAAATAAAATTTTAGTTCCGAAAAACAGCGCCGTTACCTGTCGTTCCTTTGCTCGTCCTGGTTTTTTCGCGCTGTTTATTCGTTCAAGATGGAAGCACACCAACTCGACCAATTAACCGTTCTGATGTAATCTAAAACCGTTGGCTGGAGCTTCGCCTCGCGACAGCAGCGCCAGTAGGCATATGATAGCGAGAAGAAAGGGCAAAATTGGGCAGGCGTGGTAAACAATCGCCGTGACGCTGAATCTCTTGTCACGAGCTGTAAGAGTGTTCGCGATCTGAAAGCGCCTGGTTGCGCGTGCTTCGAATGTTATGAACGATAGACCTCGAAGCGTGTAAGTGTTATTTATAATGCCGTCTCTCCTTCTCCCTCCCCCTGTCGGCCAACTTTAGCGAAACTGGGTTGATACATCAGTGGCATGTCGCGCCCTCTACCCAGTGCACGTGTACCGTGTATGCGTGACAGTGGCGCCGTACACACCTATTGTCAAACCTTCCGTTTTTTGCGGTATAGGGCGAAGTTGTGGCTGTCACCTCTTTTTAACCACTGGGTCATGCGTGCATTCGCATACGTGCTTCTGCAAATCAGCATCAGTTAAGGTTCGAGCGCCGTTCTGCCGGATGCAGAAAATCGCACTTGCCGAATGGAAATGACCACCTAAGGGCTAGTTAGAATATTTAAATGGACGCTACAGATAGAAGAGCTAGCCATCTAAAACTTCTAAAAATGATTTTTGTTTTGATATTTCGTTATCTCTGTTGACGGCAAATTCAAAGCAAGTATTTCATTACAATACAAAATACGCGTAAATCTTCCATTCTTTCTTTTTATAAACTTTCCAGGCCTAGCAGCGGCGCAAGTATCCGTAATGACGGCAGAAATATCAAGTTCACGTATATTTAAAGTCGCTACGCGTACGTCATAGGAAAATTTGCAGGACTGCCTTCACTAGGTCTTTTTCAGAATATATATATATATATATATATATATATATATATATATATATATTTGCTACATATAATGTAGTCAACAGATGTACATAATGTGTACGCTCGGATCGTTACAAAACATACCGTCAGGGCGAGGTTCGCTAAACATCAATTACTTTTGCTTTTTTTATTAGAGCAGGCACATACCTTCACGATAAGAGTGGGATCTGTCATGTATTTATTTTTCTCACCTTCCACGACTGAACCCTCAGGGTAAGTGTGACTTCCGTGCTTTCTTACAACGCTAACCGACAATCACAAGTTACTTCATTTATCATTTTCACACGTGTCTTAGTTGTCGTGCCAACTCGCTGCGGCGTTACTGCGAGGCACGCGCGACGAATTACGTTAAGCTTTCCCAAAAACAAAACAAAAGAAGGGATATTCGAAGGCCGCGTTACACGGAACGCATCTCTATACGGTTGGGAGAGCCTTTTGTTTTTCCTTATCGCCACGTTAACGCGCGTAACCTTCCTCAACGAGGCGTATACAAGACGCGAGCGCCGACGCGTGCCAGCGCAAAGATGAGCGACGGTGCGGAGTCTTTCACGTCACGTAAATAGCCGCATAGTGCAACATGGAACAGGCCTGCTTGAAAAGCAAGCGGCTGTCAAGAAGGCGAGAGTGGCGAGACGGCCGCCGCCGACACGGCCCGTCGGTCATCGGCCTTGGACAGCGCGCCGAGAGGAAGACACAACACGCGCTGCCGCCGAGAGCCGGCTAAAACAAGGCGTACAGACACAACGGCCGCAGAACTGACCAGCGAGCGGACGATGGCTCTACCGGCTTTCAATCAGCATGGAGTGCGCCCGCGGGGACGCGGAACTCGCACTCTCCCGCATACATGCGCAACGAGATAAGAGTTGTAGCAAGCTACGGAAATACGGTGCGGCATTACCATACCGCTGCTCCTGTCTCGCTCGTCATTCTCTTGCCGCTTATCATTCCAGCGAAGGCAACCCAGCGCCACGCCTTACAAAAATCAATTTATTTATTTTCAATACTGCTGCTCTCAGCTGAGAGCGTAGCATTAGGGCTATACAGAAAGTCAGTACAATATAAGAAATGTTTACAGGATAATAAACTATGCAAACTAACGTAGGAAAAAAAAAAGAGGTTTCAATAATATATTACAACAACAAACAGTGGTTACATAAATACATACGATCAACTTGCATACATTTATCAAATCACTCAAGTGGCACTGTGTTAAACACCATTTGTACAATGAAGCAGTAATATCACATCCGATGAAAAGTATTTTCAGACAAAGAAAAGAGGGAATTAGCCTGTATGTTTTCCTAGCTGCGCCAAGAGGTGGCAACCGACAAGTGCTAATGGGAGATAGGAGTAGGCAGTATGACATCCGATTGGGACAATACTAGTTGTGTGTACCTTCAATTTTATTGGCGAATTCCGAGAACGATTTGGTGTTTGGGATAGATGGGTGTAGTTGATTCCATTCCCTAATGGCAAGTGGAAAAAAATGAATGTTTAAAAGTTTCATTACTATATGAATATTCTGTTAGTTTATTTGCGTGCCTTTGACGCGTAAGTCGAGATTCGGAAAACGAAATGTATTTGGACGCGTTTATCCTGAAGTTGTTGTTAAGAATCTGAAACAAAAACTTTAGGCGGGCTTCTTTCGCTCTTTCTGACAGCGTTTTTAGACTGGATGCGCTTAGGAGGTTAGTTGGCGAGTCTGTGCGCCTGTACCTGTTGTGGATAAATCTTATGGCTTTTCTTTGCACTGCTTCCAGTTGTCTTAAGTTAAGTCTTCGTATGCGGGAACCAAACCACATTGGCGTATTCTAAAATCGGTCTTACAAATGTCTTATAGGCGGGCAGCTTAATCGGGGTAGGAGCTAGTTTTAAGCATCTTTTAAGAAAAAATAACTTGCGTAGTGCTGCTGCGGTAATGTTATCGACGTGCTGGGTCCAATTAAGGTCTGCAGTAAGCGTCACACACAAGTATTTATGGTCGTATACTCTAGTCAGTACGGTGCCGTCGACTGCATAAGCGAAGTGGGAAGGATCTTTTCTTTTAGTTGTCGTAATCACGGCGTATTTTTTTACGTTAATTGACATCTGCCATAGCTTACACCACTCGGATATTGTGTTAAGGGAAGCACTCAGAGCAAGGTGGTCTGTATAACTATTTATTTCCTTGTATATAACACAGTCGTCGGCAAAAAGTTTAATGTTAGAATCGATGTTCATTGCAATGTCGTTAATATAGATTAAAAATAGCAACGGTCCAAGAACTGACCCTTGTGGTACGCCTGACGACACAAACAGTTTTTGATGTAGCGTGTTCAAAGAATACAAACTGTTTTCGATTAAGCAAGAAGTCCTTAATCCGACAGGTAAATGGACTGTTACCTAAGACGGCTTCTAATTTTGCGATTAATTTGTTATGACATACACTGTCAAATGCTTTCGAAAAATCTAACAGGACCATATCTGTTTGATTGCGGTTGTTGAGGCTATATGCAACGTCATGTACAACTTCGGTCAATTGTGTAATAGTTGATAAACCATTTAGAAATTCGTGCTGATTGGGAGAAAAAATTGTACTCCTTCAAGGAAAAGTGTGATGTGTTTAAAAATAATGTGTTCTAGCAGTTTACATGATGTACTTGTGAGACATAGAGGCCTATAATTGGATACCATACCTTTATCTCCTGATTTATGTATTGGTATGATTTTAGCTAATTTCCAGTCTGAAGGTAATTTAGCGAGCTGGAAAGACTTCCTAAAAATTAGTCCGAGATACTTACTACTCCATTCCGCGTACCTTTTAAGAAATTCGTTCGGAATGTTATCGGGCCCAATAGATTTCTTGGGATCAATTTTTAACAGCAGGTTCATGATACCGGCATCTGTAATGATTAGGTCATCGATGCTTGTGGTAATGCGCGAACTGACCAAGGGTACATTTTTGTTTTCAACTGTGAATACTGATTGAAAAAAATCGTTAAAGGAATCCGCTTTCTGTTGTTTTTCTTCTGCAGATAGTTGTGCCACTGCCACTCTTCCACTGAAATGTTTCCAGAACCCTACAAGGGTTATTTGCAAGGAAATTCAATAGAGTTACGTTAAAGTAATGATCCTTTGCCGCTTTGGCCTTATCTCGGAGATCAGATTTAGCGCACTACAGTTTTAATGTTATTGAATGGCTTTGGTTATGTTTTGCTGTTTTACGAAGCCGATTCACGCGACGTTTTGAGTGAATAACTTCTCGCGTGATCCATGGGTTTGACCTCTGCTGTTTCCTAATTTTTCGGGGAACATACTTGTCGATACGAAAACATACAATTGATTCAGAATAAACCCATTTTTAGAGTGCCTATAGACTGTCTAAATATACTTTTGCAAGGAACAAATGTTTTTGTTTTTTTTTTAATATTACTACGGGGTTGTCACGCCTGATTGCTGCACCTCAGCCTACGCATTGTTAAAGGGACACTAAAGGCAAATGTTAAGTCGACGTTGATTGTTGAAATAGCGGCCCAGAAACCACGTAGCGCTGCTTTTGTGCCAAGGAAGTGCTTATTTTGAAATAAAATCACGTCTTTAGTGGTCCGCATCGCGTTAGCGCGCTTCAAATCTACCGCCTGAAAATACGACTCTCATACGTCACTGCTGCCGTGCCCAACGTTGCCCGCTTTTACTGCGCGGCCGCCGACACTAGTAGCAGCCCAGCGGAAGTAGCGGGACCCACAGTAGCAACAACGGCGCTGCGGCAAAGACTTGCTCGGATGGGCACATTCAAAGCCTTCACCAAGTTGCGGTTAGTCTCGTAATCCTCAGTACGAAAGTGCAGCGAGCACACACGCAGAGGTTTTGACTGTTTAGCACACTGGCGCAATGGCATTACACTAAGCCACTTCGAGCGTAAGGGTTCATTCCGCGGCACCCAGTGAAAAGACACACCGGTTTCCTTGCTGCAGCACTGGCAACACCTCCTAGACAGCTTTTCAGGCCTGCGCCCAGCGATCTGACGTCATTTCCGCCCGGCCGACACTCGGGGAAGCCGCAGCGGCAGCGAGCGCAGCGTGGGTCGGTTCAGTCACGTTTGTCGTTTGCCGCTGTTGTTTTGCGGCAATTTCATTTCCGTGCGTGATGTTCTAGTGATACGACAATGCCTAATAAGTGTTCTGTGCCGGGATGTACCGGAAACTACAGGACGGGAAAGAAGATACAAGTGTTTTCCTTCCCTAAAGACGGCGACGCTCTCAACAAATGGCTACGCGCCATTCCTAGGAAGGATTTCGTGCCCACGTCGTGCACTAAGGTAAGGATTTGTGATCTTCTTGTCCCAGATCCTCGTTGATTGTACAGGTAGAAGCAATGTGATATGAAATATGGGACCGTGTAGCCGCTGTTCCTTGCTAAGCGCTGACACAGAGTCGATGAGAATCGGCCACAAAATCACGTTCGTAGCAAGGATGGCCGGCGACTCTTTGTTCACACATAGTCGCCTGGGGGTCGTCCGTGGGAGCGCACTTAGTTCTTTTAAAAAGTGTCTTCTCAGATGTTCATGAAACGTTTGTTCGTTTGTGCAGGTGTGCGCGGATCATTTCGACGCTTCATGCATCGAGCGGACGACATCGTACACGGATCCAAGGACAGGAAGAGTTATCGAAGTCGCACTGCCAGTACCGCGGTTACGTCCTGGATCTGTGCCAACGATATTTCCCGGCTGCCCGTCCTACCTTTCAGTATCAGACCACAACACGAGAGAAACACCTGATGCCAAGAGGAGCCGAAAAGAAGCTTCCCAACTCGCCCATGCTGTTGAAGAATCACTGTCGTCATACGAAGCGGAACAGGAAAGAGACCGTTTTTCGTCCCTCGAAGAACTAAAGGCTCGCCTGCAAGTAGTCTCAGTGTCGCCAAAGTGGACTGTGATTCATAAAGAAGAGTGCTTGATGTTTTTGAACATCATCGACTTTCGTGAACCTTGGTTGAATGCGTCATTGACAGTGTTTGAAAACCTCGAAGTCATTGCCTGCTATCAAGGATCACAAATCAAGAACCTTGGTAGCACTGTTGTACCTGACTCAGTTCAAAAAGTAAGTTCCTTGTTGGAAATTTTGAACAACCTTTGCATGCTGTCTGAGGAGCGCTGCAGTTGTCGCCACCTGTCGCTTGCAATACAATCCCTTCTCGACAAATTGGAAGGTAGCATTACTGAAGACAAGAAAGAGGTGGTAAAGTTCATGAAGGAGCAGCTGCTACTGCTTTCTGCAAAGCGTATTCACTACAGCGCACAGGTAATGGTGTTTGCATGCATCTTGCATACAATATCACCACATGCGTACAAGTTTCTGAGAAGAACGAGTGTACTAACCTTGCCGCATCCAAGCACTATTAGAAATGTGTGCCCGTCTATTCAAATGTGCCCACAAATCGATTCATCTGATGCCACTTTCCTTCAGTATGTTTCCCAGAGATTGAAACATCTGCAGCCACATGAACACACTGTGACGCTGATGCTTGACGAGATTCATATCAAGCCTTGTTTAGATTACAAGGGTGGGAACACATGTGGTGCAGCAGTCAATTCGAATGAAGTAGCCACCTCGGTGCATGTATTTATGATACAAAGTCTACTGAGCTCGTTCAAGGAGGTGGCGCACATTCTTCCGGTTAAAACCTTACAGTAGTTATGTACATAGAGGTTGTAGTTAGAAAGCTTATGACGCAAAGTAACTTCACCCAGTTTCTCCGTGGCCTGAACCAAAAGAATGTCGTTCGGCAATTGACACTGCAATGTCTGCTGAGGCTTGAGGACATAAATACGTGTGAAAATGGACACACCTATGATTTCCTCGTCACGCTAGTAGCAAACTGCGCAGCAAACATCATGCTTAACAACTTGTGCAAGCAGAGGAACGATCTCTTACGCATTGGGAAGGAACAGAAGGCAAAAAACAGAAAGGCCCAAATCTTTCTGGAAAAGTGATTTTTCCAGGTGAAGCGCTCTCCACATTTATTTGTGTGAAACTGCACTGAGGTCATTTTATTTCACAGTCCCGACTTGATTTCCTTGTCATACTTCTGTCTGTTGTGCAACGAGCCTTGTTTTCGGTTTGTTTCGTATTTAAATGAGACTACATAGTTTTAAAATCTCTTTTTAAGTGTTCTTGGCATGTCAACGTGTTGTGCTCATTTGCTCACTGAGCTGTCTCAGTGCCTGCTGTGGTAGTTGGAGGGACCATGTTTGGTACCTCGCAGCTATGTATGCTTTTCTTGTGCGCTTTCTGTAGAGATATATTGGTGTGCAATGTGATTTGTGTTTTGGGATTTTTGTGTGACTTTTGTTTTCTAGGACATGCTTGCACCTGTAGCAGCAGTACAATTAGTTTTGTGACTTTGTGTGACTATGGTTCACACTTCAGTCACCAGTGTGTTTTATGTATTGCGACGTTTTGACAAGTGCTTGAATTTACAATATGATGTCTTGTGTGTTACTACTACTGTGATAAATGAATGCAATATTTTCCTCTAACCTACAATTTAAATGGGAGTATGCTCTTCATGTTCCAAAGTTTGGCAATGTTTTTGGTGCAACAATGTGTTATATTTTGTTTTCTTTCATTTTATTGAGATGCAAACTGTGCCTGCTTTGACAAAAGAACAGATAGTTATCTGTGATATGATGTACTATGTCTGCCTCTAATAAGTGCAATAACTTGTTTTCTCTGCCATTCATTCACCCGTTTATGCTGCGCAGTTTTTATGGCAACATCTGTATTATGTACTTTTGGCACATCTTCAGTATGAAGTGAAATATCTTTTTGCTGGCCGCCGTCTATCTGGGCCGAGAACAGTGTGCACTGTGATATTTATGCAGACGGCGCCTGCTTGCGATAAATAAATATATATTATTCCATTCATGATATTCATTATTTCTCGTTACCCTGATAAATCATGTTGACCTGGCGATCTCTTCTGAGCGGTCAGAGGCAGTAGTTCGCGTGAGGAGCGCGCGCGCGGCAAGCGCTCGCAGCCGAGGTAGGCCGGCGCGATGTGACGTCGTCGACGTCACATCACGTGACGCGCAGGCTTGAAAGCTGTCTAGGAGGTGTTGGCACTGGCGTTGTGCACCATTCGGGCATCCGGCAATATCACACGCATGCGGCATTTTGCCGAACTTTCTGTCAGAGCGACTTTCACGAGCGCGCAAAACACGCACGGCAGTACGCGATCCCGAAACTACCACTAAGACGGGCGAGGTACAGTTCGGCGAAAACGGAACCTTTGAACCACGCGCGCCGTTCCCCATGGCAACGCCACGGAGGTTTTGTTTTCCATGAATCAAGCGGAAACGAACAAACAGCATTTTATTACGTCTTTTGATGCTCGGAATGTTCTTTTTTTTACTGCTGCTAGTTTGATTACTAGTGATTTATTGTAGGCCGACTTCCCTACGTCATCGGGATCACTTCGAAAATGTCCCACTCGTGGCGCTCATCATGCGATACATTTAGCTTAATTTCTCGGTAAGTAGGGCACTGCTGTTGATAATATTGCCGTTTTAGAAGTTGTCATACATTGGGCTTTCACTCTGACATAAATTGTTATTTGCCTTTAAGGCCGAACCATATACAGCGTATTTGCCAGCGTTTTCTGACGTTGCGTCCCTCGGCGTCGTCGCATCAACGCCGTCAGAGAGGGCGGCAAACCATATGAAGAGCGTTAACTCAGCGTGGCACAGCGTAACCAGAGGGAATGAACCTGACACCTCGTAAAGCAGTGTACAGTTTCTGTCAATGGACCAACAAGATATACTCCTGATTATAGCTTTTAAGTCTCATTTGCAGTTCTGTGGTGCAAAAAAACGTGTCACAGTGCCACCGAAAAGTTTTTTTTTTTTATTTGACTTGTAGCGCCAGCTATTGGCATTAAGAAGAACCACAAACTTGTAATATATGGCCTCTGAGCTTGAAGCTGCCGTACATCTTTGAGGCCACGTATTCGGCCAATACACTCATTCCTGCTAAGCCTACCGATGAACTTGAGTACGGCTCTCGGAAAGAGTTCAAAGATATCACGAGCACTTTGCTGTCGAAGCTTCTAGGGAACAAGCTAAGTCAAATACAAGCATCAGTTGAGAACTTAAGGACCACACAGTGCGCGGCGACGACTTATTAGATCCGAGGCGGGCGGCAGCCATTTTGGCAGCATCGACGACGCCGTTACGTAGCGGAAGTCGCTGCCAGCCGCACGCTGATTGGTCCTTCATCCATCGAACTGCTTCCGGCGTCGACGCTGCCGCCCGTGATGTCTGGACCGTCCAGAGGTGGACGTTTCGGCCACCGTCACCGGTAGCGTCGACGTCGAGGGACGCCGGCGTACGAAACGCCGGGAAAACGCCGGCAAGAACGCTCTATATGGTTCGGCCTTTAGTGTCCCTTTAACGAGGAACCTGCAGACGTTCGGTGGACGCACTGTCACTGGAACCGGGAGCGGCAAAAGCACAACGAGCGAGAAAGGAGGAGCGGTGCGGAAATACCGCACGGAAATACGGATTTCAAATCGGCGCCAGTATACTGCCGATGACATACAAGCACGCCACAGGCGGGAAGCCTCGCTCTTGACATGCCTTGCACAGCGCTGGCTTGCGCGAGCGAGTTCCTTGGATCGCCCCTCACCGCCAAGGCGTTGAAGTGCGTAAGAGAGAACAGAACGAAGTCCTGGCACAAGAGGACAGCCCACGCTCGGTGCGCAGCAAAGAAGGTATGCGCGATAGGGACGCGTTGGTATCTCTTTGATTTACTATAGCAGTTTTCTGCCCCACTGTACCAGCGATGACACCTTTATGCCACAGGTGTGTTCCATAATCATATCGTGCTATTGGTACGTGAAACTCAAAATATTAATAGGCCTGCCGCCATTTCTTTTTTAAGTGCGGAGCACTTTAGGGGCTTGTCGTCTATTGATGGATCTCTTGTGGCATGATCCCGATCACGGTAAAGCGCTCAATACAGGCCATAACGAAGCTGACAATGCTCAAAACCGGATTAAAATGAACGAACAAGGTCTAAAATAAATAAATAAATAAATAAATAAATAAAATATTAAGCAGAAATAACCAAGTAATCGCAATAATGAACT
This sequence comes from Rhipicephalus sanguineus, assembly GCF_013339695.2. Taxonomy (NCBI): domain Eukaryota; kingdom Metazoa; phylum Arthropoda; class Arachnida; order Ixodida; family Ixodidae; genus Rhipicephalus; species Rhipicephalus sanguineus. The sequence continues at coordinate 142,907,648 of NC_051183.1, forward strand.
TAAACCCTGCATGATTACCTCGAACTCATTTGCGTTATCGATGATCTGGTAAACGGAGCAGTGGGGACTCTATGAACGAGGATCGCTGGCTGCCCGCGCTACGCATTTCCACAGGCTCCACAGTAGCGGAGCTGCCAAACGTATTATTTTTTCTTGAGAAACCACTGCACCGATGTACCTGCGCTTGGATCTACACGCACGCACGCAACATCGCACTGGTCCTTGTCGTGCGTACGCATGTATCTTTCTGTGGCAAATACGACTACAGCTGAGGACGCACGTGCGAGTGGAGCGTTTTCGAATGAAACTACCAACAAAGGACGAACATTCCTGTCGCTGAGTTCAAGGGACTCGGCGTTTTAAGTTGTACGGCCGGAAAGCTTTAGCTGGCGGGGCGATCGGAATGCATTGTGCCCACTTTACGACTACCCCGAAACGAAGCACCCGTTTTCGTACTGACAAAGAGCGGCTACCCTTTCGTTCTCGAATGGGGAAGAGAGAGAGAAAAGCTGCAAGGAAGGCCGAACAGGCCTACTCTCAGCGATCAATCTTTTACTGGTACGAGACAGCTTACCGGGCTTCAGGCGTTTTCTCGGCCCTCGCGACATCTTACAAAAGCCCTTACAATTTGGTGCACGTGGTGCAAACATTCCTGGCCCGTCTATCTTCCTCAGCATCAGCGTGGGGTTTCCAGCAGAAAGCACCCGACGCGGAACAAGAAAACACGATGCAGCGCTGGACAATTTCCTTACCAATAATTTTTTTATTCGAAACTTGACCCTCCTGGTTTCCACGCATTCTACAGCGCTCAGAGTGAATCCACTGCTCGCTGATTATCCGCTCTGTTTTTATCCCTTATTTTATATACTGACAGATCATTGCCGACATTACATAATAAGGAAAAAAGGGGATAAAAAGCGAGCACTGCATGTGCTATCTACTTTTACAAAATATGTCAAAATTAACAAAGAATATTTAGACGTTAGACCAACGATGTGGCGTCTTTCTTCTGCCCTCATCAGATGCTTTCTGTAGAATGTCATTTTTTACTATCAGAAATTATAACGAGCTCAAGCAAAGGCTTTACTTAAGCCGAATAATATTTGTTGCTCATGATCAAACGAAAGAGGCACCGAAAAAAAAAATCCAGATCCCATACCAGAGAAAGCGAGAAGTGCAGGTATGTGGAGAAACAGAACTGTTAGACAAATACATGGGCAGTGTCGTAGATACCGGTATGAGTGACAGGAAAGTGGCGGGGGGAGGGGGGGTGAGTTCTGGTTCCTGTGTGGCTTGCATGTAGCGATGAATGCTGTTTCGGTGCTTGCGCAGTTGATTTCTGCTGACGTTTCCGCTCTGTTTATTCCAATTAACTTCACTTTCGAGCAAGAGCTCGAGGTGCGTCTTGTATCTGCTCATTACTGAACAGCGCTACAGGAACACATGTAGGAGAGGACACAGGGACGATCGCCACAGGAACACACAGATTGTCCTTGAGATTGTCCTTGCGTCGTCTCTTGCGTGTGTTCCTGCAGCGCTGTTCAGTAAGAACAAGTTTGCATCAACTAGCTCGAGCAGATGCCCTTTTCAGTCATATTGTATCTGCTGTTTCTCGCTACGTTCATTTCATCATGGAAACATTCCAATCGCGTATGCATATTCGCAATTATTAAAGCGAAATAAGACAGAAACGCATGGTTCGGCCCAAAGTACGCAAAATCCGCATTCCCCGCCGCGGGAGTGTTCGTAACTCGCGTGTATCGGCGCTAGATTGCCTCTCCGACTCAGTTAAAGCAAAAGAAAAAAAGAAAATGTTCGCGAACTGCCTCGGACGAAGGAAATTGAAGCAGCGGGCGGTAAACGATGATGCGACGACGACAGCGCCACTCACCGCCACAGCCGGCACGCACGTCAGGAGAGTCGTTGGCTTCTGTCAATCACTCGCGGCGGCGAACGTATCCGCGGCATGTTATGTAGCACATAAGCTCAGGGGGGAACATTACGCGAACAAAGACGCTAAAATATGTGCGTCCCACGAAGAACAAAACAGTGAAAAAGAAGAAAGCAGCTGAAACAGATAATAGAAAAGAGTCAATGTCCTTGGCCCCTCCGCGAACAGGTAGGAAGAGTGGAAGGACTGGTAAGGTGGGTCCGGCACTATAACTATAATCCGACACACCTGCAAGCAAGCAACAAAAGAGGCGCGTCGCGACGCTGTCGTCGTTTTGTGGACCGCGTGCGGCACTGTTCTGCGGTCGCTTCGACTCGCTTGGAATTTTTCGCCGGCCGGGGCGCGACGAAGTGTTCGGACGGACTTCCCGGGAAAGGGAACGGGAAAGGAGCGTACCGTATTGCCGCGGTATATAGCATGCGCTGTTTGTACGCAGCGCATCGGCTGCGCTTCAATGCATGCGGATTGTCACACATAAAAACACAAAGACATAAACACACGTTCAGTCGCAATACAACCTTCTCAGTCGATGTAGTGATCATCCCCCGCCCAACCCCGAAAGCTTTCTGCACCTCATCTGGCCCACATTTGACCATGCGACGATGTCATCATGTGACGTCACAAATGTGACGTCATACTGTGGCATCACGTGATGATTTCTGCATCACTCGTGTTGACGCCGATGCCGCGGGACGCCGACGGTCAATTTTTGCGTTTGATGAGGCATCTAACGCTTTCGCCCTAACAGTTGCCGCCGCCGAGAGACAAATTGGTAATCCGGGTTCCTGCGCTCATCTTCACCCGTAATCCTGAGAGTACGCAGTTGTCTTGTCTTACATTTGTCATCACAGTCAGCGTCACCTTTCCTCGTTATCGGCGTTGCGCTGTTTTCAGTGGCAGATGTGGACGGCATAGGTGTCAACTTACGTGATCTCTCTATTCATCTCTTTTTATTTATTTATTTATTTATTTTGCGGCTATTTGTAGAAGGCGGTTATTCCCATCCACAACTTACTAACCGTACAACGCACTCCGTGTCTCCGCTCCGACAAGTATTTTTTATTCACGAGAAAATAAGAAAACGAACGAGAGAACCAACAATCAATCAACGACGCGTTGCTCAATCTAACGGCGCCAGAAACAACACACAGGAACGAAAGAGTTTCCGCTTGGATACGTGGTGTGCTTTGGTGAACGAAACGGCGCAAAAATTAACATATACAAAAGAGACATAGACGAACACACTGCGAATCTTACTCGTTCTTAAACAGTACAGTACCAAGAAACCCATGTATCAGCTCTTAAATTTAAAGTGCGCAGACGCAAAGCGAACAACGCTCAAGCAGAGAGACGAAAGGAGAAAATAAAACAATATCAGAGAACAGGCGGAGTGCATCGAAATCCGTAAACCGTAACGTCGTTGACCTAAACGAGTCGAGTGTCGATGGCCTGAAGACAAGCGCTGCGCCCTGCGCTGTCAACGTGCATCCGAGCAGTGAACGAACCGAAAATCCGCTTCCAGAGCCGTCGCGTCAATCACCGTTCGGCAACAACCATTCTGTCAACTCCTTTGCAGACAGCATCGTTTATTTTTGTCATCGCGCTTTGCGGCCTCTCTCCCTCGTCTTTCTCCCCGCTGAGCCAAAGAGCACCAAGGCACTTTCCAACCTCGTTCTTCTCCTCTGGTGCAGCTGTCATGCGTGATTCGCAGCAAAGTTTTGAACGTGCAACAGTGAGATGAACAATGCAGCTGAGTCGCAGGATGTCCGCGGATACGCTTTGCAGGCCATGGAACGCGGAAATGCGTGCATTATTAGAGAGCTTCGCGCTGCTTTACCATAAACCTTTGCGGCACGACGTCCTCATTTGCATAGAGTTTCCTAAAATTAACTAGAGGGGACTCTGGCGATGCGATCGTTCAGCCACCACGGGAATGATGGGTAGTACACGGATTTGCCTAATCTTCGTGCTTACGGCTTCGAACGCACTTGTAGCTTTGTTTATTGATGTCTTTTGGCGTTCGTTTCGGATAAAAGAATGGACCGTTCTGAACTTCGTGACCAGATTTGAATTGTTGAGCCTAAAAAAGTTGAAGTGGTGAAGTGGAACTGCTGACTTTTGCTGAACTTCGTTTTGCGACAAAGCGGACACAGGCGACGCGGAGCCAAACGGAGCCAAAAGAACGGAGTTTAGACAAATCCGAGTACTACCCATCATCATCATTCCCATGCTGGCTGAAGCGCCATGCGTTGCAGCTCTCATAGACACTAGCGCCAGAGTTCCCTCTAGTAAGTATTGTAGGAAACTCTATGCTCGTTTGGAGAAACGAATTACTCTTGCCATTTTTGTGCACTATTGGCAAGACACCACAAACACCGAGCTAACCGTATAAAGATTCTTGTTGCCTAAAGGTCTATTGTATCACTTCTGGTCGAAATATTTTGCTACACACGATCGTTTTGGTGAAGGCGGTACAATGTTTAACGAGACGTTAAACGCCAGCGTGTGTCGGCAGAAATTTCGAAATGTCTTTACCTTCTTAGGAATGCTCGCTGCCAGCAGATAACTATCGCATGTAATTTGAGTGGGTCGTTAAATTCGGTTTATTATAAAACATAGCATGATTGTATAATAATGATACAATTACTTACTGTTTAATTACAATCAAATGCTCTAAAATATGCTATAACTTATTGTAACATTTCCACTAGCTTTAAATTTGTTCTACAGAACTTCGGGATAAAATTTCGTAAATTTAATTCACGCATTTATAAACAGTCAATCATAATGCGCGTCTCACAGGAATAGGTTCCAGTATTCTACGAGTCATTTTGAACTGCTTTGTCTACCAGCTCACCATGTACTTTGTTGTACGTAAACTCTACTTAATACTTATCATTGTCTGATAACGTATTTTGCTCTATCGTCCCCACTTTTTGTTTCCCAATTTCCCCATCTTTTCGTATATTCTCCCGGAGAACGGTCTTAAACTTAGTTTTTTTTTCTTGCATGTGCAAAAACTTAGCCCTTAGGCTTGTTTTGACCGATCAGTGATTTATGTACTGATTACTATTATTATAGATAATAAAGTGTTAAGCTGTATGTGCCAAAACTACGATACGTTTATGAGTAACGCCGTATGTGAGAGACTTCGGATTAGTTCATGACCACCAGAGGTTTTCCAACGAGCAATTTAAATATTTGTACACTTTTGCTTTTCGACTTTCACCCCCTTCGCCAGGGATCGAAACCCAGTACTGCGCGCCATTACGACAGCGGCAGATCTCCCACGACCCATACAGACGATACTTCACAGACTTCGACTGGAAGTAGCGCACACAGTTTTCTGCACGAGATATACCGACCCAACCAACCCGAACGCTGCTCTGGTCATGAAAACTTCAATGTCCGTCACATTCTTCTGGAATGCGTAATGTACAGAAACGAAAGAAGAAACTCGAGAAAAAAAAAAAAAAACTGGCAAGATTGGACAGACGCCCACTCTCATTAGAAAAGTTACTTGGACCTTGACCTCAAAAGCATCTTCAGCAAAAGGCGAACATCTTCCTAAAATACTGCTTAGTGAACACTGCTCTAGATACCCGCTTGTCATGAGCAGATATGTGTAGCTGTTACATGAAGTGATGTTTTATATATTCCGTACGCTGTGTGTTCAGCAAAAGGCGAACATCTTCCTAAAATACTGCTTAGTGAACACTGCTCTAGATACCCGCTTGTCATGAGCAGATATGTGTAGCTGTTACATGAAGTGATGTTTTATATATTCCGTACGCTGTGTGTTCAGCAAAAGGCGAACATCTTCCTAAAATACTGCTTAGTGAACACTGCTCTAGATACCCGCTTGTCATGAGCAGATATGTGTAGCTGTTACATGAAGTGATGTTTTATATATTCCGTACGCTGTGTGTTCAGCAAAAGGCGAACATCTTCCTAAAATACTGCTTAGTGAACACTGCTCTAGATACCCGCTTGTCATGAGCAGATATGTGTAGCTGTTACATGAAGTGATGTTTTATATATTCCGTACGCTGTGTGTTCAGCAAAAGGCGAACATCTTCCTAAAATACTGCTTAGTGAACACTGCTCTAGATACCCGCTTGTCATGAGCAGATATGTGTAGCTGTTACATGAAGTGATGTTTTATATATTCCGTACGCTGTGTGTTCAGCAAAAGGCGAACATATTCCTAAAATACTGCTTAGTGAACACTGCTCTAGATACCCGCTTGTCATGAGCAGATATGTGTAGCTGTTACATGAAGTGATGTTTTATATATTCCGTACGCTGTGTGTTCAGCAAAAGGCGAACATCTTCCTAAAATACTGCTTAGTGAACACTGCTCTAGATACCCGCTTGTCATGAGCAGATATGTGTAGCTGTTACATGAAGTGATGTTTTATATATTCCGTACGCTGTGTGTTCAGCAAAAGGCGAACATATTCCTAAAATACTGCTTAGTGAACACTGCTCTAGATACCCGCTTGTCATGAGCAGATATGTGTAGCTGTTACATGAAGTGATGTTTTATATATTCCGTACGCTGTGTGTTCAGCAAAAGGCGAACATCTTCCTAAAATACTGCTTAGTGAACACTGCTCTAGATACCCGCTTGTCATGAGCAGATATGTGTAGCTGTTACATGAAGTGATGTTTTATATATTCCGTACGCTGTGTGTTCAGCAAAAGGCGAACATCTTCCTAAAATACTGCTTAGTGAACACTGCTCTAGATACCCGCTTGTCATGAGCAGATATGTGTAGCTGTTACATGAAGTGATGTTTTATATATTCCGTACGCTGTGTGTTCAGCAAAAGGCGAACATCTTCCTAAAATACTGCTTAGTGAACACTGCTCTAGATACCCGCTTGTCATGAGCAGATATGTGTAGCTGTTACATGAAGTGATGTTTTATATATTCCGTACGCTGTGTGTTCAGCAAAAGGCGAACATCTTCCTAAAATACTGCTTAGTGAACACTGCTCTAGATACCCGCTTGTCATGAGCAGATATGTGTAGCTGTTACATGAAGTGATGTTTTATATATTCCGTACGCTGTGTGTTCAGCAAAAGGCGAACATATTCCTAAAATACTGCTTAGTGAACACTGCTCTAGATACCCGCTTGTCATGAGCAGATATGTGTAGCTGTTACATGAAGTGATGTTTTATATATTCCGTACGCTGTGTGTTCAGCAAAAGGCGAACATCTTCCTAAAATACTGCTTAGTGAACACTGCTCTAGATACCCGCTTGTCATGAGCAGATATGTGTAGCTGTTACATGAAGTGATGTTTTATATATTCCGTACGCTGTGTGTTCAGCAAAAGGCGAACATATTCCTAAATACTGCTTAGTGAACACTGCTCTAGATACCCGCTTGTCATGAGCAGATATGTGTAGCTGTTACATGAAGTGATGTTTTATATATTCCGTACGCTGTGTGTTCAGCAAAAGGCGAACATCTTCCTAAAATACTGCTTAGTGAACACTGCTCTAGATACCCGCTTGTCATGAGCAGATATGTGTAGCTGTTACATGAAGTGATGTTTTATATATTCCGTACGCTGTGTGTTCAGCAAAAGGCGAACATCTTCCTAAAATACTGCTTAGTGAACACTGCTCTAGATACCCGCTTGTCATGAGCAGATATGTGTAGCTGTTACATGAAGTGATGTTTTATATATTCCGTACGCTGTGTGTTCAGCAAAAGGCGAACATCTTCCTAAAATACTGCTTAGTGAACACTGCTCTAGATACCCGCTTGTCATGAGCAGATATGTGTAGCTGTTACATGAAGTGATGTTTTATATATTCCGTATGCTGTGGGTAGAACTTTGACATAAATGTGTGCGCGTGATCGTTCTATTGCAAAGTGAATTCGTGCAAGCGAACTCTCCGTTGCCACGCCATTTTCTTCGTTCAAGCTTGCTATACGTTATTTTTTCACGTGTTCATTTTTGATCTTGCGTAACCCTTTTTTTTCCGGAGCAGAACTTATAGAAACGGAGTAGGTGACGGGATAAAAACCTCAACCTCAAACTCCTCACTATCAAGCCAATTAGAACAGAAAAAAAAACAGATTTCGCAGGCCATGTTGACGGTAAAACGTATCTCGTGACGCGCATAGGCGTGCGCAGGGCTCGCCATTAGGGGGGAGGGGGGGAGTTCATCGCAGCGCCCCTCCCCCTTACTATGTCAATGTATGGGGCAGATTTTGCGTCCCCCTCCCCCTCTTAAGTGATTAGGGGGGCCGGCCGCCCCCCCTTGCGCACGCCTATGGTGACGCGAAAACACTCCGCACGCAGACGGCCTCAGACACTGTGCCAGACGACTCAATTGACTTGCCCCGTGCAGATTTATGTTCTTTGCAAGCACCTCATTCTGAGTGGGTAAATCGATTGATGCAGACTGCCCGCGTAAAGCTCCGGTACACAATTGTAGGGGCGGCAGTATAGCAGCGGGCGCCGAACAGCTGCTGCCGCCCGCCATTCGGCACAGCGTCATGCCCCGCGCGCCGGCTCATTCCGATAAGCAACACTGACGCGTACGTAGTAAGAGTCACGTGTCGATCAGCAATAAAGCAGAACGAAAGATATCTCATTGGAGCGTGCCCCTCGACTGCGAAGGAGCGAAATGCGTAAGGCGGCAGTTAGTAACAAGAAAAGCGGTTCAGAAACGCGATACTCGCACGGCGTGGATACATGCTACCGATGGTTTCCAAATGTAATCCAGCTTCGCATATTCTGATCTGCATTGCGTTTACCTACATTCAGCGACGGGAATGGCCAAGAGCATCTCCATAGGACATTCTGTAGCATAAAAATGGTGATTCGTAGCAGCTGTCTTCAGTTTCATGGCATGTCGCAAAAACGAGCTACAACAAATGGTTGGGCCCTGATCACTGACCCTGGCTGTGGGACTCGGTTGCCACCACTCTGAAGCGTGCCATCACTTCTACCTTTCTCAAAGTCCCCAACCCCCACCCCAAATTTACATGGCGGGGGTGTTTCGGCAAAAATAAATAATGAAAATAGGTGAATATTTCACATAAAGTCAAGACCTTCAGCCTGTGCCCCCCCCTCCCCTTCCTCCCAAAAAAAATTCCCTGCTACGGCCTGTGGCACCCACTATGTGGCTCTCTTGCTGGTAGCCTGCGAGGCTGCGAAAGGCTGTTTTTACTGTTCCACAGACTCTTGAAGGCCACGTTTCGGAGCAGTTGCTCTCATTTGAAGCACGAATGTAGCAGCTTTAACGAAATGTAGCACATTGGCGCAATTGTAGCGACATTCCCACCTACACATTGCATGCGAGGACAAGAAAGCAGCGCCCATTTATCGACCGCGTAATTACTTCAAACAACGTGCACCTCTGATATATCGCATTCAGTACACACGCACACGCGTTTCCTTCCTCGTAAGCGCGAAGCCACGAAATGCGAGCACGTGACGACAAATCGCTGCAACCGTTGCGGACGCCAATTCGTCAGCTAGAGCTTCAGCGTGAGCCTTCGAGCCATCACGAACACGCATGCGGATACTGGGCCGAGCACGAAGCGAGCGAAACTTAATTCGCGCACGCGGCACGATATCATCGCGCCGCCGGCAATTTCCTCCCGAACGGCTCAAAGCCAGAGGTGCATACCAATCGGAATGGGCTATGCAAATAAACGAACCACTTACATTTTGAACGGTGTCGGGAAAGCATTTGGCGGGCCGAAACCTCCCATTCAAAAGGCACAGAACATCGAAACAGCACGAAAATGCATATAAAAAACCGGAGACCAGGGCTGAAGCGAGAAACCTGTTCCAGAATGCGTGACTCCTAGATAAATTGAGTAAAGCAACCAAGAACGGGGCAATCACTTTCGGCCCATAACGATATATATTAAAGAAACCTTATCGCAGACGCGGTCTCGCCATCACTTTCGTCCGTATCTGTCCGGGGCCAGGGAATATGCAAATTTGAGGCACGCAGGACGAAACTGCCGGATATCGTAATCATTCTTCGCCTAAAAAAGGAAAATATTAATAAAAAAGAACACGCCCGCTGCTTCCACCCCCCACAGAGACCACACGGCTGCCTCGATCGTTCGACCAGCCAAAAAACGGCGGAAGATCACTCAACGAAAAAGAAAAAAAGAAAGAAAATCGCGGCAGCAACACAGATAGACCGGAAACCGGCTTGGTATTCGTCTCCTCTTCCTCGCTTAAAAAATAAGAGATAAGATGGCGGCCGCCAGGAGGAGGTATAGGCGATTAGCACTTTATCAAAGTGGCTAACGAGGTCCCACTGAAAGCGTTCGCGCCCGAGGAAGTGGACCAATGGACCGGGCTCACTGAATAATCGGCTCTTCGTTGCATTTCCGCGCACAGCGACGCCATATGCTCAAGCGGTCAAACAGTGTTGAAAAGCTGTAGCGTGTCGAAAGGTTGAAATTTTCCCTTTATCTGCGCTGCCTTTGTCCAATCCATCAGTGCAGACAAGCCAACCGGACTGTTAACCTAGTTAACCTCTGTGCTATTCAGCAGCTGTCATAGAACGACAAAAGAAAGTAGAGCTAGATAGTCGCTTGAAATTCATCGCAGAAGAGAGTAAGCCGTGCAAACACGGTCGCAATAGAAGAGAACGAGGCAACAAAAACGCCGGCTATCAACTGAAAAGGTCGCACTGCGGCGAAATACACGGTACCCACGAAACTTATAAGCGCATGCGCAGGAGCGATGGCGCCGCCTGCCGATCAGGCACGTGTGCGGGACAGCGCATAATAAGCGAGCTCGAGGTCATTAAGAATCATGATCTTGGTATACTGCGCAGATGGGAACAGAGAAGACGAGAGAGACGGAGACAAGCTGCTTTTTACGTCGTCACTGTTTCCTTCGATCACGAATAGCAGACTTGCCCAATCGTCCACTCATTAAGAATAAAGCGGTTGGGACTGCTTCGCCTTTCCTTACAAGATTTTCTGCTGCTAGACACACGGTTGTGATCATAAACCTTCAGCCTTACAGCTCAATGTTACCCAAATCTGTCTATATCCTAAGCTCGTACAATGCTACTCAACATATCATTCCCGGTGATCAGCTTTCAGATAAACGCACGTGTCAGAACAACGCCGTCTGTTATCCTCGACCAGTGCGTTGAGTTGGCGGCGAAGTTCCAAACCTCTCGCAATAGCGATAGAGAACGGGAACCTAGTTACGGTATAACGCCTTCACTGAATGCAGCATACAGAAGGGGTCGCCACACAGGTCACCCGTCTTCCAAGAAGCCGATGGCGAAATCAAAACTACAGACAGCACGGCAACAGAGCAGGCGTACAGGCAGCCATTGAGGCACGCGAAGAAAGGAGTCGCTCTCCGTAAGCGCCACGGCTGCTTAACAAAACGACGACGATAAACGGAGCGGCCAAAAAAGCGAGAGTACGGACTTCCTGCTTTGGACGAGAACCGCCACACAGACACACACACGACCCCAGCTTTCTTCGCGGCTTTTCTCGCCCAACAACAACGGCGGGCCTTTCTTCCCTTCAAACGTGGTTAGGGCAGAGACGACGCGCGGTGTATGAGGGCGACACACAGACGTACACACGCACCTCGCTATACGATGGAGTTTCGGCCACAACTGTACAACCGCAGGCCGGGATGGGAGGTTAGCTAACCACGAGATCACACGCTCCAGATACGAGGAGACGTCGTCGGACAGCTCGAGGAAAACACCGCCGCCCCCGAAAGCTGCCGACACGTGGTGGAACCTTCGAGAAGCGAGAGCTATGGAGTATAGTAGTTGTAAGGCGAGAGAAAATAGCACTGTAAAATAACTTGTTATTGGGCTAGTTGGTAAACAATTTGAAAAAAGTATTTGAGCGCAAAGACACGGCACATTCACACGCGCACACACCCACACATCCAGGCACCAAGCACATACAGCGCTGTACGCGTTCCTTCGCCCATTTTATTTTCGTCTAAGTCAAACGTGTTTGCGCTCAAATAATTTTTCAAGTGAAAATAAGCTCTCACTCATACATACAGCACCTCCGTCACTTACAAGAAAACGCGTTATTGTAGCCGAGCTGATGCTGTCCACATAATAATAATAGATGAAGAGATATTGTGATATGAACCCAAATATGAACAAATGTTGACAAGATGTAGGCTATACCGATGATGAAGGCGAAAGTAATTCATACGTCGCGCGTTCTACGGCGTCGAAATCTATAGTTTCTTTAGGCTTTCAAATACACCCACAGGCACCAGAGCTAGAGTGTACTATAGAATAGTTCTAGCACACCATACACCACCGCTATACGTAGGGTTCATTTTGATTATCTTACTCCTACAATACATGTTAACAATGCACTTCATTGCATTCTTGGTAGTGATGCAGAACTATCGATGGTGCTACCGATACTATCGATAGCTGAGTCACTGTCGAACTATAGATCGTAAAAAATACTATAGATAGCGCTATCGATAGTAAAAAATTCGATGGTGCTATCGATAGTATATAATCAACAGCACGAACTCATTGCAGAATAAACTAGGTTCCCCGGGCGCGTGGTACATAGGGGAGCCGGAGGAGCAGGCTGAAGGGCAAGAAAGTTGACATGCTTGTTCTTCACCTGAGTGCTTTGCTGGCACATGATCATAAAGTCAAACTATTTAGCTGTAGCGGAAAGAGGCGTTACATGCAGTGGAACTGCGCGGCTTCAAATTTATATTGCATTTTATGACTTCAAAATACAAAAAAATATATAATGACGTAAGTTTGTTAATTGTACGGCGTAACTGGTTGCTTTTGGATGGGAATTTATTGATTTATTGATGGACATATTCCGCCATTTTCACAGCGGAAATAATTTATTTCTTTTGCCAAGAATTGCTCATAGATTAAGCGAAGCTGATAGTAGGCTATGACAAATATTTTGGCAATATGACCGGCCCGCAACAGCATCATTATTCACAACACTATCGATAGTATTGTCACGTGGTTGTGACGGTGAAGAATGCTGCAACAAGACTGGGAAATACGGAGCTCTTTATTAGGCGATCTTGTGCCCACAAAATCAAAACTCACAATACAAGCGATACAGGCTGCACACTGATAGCGGCGAGAACAGTCGTCGGCCACCGAGTAATCTGATCATCGGTGGAAAGCGACGTCTTTTATACATCAGTCATCGAACTTTCCAGCGTTTATGCTGGTGCTGGCGTAAGCTCTCGAATAAACTTCACTATTCCCGTCCGGCGCGTAATCTCAACAGAATGAGCTTAAACAATCGTGAAGCTTCTCAAACATTACGGCGCGGTCTGCCTCAAACGTTGCTAACAGTATTTTTGGGTGAAACCCGAATACATCAAAACAAAGCAATAAAAACGCGTGGCAGTAATATCGCTAGTAATATTAACCATGGTACTACCGATTGCACTATCGATAGTTTGTGTACACTATCGATAGTTAAAAAAAAAAAAGTGTCGATGATATCGATAGTCAGTTTACCGATAGTTCTGGATCACTACTTCTTGGACATGGTATACACTGAAATTTCCGAGTCGCTCCTCACTCATTTAAAATATCCTTATTAAGCTCTAAATTACCCTAACCTAGGGTATGACAAAGCTATGCGGCGCCGTGCCAATCTACCTTAATAAATCAGTCTGCTCGAGAGCACTTAGAATAGTGGAATAACGATTTGACAACTCGCAATATCGTAACCTTCACACTGTCTTTGCTAGTTTGAAACCTTCGGGTTTATGCCGCAAGGTTTTTCTTCTCCTGTCGATATCGCAAGTTGATCTCAAGTCAAGTAACAAGTTTGCATATCATTCTGAATCATCTTTTTTCTCAATGCATGAGACAGCGCGAACGGCGTCGGCTCGCACTTTCCCCCATTTTAATTTGGTCTAAATCAAAGTCACCGATACAGTTGAAGGACATCCTGAGCGCATACGTTATACAAATACTGCGATCCCGCAAAGTTACCAGCCATTTTACGTAGCGCTTTACGTCCCCCTTGGAGTCACTCGAATTTATGTTTTGATACCGTTAGTTTCACTTATTCTAACACCGTCGTTTCTTAATTGATTTTTTTTAAGGCGCAAAGCAGGACGTACACAAGAAAGGACACGGGACGGAGCGCCACTAACAACTGAAGTTTATTCGCAGAAATTCACATATAACTATATGTCGTCCTCAGCGCGTGCGCAGAAAGTTGTATTGCCATCAATGGGGGCGGGATAAAGCATGTTCAATGAACTTTTTCTCTGATTTGTACAATACTATAGACGTGTCGCTGACGCACATGTCACCTTTTTTATCGATAAAAAATGCTTCCATTAATTCTCTGGCAGTTTGGTCTGAGCTTTTAGCGATAACCCGCACGTCATTAAATCGCGGTCCACAGGAGCTTAACGGGCACTGCCTAATGTGCTTAGGCAAATTGGGGCCCTGTTTATTTTGCTCTACATTTCGTTCGTGCTCCCTGATTCGCTCATTTAGGCATCTGCCGGTTTGTCCAATATAGGAGCAGCTGCACGCAAGAGGAATCTCGTGCACTACCCCTTCAGCACATTTCGTGTAGGATAGCCCATGTCGAGTTCCACAGCCTCTTACATTCTGAAGGTCTTTTTCTTTTTCTTTTCCTATTTGAGAGCAAAGCCCTCCGAGCTTCCTGGGCGCAGAAGAAACGAGCGGAACACCATGTCTGCTCGCAACCTTTTTCAGGTTATGAGCCAACTTGTGCACATACGGCACGGCCACCGGTCTGACCTCTTCACGAGGTCAGACCGGTGGTTGTTAGTGGCGCTCCGTCCCGTGTCCTTTCTTGTGTACGTCCTGCTTTGCGCCTTAAAAATCAATTATGAACGTTCACCAACTTGCCCAACAAAAAGTTCTCCTAAACCGTCGTTTCATCCAACGCATCACCTGCCCTACACGGCATCGCATTGCAGGAAGGGCACGACGATGATCCCCTCACCCGCCCCCGTATATAAGACTATACAGCGGTCATCCGCAGCTGTTACAGTCATATCAGAGTCGTAAAACTTCCACCGCTTTTTACAACCGCGCGAGTGGGAAGGTTTGCAACCGCGCAACGCTTCCCTGCAGTTTTTCACGGCTCGCGATGTCTGCACGCCCACTTGACGCTGTCCAATGCATACAGCACGGTGAATCGTAAAAGGCACGGGCACCTTCGCATTTATCTTATAGAATCTCAAGAATACGCTGTCCTAAAAAGAGAGAGAGGAAGATGGCAAAGAATTCAGCGATTTCTTCGGCTCTGAACTTGGGTACCGCGGCCTCCGCACTTTCAATCCACCAATAGGTTTTGGCGCGTAAGATCCCACTATTCGCTTTCAATCTACCTGATTTTGCTCTATTGTTTATTCAAGGTCTTCGACACAGGCGCGCTGGGTTCTGCGTTAAGGGCGGGGCAACTCTTCACCGCCACTCCATCGCTGGAGTCCGAAAGGAAAGCTTCGCAGTGAATGCAAAAATGAAAATGAAGCAATGACGCGCTGCTCACAACGGCCTTCCTTTGGTCTTTGGTTTCCCAGAGGTAAATAGGGGAAGTAAACCGCAGTTGGAATGCTACACCAGTGGTCCTCGGCCACCACAACCGTCAAAAACCTGCATGACCGCACACTCTGAGAAAAGAAATCGAGTATTTTGGGAGTATTTCTGCCACACAACTATAATCGTCATCCACTTCGCATTGTCAACGCGGTCCCGGCACTTCCCGGTCACGAACGGCGCGCACGTTATCAGCGTGACAAAGCATTCTTGATAGGAAAGTGGTGAGAGACGGGTTTTCAAGAAAGGAAACGCGAGCAAACCACATGAGATTATTTTTGTGTGGCAGAAATACGCCCCAAATACTCGATTCTTTCTCAGGGTGTAACCTTGCGCTTAAAAATGAAGCAATAGGCCTGATTGGGTAAATATAGGGCTGGCTTGTTGGCGCCCATCTTAGATGATGGGAGTGTGTGTGTGTGGGGGGGGGGGGGGGTGCTTCAGTCATCCGTGGTCGTCGATGATGAAGGCGACGAAGGCAGCGTTAAAATTTTTAAGGACCAAAGACCACCACCAGACCTGCACAAGAAAGCATGAAGGAGTGTGACGTTGCGTTTGTGAGCGCTCCCCCCTTTCCCTTTCTGCATACCTCCCAATTTCAATCCTCCCCACCTCTTCCCTTGTTCAGGATAGCGCACCATTCATTCCAAATCGGTTGAGATCCCTGCCTCTCCCGTTTCCTTTCAACCACATTCACAGCATTGACCAGACATGCATGGCTCTGATGAAGCCACGGATGAGGATTCCGCACAAGTCCACGGGGCCCGTCGAACGACCCTGCCGTCGCTGTTTATTTCAATAAGCTTCTTTTCGATCTCGCTTCCACACTTTATTCCCAGCGAAGACGCCTCACACCCACTATGTAGGACTGGAAAAGTTAAAAGATCGATTTGGCTTTATATCCGCTGAGCTAACACACGATGTCACGTGGCCACTGAAATTGGTGCCTCAATAAATGCATACATAAGTTCGTCTGTGGCGTTCTTACAACGCCCTTGCGCAGCAGAGGTTGTACAAGATACGTATAATTGGCAAGAAGACAACATTTCCCAATCTATGTTGAACATGTACCAACTAGCCCAAAGGAGTGCTTCACTGTCCTTGTTATAAGTAACACTATGCATGACTTACAGATTGTTATCCACGAACTGTGTCATCAAAGGAGAGTACTCCTTAGAATTGATACCGCGCTATCTTTATTGCCCACTATCGTGATCTTGATGCAGAATATTTGTATGATCCGTGCTCGATGATTAAAGCATCTCATCATGGGCCTCTTATCATCGTTGTAACGTGCGACTCTTCTCATTCACTGACGATATTTTCACGATCACTGTCAACGCGCAATAGCACGCAAAAAAAAAAAAAAACGCACATCGATCGACTAAGAAGAAATAGAAGATGGCTTTCGTCTTCGAGTTGTCCTAGGCGAATGTATCAGAGACCGTGAGAGGCTTTTTTTTTTTTCTATCCGTCTTGCCCGCCTTCCGCTAATAAAGACTCAGCAGTTTCCAGTCGTTCGCAAGTTTGCACGCAATCCTCCATTCCCGCTTTCTGCGCGCCACGCTCGTTCGCTGGATCCGCTTATTTATTTTCGGCGTAATGCTGCACCGGGCCGAAAATAAATAAACGACGCTGACAGAGTCACTACTATCTGGGGCGTGGGAATAAGGTCGCACTGTATGCTTCAACACCCGTCCCCTCGGCGACCACAAGCTCGGGTTCTAACGAGCGAAAAGCGAGACCGCGTCTTCCCGCGAAACTTCCCCGATGACGTGCTGGGGGGCTCCAGTTTCTTGTCACTTGGGGAACGCGGTATTACATCATCGCACTGCAGTATACGGAAAGACGATGTCTCCTCCTATCCTACCGCTCTGAAGATTTTGCAGCACGATCATGATGTGCGTATCTTTAAGAGCGTCACTAAAGTGAAACGCTAAATCACCACAGACCAGGTGTTTCAAACGCACCTCCGCTAGCGGGCCCCAGTCACAAAATTTAGCCTACCGATGGCCGCTACGGTAAATAAGGTTTGAGCGGGGGGAACGTGGGGGGGCGAACACAATGCCATCCAACGTTGCTATTTGATAGGCCTTTCCCATATCTCGTATATGGTTAATTTCTGAAGGAGATTTCACGTCAGGTTTCGCGAAACATATTGATACCGCTCAAAAGGACAGACTGATGGGTTAGTTGGTAGTGCATAATTCTGAACAGTATCGCGAAGAAGCACACGGACGGCGACGGGACGGTGTCCCCATAGAGTTTCCTAAAAATAACCAGAGGGGACTCTGGCGCTGCGATCGTTCAGCCACCATGGGAATGATGGGTAGTACACGGATTTGCCTAATCTTCGTACTTGCGGGCTTCGAACGCACTTGTGGCTTTGTTTATCTCTATGTTTTGGTTTTCTTTCGGATAAAAGAATGGATCGTTGTGAACTTCGTGACCAGATTTGAATCGGTGAGTCTAAAGAAGTTAAAGTGGTGATGTGAAACTGCTGACTTTTGCTGAACTTCGTTTTGCGACAAAGTGGATGCAGGCGACGCGGAGCCAAACGGTGCCGAAAGAACGAAGTTTAGACAAATCCGTGTACTACACATCATTCCCATGCTGGTTGAAGCGCCATGCGTTGCAGCTCCCGTAGACACTAGCGCCAGAGTTCCCTCTAGTAAGTATTGTATGAAACTCCATGGGTGTCCCGTCTTGATCTGTCGCCCTCCGTGTGCTTCTTTGCGCCACTGTTCAGAAATATTCATACTGATCTCGAGCACCACTGAAGTCTGGAAATGTGGACGATGATTTTGAAATACATAAGATTTCTTGTTCCACGGTTACGTTTTAACACGTGGTGACCGCATGGGGTGCCCCACGAAAAAAAAAAAATGCTTGAGACTTTTCACGTCCTTGTAGGTCATGAACATAGTTATTACGAACATATAAACACCGGCCGGAGACAGTCATGTGCTGGCCAGGCCGCAGCAAGAGGTCCGCGGTCCACGTGTTTGAGGCCTCTGCCTCAGACTGATAAACTACTGCTCGCTCTCTTCAGTTTGTGCGCTTTGAAAAGTGCAAACATGTCGCTATTTCCTTGTGTCGAGCGCTGGCTTCCAACTGACGAGCGCTCGTTTGTGTCTGTTTATCGGCCTTTCAACTTCAACTTCAACTTTATTCTTCTAGTTACAGACTAGAAACGTCCTCCGGGGCTAAAAGCTGCCGTGAGCAGCTTGACTGGACCCAGGAGGCGTTGTACATGACAGCGCGATAACAGTAAACGTTTCGGTACAAACCTAAAACGAAAATTTGACATTCAGGTACATGCTTTACGACAGGATGTTTAACATTCAACAAGAGACATTGTTGTGCAAATAAAGAGGCAATAAAACAAAACATGGTCATTTAATATGCATCATTATACAATAATATATATGCTTACATGTTAACAGAATACATCTTCACTTCTTTGCGAGATAGATTAGTAGCGTTCACATGTTTATTTAGAATTTTCGGCAAATTGTGTTTAATGGATTGCAACTTATATTCGGTGCGAAAGCGTGGTACATACCAAGGTTAAGGGTTTCTGAGGTGCACAGGTATCTCATGGTGTTGCAAGCTCGCTATGGATGTAAGAAAATCGCTATATTGTTTTTTTTTTTGCAAAATAAAATACTTGTAAAACACGGTATTAGTAGTATCGATTCGTCCTCGTCTGTTTCACGGTGAAAAAACTTTTCCAATATCGTCAACACAATGTGCCAGCCTGATGGTTGCGCGAATGGCGTGGGATCGACTACGCAAACTGCCTGTACGATACACGAGAAATGACGAAAAAAAAGAAAAAAGGTTAATAAACGGTCAACTCGTGTAGTCGCTTCCGTGCAGAGGGTCATCGTTTTCGTGCTTAGCACGCTTAATAAAACAAAGCCACCATTCTTAAACAAACGCTCACCTGTAGCGCAACTAGTAATTACTAGTGTTGCGACAGCCGAGCACAGTTTCAATAGGAGAAAAAATAAGTGAATTGGAGGCAACAAATCGAACAATTCATAAAATGTATACATGTTCAGCCTCGTCGATCTACTACATTTCTACTAGTTCTACTCATCGTTCTAAAGAGAGCTGGGACCAGTCAAGCTGCCATTATGCAGCAGTTCTGACGTGACGTCATGAACGCAGAGTCTGAACGTACTGGCACTCCGCGATGGCGGCTTTTATGACAAGCAAGTTGCGGTGTTAACCTGCTTCAATGTGATAACGACGTGCCACGAACGCCTCTGTGCGTGAATAACTAAAGAGTTACACTACATGTGATGTTTCGATAACATTAAATGTGACGATCTCAAACATCGCGTCCCTCCACGCTGGTGTTCCAGCACGGCGGTTTCAGTGACGTCAATGCGAACCATCTGTAGTCGGCGTTAAATGTTTAGAGACCGCTAGGACCGAGAAAACCTTGAATATCTCAGAAATTTGTGGACGTCTTCGGTCGAACTGCACAGTGCGTGTTCTTAACGCGTACTAGAACACGCCGGAAGTGTAAATTCAAGACTGCCTCCATAAGCAGCGAGAATACTGAATGTTTCTAGTGTTTCGTGGTCTCTAAATTTATGAAGCTCATAGTAAATCACTGCGCTGACCTGGTGAAATGAATTCACACCTTGAAACATGCCATTCAATATTATTTTTGAGTAACGCTGTCACCGTTCAGTGCAAACTGTGCGTCTTCGCGATGCACCGACAAGAGTGCTGGTCACATCGTCAAACTTAAGTTTTCCGCAGCACGAAATAGGTCGAAAATGATAAACCGCGTCTGAATTTTCGTCAACTCTGAGGTCACTCATGACGGTTCTTGAAGGACCACTATGTAATATAATAATTGTTGGGGTTTTATGTCCTCAAACCACGGTATTTGAAGAGACACCGTAATTGAGGGGGCCACAAAATTCGACCACCTGGGGTTCTTTAACGTCCGCCTAAATCTAAGCACACGGGTCTCCAGCATTTCGCCTCCATCGAAATGCGGCCGCCGCGGCCGGGATTCGACTCCGCGACCTTCTTGTCAGTCATCAAGCACCATGACCGCTAGACCACCGAAGGTCAAGACCACGATGCGGGATCTACTACGGGTCACATCACGTGTCAATCGCTGCGTTAAAACAAAGCCACTGTGTATATTTACACGCGGCCGACCACAACACCAACCGCTGTCACGGGTAGTGCCGGCCATTCATCCATTCACGGAAGTTGAAGGTTCGTCTTGCTGCGAAACGAAGATTACAAGTGGCGGCAGGGGGGAGGGGGGTGCACGTCACTCCCCCTCCCCCCCCCGCCCCCCTCCGTAACACAAAATCCTGCCGACGCCCACGCGTGGTCGAAGTCAAAACACACACACACACAACGCGCGGGACGCTCTAAATGACGCTTACCGCAGGAACGCTACACGCATCGATAAATCTCGATCGTCGGGCGTTTCGGAGCACCGTTACACCACAAGACCAAGTCAAGCAACAAATCACGCTATCGCGGACGTAGCGGCCCCGTTTTTCTCTTCTGTCGGCACTGCACTATGTTATATAGTACGAGCAGCCGACGTTTCCGCTCCGCCGATTTTTTTATTTTTTTTTACTATAAATAAACGAAAAGTTGTAAAAAAATAAAGAAAAAGTGCAGAAGCCGAACAATAAGGCTACCAGAAAGAAAAGAACAGAAAAAGATAGCCAGGAAAAACACACACACACACGCCGACCAAGAAAGCAACCAGAAATGAAAGACCACGACATGACAAGAAAAAAATAAAGGAAATAACAGAAAGAAAACAAAAAACATGCAGGTTGCCACCATGAAAACCCACCCTTCGCCGCGTTTTTTGTTCTTTTTCAGCAGCCGGGCAACAAAACGCCATGAAACTGGGGGAAGAAATAGCGCCGAAATTCGCAGGTCCGTGTCAGAAGCGGAAGGCACGAGACGCCGGCGTTGAATCGGGATTGCGAGGAGCAAGAAAAAAAAAAAGTTAAGAGAAACAAGCAGAAACAGAAATAAAACGGAGATCGCGTCGGGCATACAGAAGCGGTAGAGGAAAATGTAGGTCAGGAGCCCGCTTTACGCACCGGCCTCGCTCGACGTGTCGAAGTGAGGACCGTCTCCAAGCAACGGAAGCTCAGAGTCTTTGATCCTCATCCCGGGTTTCCGTTTAGTCGTTGCATCGGATAAGATGAAAAACCCAAGCAAGCATGAAGGGTTAAATCATGATCATGGGCGTTAGTCGTAGGTACGGAGATGTGCTTGAGTGCGATGCGTCCACATCAAGCGGTGCTTTATATGAAAAACAACAGTAAACAGTTTGTACAAGATCTCATATACCAATGCACTATAAACAACAACCTACTTCTGTGACGACACCTTTCACTTTCGTGTTATACCGATTACTGCGACAGAGGGATCAGCCATCATTTTTTTGAAGGGCCCACCACACCGAGTTCACAACACCGAGTTCAAAGAGAAGATAGCGGTTTCTATCGCGCCTTCGCTACCCTTCCCTACAGGCGCTATCTTCTCCTCGCCACTTAATTCTTCATAATTGGTGGACAATGTCAGCACTTAGCATTGAGCCTATTGAGATTTCGCGGTTTTCGACTGCACGCTGTTATCTCCGCTTGCGCGTTTGAAAACGCACAAAACCAAGTGAAATCAGCGCGATAGGCATGCGGAACAAGGCAGAACGGGCGTGCGACTGCATGGTAAAGCAGAGTAGGAGACGATTCACAACTGATATCCCTCGTACAATCGAGAGCTTACTCCCTCATGACGACACATGAACAGACTGCTGGTGTCGCGAAATTGCACCGAAAAGACGGGAAAAGCCGGGAGAGAATAACGCGCTTGTTCTTCGTACTTTCGGAGGTTCTTTAGGGGCCCTTTAAGGAGATTAGAATCGTTTCGAACAAAGGAGTTTCGCCTAATCCGCTATCGAAGGTGTTATCCACAGAAATGAGCTGGCGCAAAATGTCCCGGGGGCAACGAGAAATCGAAGAAGCCATTTTTTAAGCTCGGAACAGCTAGCTATAGGAGACGACGCCGTATGATAACGCCGCTGCGTATCAGACGATAAGCTTCAGTAGAAGTGCGAGATAAGCGATGCCGATCTTCTGCTAATAGACCGACATCACTGTCATTTATCTTGTTGCCGGAAATGAACTGAATCAAGCGCTTTCTGCAGAGATCGTTGTCACTGGTTTAAGTGTAATCAGGAGCTACGGCACGCGCGAGAACTACGATTTTTACATGCAATAGATCACCACTATATTAGGGGCGAAGTAGCTACTGCTGTCAGTTATTTGAACAGAATAGAGGGTACGCATTACACGATAAGACACACGGCGATCTGGAAGTGCTATGTTAATCCCCTAACGACTGGACCCAGGTGTTGTGCTTGAATATGAATTCAATTTTCAAAGATGACTGTTATTCTCGCAGAAAGAAAGGCCGTATGTCCGGCTGCATCGAATCGTACTACCGCTCTGAGGCGGCAGGCGCTCCTAGGCGATATGTTACGAACAAAACAAAAAGCCAATTCATTATGGATAAAATAGAAGGCGCCATCACTTTCGCGACTGATACAGTCGCCCTTCCGATTAATTAGGCGCATTTATTAGCGCACGAACGTTCCCAGACTAAATTTTCAGGGCCGAGTGAAGGCGTCCGAAAAGCTTCAAATTATGCAGACACTTTAGAAGATGCGCCCCAGGCAGCCGTCGCCTGAGGCCGGAAAACAGACCGGAAACAGCCGCAGTGGCCCAGAGACAAAGACTCCGTTTACCGTCTCGTTTCCGGTTCATGTTAAGTGTACGCTAAATAAAGTGGGGACGACGAGAAGTCGCGACGTTCAGCTGACAGCATTGACGCAGCCAGGCGGCAGCAGGTGCCAATCCCCCCCCCCCTCCCCCAACCCCTGAAATTATGACGCTCAGTGTGCGTGATATTCGCGCACATACTAACACACGTACGAACATGCATAACAGGAATCGAACACTCCCCCTTAATTTCTGGCTATAACCCTGGCAGCTAAGCCAAAGACGCCAATGAAATAAGACACGTGAAAAAAAAATATGTCCGTAGTCGTCAGAGTCGCAGCTGCGTTCCTGGAAAATACAAGTCCAGAGCGCGGTCTAGCATCGTGGGAAAACAAAACAATCCCGGGAGCAGCCGGTTCCATTCACAAAAGCGCCGACACATCGTCATGCGCTGTCACGAACTCGCCGCGCGCGCTACGGACGTTGAAACGTGCACGCTCGTGCGGTCTCTCGGTCCCCACGTGAGCCGTAAAAACCGGTCAGAAAAACAGAAAAGGACGCACACAGCGCGCGCGTAGTGCAACGATACCTCCGTTTCATCGACACAACTTCGTAGTGTTCTTAGCATCGAATCCTTACCTGTTCGCTAGAATCCAGTAGATGACGCCGTCAGGAACTGTTCTTCATGCACAACGCGAAGCGTGCATTGTTCGCGCTTCCCTCCAAGTTTGTGCAGAAACGCCGGGCACGAAACGCGCACCACGCTGTCTGTGCAGCGAACCAAGCACTGGATCACGAGAAAACAACAACGCACGGGCTCAGACGATACCCACGGTGGGACACACGAAACACGAGACTTCGACAGCCGAGAAGACCACGGGACGCAGCGGCCAGACACGCCGTCGCTTGCTTGCTCGGAGAAGAGACGCACGCGGCGCACACACACAACAGACTGGCAGCGCGCGAACGCCGGCACATAGATCCCCCCACCAACAACACAACGACGATGCGAACGCGAACTTTTTTTTTTTTTTGAAACGCTCCCGCCTCGTTGTAGGCCACGCTCTGCGGAACAATGCGTCATCGCTTGGCGTGGTTTTGGTGCTGCTATCTAGTGGCGTCGCTGCGAAATGGGGTGCGGTTGCAGTCGAACGGGTTTGCGAACAAGTTCAACAGATGGCGCGTAGTTCTGACCGCTTTTACGATAATTCAAGGGGAAGCGCTTTACTGTTTGAAGCGAGATCGTGTTGCCTTAGAACGCGCAGTTATAAAGCGAGATTCAGTAAAGAAGAAGAACAGTGCACGTGCTGCGGGGAAGATAAGGAAACGGCGGAGCATGTTCTGATTGAATGTGAAAGATATCCACCCAGGTGTACGTTTGGGCACGAGCCCACATGAAGGATTGGGCTTTAGAGACGACAATGGAAAACTGAACACACTCGTGATTGCAATAAGTAAGAGACGGTTAGAGTATTGGTGGCAGAAAATTAGGGAGAAAGGGCAAAAATAAATATTGGAAAAAAATAAGGACATTCTGCCGTAAAGGGCAGAGAATTGGGTTGAGAAGCGTGCCTTCGTTCTACAAAACAAAAAGGAAATATTCCCGCATCCATCCTCAGTAATTGCCACTACAACTGGTTTATGATACAGCTCATTACATTAAATGGATGCTTTCATTAAATAAATGCACTTTTGTTTTAACGTTTCACTATCTGCCACTGGGTGTGTGTCCACTTTTGGCCTGTCAAATTACGCAGCTGTGACAAAAAATACATTTTGCCTTTGTTTATTTTCTTGTCATAACATGCAAAAACACCAAACTAGCCTGACCTGGTAGTTGCATTTGGGCGTAGCCTGCAAATTTTGTAAATGATGCACACAAAATTCCACGTAATAATATGTTGCACTAAAATACAAATGTGTTTGTATTGTACCAAACTTCGCAAGCCATTTAACCAAAGCGTAAGTTTTAAAGCCTCTTGCTTAGACTTAACATTAGTGATGTGGTATTTTTATTTTCCAGGAACCCCTAGAGCCGGGACCAGGACCCGGAAGGTGCTCACTCCACGTTCTATGAAGAGGCTTCAGAGCTACCGTGACGAGAACTGCCTCCACCAATTGCACCTCGTGCGCAGCTTCTTGTTGATGCAGGCAGGCACCTAAACAAGGACTTTTTGGAAAATCTAAGAGTGCATATGCATCTGCAGCCACTGAAAAAACATGGGAGATAATGGCCGATGCAACTTAGACAGTTTGCCCTCAGTCGTTACTTTGGAAGCCCTAAGGCATATAAATATCTATCAAAGGTACTAAGGCTTCCCACAGTAAAGTCCATAAGGACATGGCTGTCAGCCGTAAATATGCGGACAGGAGTTCTACCCCAGATTCATGAGTTAATCAAAGGAAATACGAAAAATTGGGAAATTAAAGACAGAGTTTGCTGCCTGATTTCTGACGAAATTTCGTTAAAAAGAATTCTGCAGTATGACCCCAAGGAAGGCATCATACACGGATATGTTGATAATGCCAGAGAAAGAACAAATGCCATAGCGAACGCTGCAGCACTTGTGTTGGTCTCTGGGATACCGAAGAAATGGATACACTCAATAGCCTTTTTGATAGGAGAGGGGACAGTTCGCTCAGGGCCCCTGTTAATGTTATTGAAAAAGTTCATCATTGAGCTGAAGGCATGTGGCCTCTTCGTCAACGCATTGGTTTGTGACCAGGGTAACAGCAATTGCGTTATTGAAAGGACACTGGGTGTGAGCTCTGGCAGGCCTTTCTTTATTACTGATAAAGAGAAGACTTACTTCGTTTTTGACGTCCCCCACCTGTTGAAATGTACGAGGAATAATCTGAGGAAGCATGATCTTTCCACTGGTGACAAGGTTGCTTCCAGGGGGCACATTAAAGGGACCGACAACCAATTTTTATGGTGGCCACTTTCTTTAGCGCAACGGAAAGCTTACCGGTGAGGGTGTCTAATCACGGAACGGTAACGTGGACAACGCTGTGAAACATTCGCAATAAGAATTTCTCAACCTGCGGCGAATATGAAGTCGTAAACACAAGTGACAACACATGCTGCAAACAGTGAGAGCGGTTCGTGTTCGAGCATGGCGGTTTGCCGCGCAAGCGTGCACTCCGCGCGCATGCGCCGCGGCTCGACATGTTCCACTGGTTATTGCGAAGGCAGCGCCGCTTCTCACCGTGCAACTCCTTTTACATCGTAAGCAGCACAGGATAGAGCGGGGATATATAATAACATACATACTCTAATTTTCAGGACTAATTATGGCACGCATGACAGCATCAGACTGCGTACTGCAAAAAGTGATCGACTCCATACCAGCTTCAAAAGCAGTTCCGCTAGGCTGCGCCACGTACCGGTTCTTGTTACTCTTAAACACGATTTAAACCACGGTGGTTAAAATAAACTTTGCTGGGACGGAGGAGGCGCCGCTCAGCTGAAGCCGCGCGCTGCCATCTTGCCATAGGCAGAAAGCGCCCCTTCCACAACGCATGCTGCAGCGGCTGCATCGCTGTTCCAGCTGTTCTGTGGCGTGGTGGTGTCCGGACGTTGTTGGGTACATCCTGTGTTGCGTACGGCTACATAAATCGAGCGAAAAGGTTTTCTGGGATGAAGTTTCAGTTGTAAGCAGAACATTTCGAGCTTGATGAAAACTTCTCTCTCTCTCTCTCTCTCTCTCTCTCTCTATATATATATATATATATATATATATATATATATATATATATATATATGCCGGAACACATGCTGACAGCTCGCAATCTGTCTCTAATCTCACATCTGACAGTGATTCTTTTTTCCTAACCGGTTTCTTAAGGACCCAAACGTTTGAAGTAGTTCGGGGCGTCTTGTTGACGGAAAGTCTGGAAACCAAAAGACGGCGATCAAGTACGTTAGAGGCACTTCTCGCCGAATTGTATCGACCGTACTAGGCTCCGACCCGGGAGTTGTCCGACTGTGTTTGACGCATTTGTAAAACACCTGAAAAACCCAGTGATACACATTTTTGTGGTAGTTGATACCACTGGTGCGGAGCGCGAATAGGAAAAGGACGCACCGTTTCCCTTTAGTTGAAATTATATAAATAGGCGACTCCCTGTATTTCGTTATTGGTTGCCCTGTTGTGTTATAAAAGGGTAGCTCGCAACTACGAAGTTAAGTAACGTCATTTGGGTAATACACAAGGACCTGTTTTTTCTTACATTCATGCCTTTTCTTTTTGTAATTTGTATTTGCTTATGCAGTGCATCGAGTAAAACCAGTAGGTCTAAACTGTGCAATGCTGATTCCAGCTGCAAATAAAGCGACGATAACCGAGGCCCGGCAGCATTACAAATGAATGCTTCATGTTTCCCAAGGGGACATAAAACAGCTCAATAAATATTAAAATTCTGCAGAAGAGCAATTGCAGATTGACCAAAAAGAACGAGGCTCGATCCTCAAGCGATAATAAAAGGATATCAAGGATCAAAATCTCATGTCTGAGTTGGGCAGGGGGATCCTCACTGCAGCATTCCCCCACACATACAGCAACCCCTCCACAGGGCACGAAGAGACCAGAAAGGCACGTATTCGAGCTGCGGGGGTTTGCGTTAACGCTGCACTTTCTATTCTCCATCAGCTTATGAGTATGTACGCTCGAAGTTTAGTCGAGCACTGTCAGCAAAGCGCACTATACTAGAACGGTAGAATTCCATCAAAAGAAATGCTGTCTTCACAGATGAGTCACTGTCTCGAAATAGCTAGCCCAATGCCGCACAATGCTCTATAGTGTATACTTCAATTGTTGATGACAAATGAGGAAACATGTTGATTGTGGGCGACTAAGTGGTTAGATATGTGGACTTTGGTACTGGAATGCATGATGACAGACTGTATGTGTATATGTTCGGCGGCTTAAACTTACGACTTAGGATGCCACTCGGGCGTTCTTAATTGATTCTTTGACAAGATAACAGAGAGCCGAGCTAACGAAATAGTATCGAAAAGCTATATATAGGGATGGGCGAATAGTGAATTTGAGATTCGAAGCGAATCCGAAGCGAATAGTGATTTGGTCGAATAATTTCGAATCGAATAGTTCGAATAGTATTTACTGCATAATAATAAAAAAAATTGAGCATTTTCTTCATGACCTTTGCACAATATTTTTAAGGGCTGGAACTAGGTATGAGTGAATGTCACTTTTTTGGTTTCAAATTAAGCAGCCTTGAATAGTATCAAGATTTGAATAGCAGTAGGGTTATAAGTGGATGTTACAACTTAAAAATTACTATACTTGGCGTATATAAGCCCGTATATTACGCTTTTAAACTTTAAAAAATATGTACATTTAACCTTGAAGTGTGGCTTCGCGGCAGTGCTGATTTCCCTTGGATGGGTTGTTTCACGGCACAGCAACCAGACGCCGCAGTGAAACCACCTTTACAGGGGGTTATGTGCCACCCGGTCCCAATGTATACATATATTCGTTCATTTCGAATGCTTCGAAATTTGGAATAATCTAAATTCGTATCGAAGCGAATTCGAACACTATAATATTCGTTCGAATATTCGAAACACCCGAATATTCGCCCATCCCTAGCTATATACCTATTGAAGTAGTGTCGACTGCAAGCTGAATGCCCATATTTGAAGCACGTCCACGAAAAGCCAAAACTATTGGTTTTGGAGGTTTTGAGCTTCTCTTGAGAAAAGAAATGCCTTTTAAGGAGCGTATCCTCGAGTGTGGTGCTTTGGACACCTACATTTATATTTTCGCTCAAAGAAAGTGGCCGAAATTTACATATGTATAAGACTCCGTCACATGAAGAATGAAATAAACAGGAAACTGAGTGCCAAGAAAGTAAGGTGTGCTCTTACGAGGATGATTATTTAAAAAAAAAAACAGTGATGCAGACCCTTCGTCGGGGTGCGTGCTTGGAAGGAAAACGCCAAAAGAGACAGAATAAAACTGAGCGTATTCTTATCTGCCACGCATTTGCCTTCTTATTCTTGACAACTTTTCTCTTAATGATCGCCATAACCGTTAAAAATCACGGCGGAGCGACGCGGTCAGCGCGGCGGGCGCGCTTTGGCTCCCGTTTCTTGCCTATGGCAAGATGGCCGCCGCACGCGCGGCGCGGCTTCACTGCGGCCCATTGGTAAGTATAGGTGGCCTCCACTCCAGCAAGATTTATTTCAACCTCCTTGATTTAAACACATAAATCCTACTCACAAGGCGAAAAGGATGCTGGAATCTGTCACTACATTTCAGTGTCGTATCATTTTTGCCAGGGTCTAATCACACGTTGTGACCAGTTGTCGGTCCTTTTAAGATTTTGTATGAATCAACAATCAACACATCACCTGAAACTAAAATACTTACCCAAACTCACTGACAGGTACATCTATGAAAGGGCACTTGGTAACTTCAAAGTAAAGTGCGCCTCTCAGGTGCTCAGCAAGAGTGTCTATCTAGCGATAGAAGCATTCATAGCATTTATTGTTCTACCACCAGAAGCCACAAGCACGGCTGAGTTTGTTGAGAAGATGCATCAGTTGTTTGATTCATTGAACAGTTCTTGTGTAAATATAAATGACAGAAAAATGAGGTATACAACTAGTACTTCTACAGGGCACATTGAATTCTTGAATTCTTGCATTGCATGGATTAAATCTAGGAAATTCAAAGCACCTACGCAACAAAGAACCATTCAGGACTGGCAGGTGAAGATTAAAGCGATTTGTATGTTGTGCGCAGATCTGCAGCAATCCCATGACTTCAAACTTTTGCTCACTCGTCGTCTGTATCAGGATCCCTTGGAGAACTTGTTTGGGATCATTCGGTAGCAGCATGGCTGTAGCGAGACTACAAACACAATTACAGTTCATTGCCGGTCTCAGGCATATCATTGTCGGGAAGCTCTTCAAGCTTTCAGATGGCAGCAAATGAGAAGCAGATAAGGCCGTTCTTCTAACTGAGCTAAAGAAATGAGAAGGTATTTAGCACTCCGTATGATCAGTCACAAAGCCGCCGCAGTATTTTACTTATTTCATCGAAGGGAGTGCAACAAGAATAATAATAATAGGGGAGATGCGAAAGCGGCTGCGGGCTGTGCGGTAGAGGGCTGGCGGAGCAATCCAACCTTGCACGTCACAGGAATGTCTCCGCATGGTGGCACCACAGTGTCTCCTCGCGCCCAATACCGAAGTACCCGCATCATTTCATTCTTTATCACGATTTGAAAACTGCGCTTTCAACGACACCAATGCTAGAGTGCACGTGACCTTATGCGCTCCGCCGCTGTGGGGCGCTAGTTTGTTGTGGTATTTAGGCGGGCGTTTGGGACCGGCGCAATATTGTTCTCAATTAACGACGCCAGAATAATTATACACTCCCCTGTCCTAGTACACTCTAGCTGAATGCATAAGGAACCCTGTGAGTTTTCCCCCCTTTCTTCCTTTCTTTCTTTCTTTCTTTCTTTTGCTCTCTTCGCTGTATTTTTTCTCTGCCTGTCTTGTCTCTGTTTGTGTTTCTTTCTCTTTCTCACTCGTTCTATCTGCTTTTCTTCCCCTTTCTCTATTTCTGGCTTGCGATTTCTTCATATCTCTTTCCCTCTCTCTTTCTCTTTCTGTTTTGCTTTCTGTTCTCTCTCTTTTTTGTGTCTGTTTTTTCTACCTCTTTGTCTTTTTCTTTGTCAGTCTTTCTGCGTTCTTCTGTATTTCTTCCCTTTCTTCTCTCTCTTTCTGTCTTTCTCTATCTATCTCTTTCTTTCTCTTTCTCTAGTCGTTCCGTCACCCATCTCAGTTATTGCATTCACACCGGCAAATGGGCGCTCGTGTTCTGTGAGCGAAGCAGAAGATGAAGAAGAGGATGAAAAGAGCGCGTGCCAGCCTGGTTAGTGCGCTCATGATGATGACAGTTTTTGTTCACGACTAACGGAGTTTCTCGGAGAGTAAAACGCTCCGCTGTTAACACACCCTTTAGAAGCGTATTGTATGGTGAGCAAACACGTTAACAGATGTAGTGATATTGTGCGGCTGAAGAGTGGAATCACATCAGGCGTTACACCATGTAGATTGCGTAACGAGTGGGTGCTTTAAAGGTTCCCACCCATTACAAAAGTTTCAGCAATAATTCTTCCCCGTCCTCATCATCGTCCACCACAGCAACAGTAATGCGTGCGGCTATGCAGATGCATATGTTGCCTTAGGAATGCGCGGTCGGTGCTTCACTACTTCGTAAAATGGGACGATTTATTGCGTAGTGGGCCCCTTCCAGCTGTACTCGCAGGCGTCCCTGAAATATAGCTTACAGGGAGCTCTACAATGGTCGCTCCGCTGACTGCGCTGCGTATTCCGCGCAGGCCTGGCGTTTTTTTTTTATTGCGATAGAAATATATGGTCACTCTCGATGACTTTTTGCCGTCGTCGTCGCCGTCATGTGCCGTATGAAGTCTAACTTGATAACATCCCCTTGGCGCATCGTATGTTCTACCGCGAATAAAAGCGCGCAATCGTGGGCGACGAACGCGGCTGAAGCAGAGATCTAACGAGCCGGCCCATCTCCGTCGCTCGGAGGGCGCATTCGATAACATCACCCTGCTCGGGAGGCCCGTCGTCGAAGCAGAGAGGAAACGCCCCGCCCGTCTTGAACGAGCATGAAAAGACGCAAGGAGGGGGGGAGGTGTCGCTCGAGCAGTAACGTTGAACTTTCATTCTAAGGGCGCGGTCACGATCGCTGACGCGCGCGCTATCTCGGCACCCATCAACGGATACGCTTCTATGTGCTGCGCTCTCAACGCGAAGAGACAGTGCGGAAAGAGTAGCTCTCCCTGGAGCGGCCGTATACTCTTAGGCCAGCGTTTTCTAGAGTTACGCGAGCTCGGATACAAAACAGTAAGCTGCCAGCCGCTCTTCGCATAACATTACAATTTGTTGCTATCGCATTCATTGCTTCGCCCGAGCTACTGCCCTCCGTCGAATGTTCGCGCGCGTGATCGCCATCGCAACCTGTTTGTTCCAAGTATAGGCCTTCGATGTTGATAGAATGCACTGATTGAAAATCCCATGCTTGCTAAAATGATTGGAAGCCGAAAGCCATTTTTAACATCTTTTCTCAGTCCATTTTATTGCCCCTCACCCCCCCCCCCCCCCGAAAGCTTCCCGCACCCAACGTGCTTTTGCTCTGCTTCCGGGACCGGGGAAATTGGAAAATTTCTGCACCTCACGTAGCTTTGCAGTGCCTCCGTGATCGGCCCACATTTGACCAAGCGGCTATGTCATGTGATGAAATCATCACGTGATGTTTTTTTCTTTTTCAGGACTCGTGTTGACGCCGCCGTCGCCGACGGCTGTACCCCTTTAATGAGGCCCCTAAGGCTTTCGCTTTGATAATAATAATCCCGACATTGCTTTTTGTGTGATGAACGATGATGCGTCACAGATGAATATGTCACGCTCTCTTCTGGTCACGCCGCAAGACGCAGGAATCCTTTCACTTTAATACCTTTTCGAACAAAAAACAATGTCTTGGAGTACTCCTTTTCCCCTCGCTCAATAGTCGAGTGGAACGAGCTTGGTTTGAAGTGGAGGATGTAGATCGATTTCAGGCGATCATTGAAAATAATGTGTCAAGTATTTTTTGTTATATTTTCTTGCTTTGCACTTTGTGCTTTCCTATTTATTTGTACTTTCGTTCTTGTTTTACGAATCATGTATTTTTAAAGCTTTCTTTTCTTTTACTGCATTGTTATTTTGATATGTACTGGTCTCAATACCACCCTGCAACGTCCTCTACCTCGGGGCTAGCAGTACTGTAAATAATATAAAATAAATACTCGTTTTATGGTGTCGAGTGACGTGCAAGCGTACTTCTATGTTGCGACGTGAACTAACGGAGACGAAAATAATCTATACATTCTTTCGCGGTTTATTTCGTCTTTCGCCCTCTCTTTTTTATCGCGCCCTAGTAGTTATACCACGTAGCATGTCTGGTTATGACCAACGAGCTGAAACAAAATTGGCTCTGCTATATCATGCAGATATTTGGGAGTGCCTCAGTCATATTTAGGCACATCTAGGGCTGAAAGAGAGCCCCAGGTGCCATAAGCCGAAACTATCCAGTCGAAGGCCACAGTTCACTTTTATTTACACAAACACAAGGAAGGGAAATTTTTCCGAGTTGCTCGTTTCTTTTGTTAGACACGACCAAATTAATCAAAGAGACAGTTAGACCAGGGAGAGCATAGGGGACATTAATTGCCGTCTTTAACTGCCGTGTAGTGACTATTACGTAAATGGAAATGAATTAAAGTGGACGAGAAATCACCCTTGCCGTCGGTGGGATCCGAACCCACAGCCCTCGAACTGCGCGGGCGATACTCCACCGATTGAGGGAGGCCGCCTTGGCTACGAGTCGCGCTGGCTAACACTCCGAGGGATGACACGTACAGAAATACCGGAACAAATGGACGGGAAGGCGCCCTCCGTTGTAGTTCGATGGTAGAGCATCGAAGGCGTAATTCGTAGGACGTGGATTCAGATCCCATCAACTGAAAGGTTGATTCTGCGTCCACTTTAATTCATTTCAGTTTACGTCACGGTTACTACACTGCAGTTAAAGACAATCACTCCTGTGCTTTCCTTGGCCTAATTGTCTTTTGGGTTCGTTCGGTTGTTCATACAAGCGCACTCGTGGTTTCCATGTACCGCGTTGTGTTTGAAGTGAAGACAGAGCGCAAACTCATCAGCGTGGATTTGCGACCTACTACGTAATAACTGGGAGCAAATACATTCTTGAGACGTCGCTTTCGGTGATACGATGACTTTCGCGAGATTTCGGTTCATGTCTTGCGGCGATTGTCGAATGCGCTGCACAAACGTCAGCGTTTGTTCGCCATTGAGGAATCCATCGGTGAGACTAAAAGAATATATTGCTAATTTTGGCCTACTTGAAATATTTCATTATATATAATTGGTAAATAAAATGAATGTATTAATTAACTATAACTTCTACGAATGATTGGAAAACATTGGAAGAATTCACCCACTACTTCGCCAATCTCCTAGGAGCATTGTGTGTGAGTCATGCACAGAGGGAAACAACAAGCTCCGTCCACGTTAGCGGCGCTGCAGCTCACCTTGCGTCGTTCTGTGGGCGCCGTGCCCGGCTGTTGTGTTCACGGATGGTCTGCGAATGGCGCATGATCTTGGAAACGTACGTATTCCTCAGTGCGTATGTTCGAGAAGCTCCGTTCGCATCTTCTGCAAACTCCCCTACGCATTTCCAAACGAGCAATGCATACAGGGAGGGCCATCTATGAGCTCGTACGGCGCCAAACTTTTGTTTGCTGCGGTAGTGTTTGTTTACGTTTATGCCGGCATTCGACTCTACAAACTATAACGGGCTGTCTGCGGGTTCCAATATACGTGACCACGGCGATACTGTGTGTCAGGAAAGGAACTAGCTGGCTGTCGTCTGGCAGCCAGCACGCTGCCTGAAGTCCGAAAATCGAAGAGGCCCAGTCTGGTGCCAGGCTACCGCCTGATTTCGGTGTCTGCTTTAAGTGGCTATTTTGGAGCTCCTGTCCGCGAGACTGCGAGATCTTCCGATACCGTAAGGACTTGAAAAGGATTCCTAAGGTCTCGTAAGGCACGGTTAAAAACCCACGTGACCTTTTCGTAACGAGGGTTAACATCACATGACGTCATCATGACGTAATAGATAACCAAAATTAGTGGCGTCATCGTGACGTCAGTACGTGACACCACATAACGATGTCATAAATTTACATCATCGATGGCTCAAAGGTGGGCCGACCTCCGAGGCAGTGCAAAAGCCATTTAGGCGCAGAAAGCTTTCCTAGGAAGATGGAGGGCGGAGGGGGATCAATGCAAACGAGAACAACATGGCTTTCGCCTTGGATTCGACGAATGCATAAGGGACCGTGAGACTTCTTGAATTGAGTCCCACCATTCGTTGTTCAATGCTCAACTTCTACCCGCCGCGGTGGTCCAGTGGTTAAGGTGCTCGACTGCTGACCCTAAGGTAGCGGGATCGAATCCTGGCTGCGGCGGCCGCATATCAATGGAGGCGAAATGCTAGAGGCCCATGTAATTAGGTTTAGGTGTCCGTTAAAGAACCCCAGATGGCCGATATTGCCGGAGCCCTCCACTACGGTATCCCTCATAATCATATCGTGCTTTTGGGATGTAAATCGTGATGAAATAATACATCATGCTCAGCTTCTGCACAAACTTTCTCGTTACCCACCACAACTGCTGCCACCAGATATTTACAACTTCATTTGAAGCATCGCCTTAGAAATCGAGTGAAGACCTCAGACGCAAACTGAGCCAATGTTCCTTTATTCGGAGATCATGTTGCCAGGCAATCAAAGTAGCCGGTGTACTTGCTGAGCAGGAAGTTACTGAGCCGCTTGATTGCAGACAGTCGGGCAAAGGCGCCGGGCAAGATATCTACCTCAAGGCACCCTCGTGGATTTGAGTCATAATCGACGTCATAGGCGGCCACGCCAAAGGATACGTTCAATAAAAATCGTTTGATATCGCACACCTGCAGGAAAGCGCGTAGGGTTAGGTTATTCGTGAAAGGAGTGCTGATGGATGGATAAACTATATTTTGATCCCACGGATACCCAGCTTTTTTTTATGTTCCAAAAAATAACAATATGCTCCTGACTTACCACATATATGAATCTCTTTAAGGTAAACTTTCTTGGAAAGATGTACGTGCCACGACTCTGCCAAGAGAATATAATGATCTCCAAAGAGATCTCTTTAAAGAAAGTAATGCATGTGGCGATTAAGACTCTCAAAAAAGATTCATATGACTATTTTATTCTTTAGAATGTACAGTACGGTCCATCTATTAAAGGGAACACCCTAGTGAGCATATTTCATATTGGTGGCCCCGTGACTTCTAGTGGATGTGGAAACATTGTTCATGCACGGTGCTAGCCTGTGAAAAGGAGTCAGAACTGTCAACTGTCTTACGTAAATCTAAGCCACTATGCTTTTGCAAGAGAGCGGAATCCGGAGATGCCCTTTATGCAAGTGTTCCTTTTAAGAGTGGACCCGTCTATAGAAGGATGACATCGGCAAGGATGTGTATATGTTGCGATTGAAGGTAACAGCGCTCATCTAATCTTCGTCTGAGAGCGTCAATTCCGGTGTGATGGACATAAGAGTGACGTCATGCGACAAAGCAATACTTACTCACTTCACGTGGCAAATTCTCAAGATGAAATGATGCTAGTCATAAGCAGTGAAAAGAGCGCTACACGTTTTATTGCGATAGAAATTATATGGATTGGACACTCTCGGCGGATTTTTGGCGTCGTCGTCATGTCCCGGATATGTATATGTATGTATATGTATGTATATGTATATGTATATGCATATGTATGTATAGTGACCATTCGGTTGAAGCTTTGAAGCGTCTGATGGCTTGCGAGTCCACTCCTGTGATGAAGCGCAGCACGATTCAGGAAGTGTTAAACGCTGCTGATCCATAGGTTGAAAGCCACGACCAACGCGCTGGTGGCGAGACAGAAACGATAGTTGAAGAGGACGGTGTGCGTTTGCCGGTAGCCCGCGTGGAGACTGAGAGACCATTCGGAATGCTCGCCACGGAGGTTGCTGTGTTGACGCTGGGAATGATTAGGCGGCGTCTGCCCTGCTTTCTGCATCCTCAACGTTCCCCGAACTGCACCTTGTGCGGCGACAACACGACAGTCGTGTCCTGAGCCCTTAAAAGCTGGTTTCCTAATGGCCTGGAAGTGAGCTGTTTGCAGTCAAGTCTGCTCGGAAGAGGCGGTCACGTGTACACTGCTTTCTCCAACGTTCTGCGAGATGCACCGGACAACTAGCCGAGCGCCTCAGATCCCTCATCAGGAACCTTTCCCCACTCCGCGGGGCCTTTACGGCTTTGTGACCCAGCCGGGAGCTGGCTGTCAGCAGTGCTCGCGCCGCTATCGACGAGAGAAAGGACTGCACCTGACGGTACGGCGAGAATTCAGGAATTTGCGCCGCCGCGACCGCAGGGGTTCGGGTTGCAACGGAGTTGTAGATGCGGTCACCAGTTCCGCTACTTTTTGCTGCGATTTATCGACTTCCTGCTTGCTACGGTAATTGACATACGTGTGATCTGCAGCGAGTTCCGTCAGTTTCTTTCCCCCTTCAGATCTAGCGACGAAGACGCCGGAGAAGCACCGGTGGGAGGATCGACCGCGCGCTTGGAGAGGCGGTGGTGTCGACTGCATATTTCCGAAGAGTGTTTAGAGATTTTAAGGTAATTCTTTGCATTAGTTCTTGATATTTCTGTAAATTATCATATTTCAGAGACCTCTTCACTGTGTGTACGGTGCCCCATTGTGTCTTCTGTTCACCTCCCGGGTGCTGCCCGTGGAGCCAGGCGCTCCGCTTCCCTCCTTCCTGGGGTGGGAAGGAGGCGGTGCTTGACCTTTCCCCTTTGGGGGCGGAGATGACGAGAACTTATTGATTGGGCTGTCCTGGACTCAATGGCTTTCTCCAATGGGGAATCTGGGGAAGACCAAGGCTTTATAACATGAGCATCGAGACGCTCCAGGAACGCGCTACCAAATAGTCATATAAATAAACGTTCTTGTAATATGCTCCGGCTCCTGACCTCTGCTTCTCCCTGAGGCCTGGCTGGTTCCAGTCCTATGGGATACCAGCGGTGGATAGATGGCGCGCCGAAAAAGGGCCCCTGGCGGAGAGTCACGATATAACACAACCGCTCGCGCCCAGACGGCGGGCTGCAGTGTATCGCGGTGAGCGCACGCGCGTGCGCCGTTCCCGCGATATTGGCGCGAACATTTCGAACAGCCATCGCGTCAGTAACGCTGCACTAGGTTTAGAAAAAAGTAAGTTCGTCTGAAGGCGACTTTCACAGCAAAAGCACTGGGAAACAGACAGGCGCTCTACAAAGCGGACTACGTCTATGCATACGGCGTCGAAGAGACAGTGCTGTGCCGTGATGGCGACTCCCTCGTCATCATTTTCTGGCTGCGTGCTGGGATTTGTGTCAATTTTCTGCTGGCTGACAAGCCTCCATTGTTAAGTCCGTGCTGCGTCGATACCACGCTGCCCAATTCTGCAGTAAAAATTAAAAAAAATTGAGGCGAGGGGTAGTTGCGTCGCTTTTTTTTCTGCCGTGGTATGTATGCCCAATCCGCGGTATGTCTGCACGCGGACGT
This sequence comes from Rhipicephalus sanguineus, assembly GCF_013339695.2. Lineage (NCBI taxonomy): Eukaryota > Metazoa > Arthropoda > Arachnida > Ixodida > Ixodidae > Rhipicephalus > Rhipicephalus sanguineus. The sequence continues at coordinate 142,946,233 of NC_051183.1, forward strand.
TGATCAAGCGCACCGCCGGGGCACAGCACGTATGGTGTCGCGCTGCTATGCTCTAGGGCACGAGATAGAATCCCGGTCACGGCTGCCGCATTTCTACGGGGGTGAAATACAAAGAACACCCGTGTACTTAAATTTATGCGCACATTAAAGAACCCCTAGCGGTCAAAATTAATCCCGATTCCCACATTACGGCGTGCTCATAATCATACGATGTTTGGCACGTAAAACTCGCCATTATCGATGTTGATCAAACACCTTTATTGTAAGCAGACACAGGCACGCGAAAAAAAAAAGAGTACGTCAGGCGAATTAAGCGACGAGTTGAAATCCAAGAGATTTGAAACTTCTCTAGCGAGGCATAAATTCCGATGTCACTTCGCCACGGCAGCCATTGCAGAAAGAAGCTTTACCGCATCGGCTGACAGCCGAAATCTAAGCTTCGAGTAGTCCGCTGCTTTATTCCTAAGAAGAACCCTATCTGTAGCACAACCCGCCACGATGGTCTAGTGGTTATGGTGCTAGACTGCTGACCCGAAGATCGCGGGAGCGAATCCCGGCCGCGGCGGCCGCATTTTTGATGGAGGCTAAATGCTTGAGGCCCGTGTACTTAGATTTAGGTGCACGTTGACGAACCCCATGTGGTAGAAATTTCTGAAGCCCTCCACTACGGCGTCTCTCATAATCATATCGTAGTTTTGGGACGTAAAACACCGACAATTATATTATGCTATCTGTGTAGCACAAATTATGTTAAACGGAGGCATCTCAGCATCGAGTATCCATTGTGTGCGTATTTTTTTATAAGAGTTCAGCGGCTTAGGCGAACGTGCACCCGCACACATCTTGTAGATAAGGCAGATTTTCTTCTAAGTACCTGTTTGCAAATAATGCAGACTACTTGCCTATCGTATATATCATTCACTTCACGTGGCGGCATCAGAATGAGCTTAGTGGTGCTGCAGCAGTCAGATGAAACAAGATGAAACAGATGTTACACGTGCCGTATGCTGCATAATGTGCTCGCTTTATCTGCGGCAAAACACCGGCTAAATTCTGTTCTTTGGCCCTGGTTTCCACTGGTAGCCGTCTTCACTATCGAATAAATCTAGCAGACACGCGCGATTCGGCTTAGAAACCAACGCGACGCCACTTGTGAAGAGAGCAAAAGCAGAACATACGCTGCTCGCCTGACTGCCTCGATGCAACGCCACCTCCGTTCTTATTCATGGGGCTTAGAAGGAAAAACGTAGAAGGATACGTCCTCCCTCATATCTACGTATTGTGGCACTTGAATACGCAACAGTAGCGCCAGCGTCTTTTTGTTTTCTTTCGGCGATCCGCGCCCGCATCACCTCTACCAGTTGCCGCTCTCGTCCGCGGGAGCGGCTGGGATATGCGTGCTTTGACCACCAGGGCGGCGCTGCCCGCACCGCGGAAACTCGAGCGCGGGTTCCCTATAGGCGAACCCCGATCACATCAGCGTAAACACGCTCAACCAAAGAAAGAAAACAAAGAAAAATGGAGGCAGACGCCTTGTGACGTGTCCCTTTTTGCGCATTGAAAGGACACAAGGCGAGCGTATTCGAGTGAGTCATGAATGTCACAAGCGACCAGTGACAGAACATAATAATTTCCCCATTATCAGAAATGTTAGAAATTCTTGGATAAAAGGCTTAAGTCACACTAGTCTTCGTTTTCTACCTACCATATCGAATCGATTCAAGAGCTCCCTTTGAAGCGTGCATATCTATTGGCTAGAGTGTATCAAACTTGTGACTAAGATACGGCTCTCTATATATTCTCTCTCTCTCGGGGACAAGTTTGACTGAAGTATGTATAGTTTGGGCTCACGGAAGTTGTGACCTGACACATTAAAATGCTGCGTCACTGCTTTCACTAATTTCTTCGCAGTGTCCAGGCGATGCGCGTTTAGTCTGCTATTGACAAGCTGTCCTCCTTCGCCAGGGCATCGCTTGGGACAAAGTGAACATTCAAGAATGTAGATGACGTCTGAACTAGTGCAGGTAAAACGGGATATTATATGATGGACTTAGTTACTTCCGATGCTTTTAGCCATAACGTCATATTGAAATTGCTTGCATGTCTTACCTCTTGAACTAGACAAGCTGTTCTGTGGGCAGTAGAATGAGGGTTCACTTTTACATGCGCAAACATCTCCTTAATGTTTCCATTACGGCGATACACGGCCATTAATACTTCGAAAAACGCTTTTCTAAGACCCTGGTTCCTTGATAGTATTGGATATTACTAGCGGAGGACATTATTCATGTTTGCGAGAGCACTTGAGTATTTCGTTATAAATGTTGGCGGCTGGTTCTCCTGCTCATTTGGGCCTCTTATAGGTAGTGCTTATTTGCTATCTGATTTACGCGCTTTTCTTGTTTAGGGCGCCGTGTGAGCAATTTTATGCAACTAGCGTCTCCTGTTGATTGCTCAAGTGGAGGACACAGTCAAAGTCGAATTCAAAATATATTAAGCGCATGGACTGATTTTATTGCAACTCGCTGTTGGCCTAGTGTGTTATAGATGCTTGGAAGTAAAGTATACGCCAATAAGAAAGAAAGACACGTTCCCTCCAGAGAGTACAGAGACATGCGCTTGTCCCTGTACCTTTCTCTAGGAAGCGCGCCTTTTTTTCTTTCTTAATAAGTGCGGAGCACTTTAGGGGCATTGGGCCGTCGTCTCATGTCTCTTATCTCATGTTATCTGCTGTTACCTTCTGTCATCTCCCGTCGTCGCTTGACATCACGCAGGCATCACCATCTATAGCCTACCCATGTATAGGATAGCCTTGTATAGCATAGTCATGTGTAGTATAGTATAGCGATGAGTGGGAAAGGAAAGCGAAGGTGAGGAGGAGTGATGTCAGAATGAGGAGGAGCGGAAGGAGTACGGAGATCGTAATGTACAGCATATCCATATATAGTACACAATGGGAGTGGGAAAGGGAAGTGAGAGAGATGAGGATGGAAAGGAGGAGGTGAAGGTTAAAGGGCCAGTAAACAACCCCGATGTCCAAAAATTGTAACGAAGAGAAATGTGCGCACTTTTGCTATATGAACATGCTGCCGCAAGAACTTTACGTGTACGTGCTATAATAAGGAAGTTACAGGGGTTAGAACATCCATTTGCGCTGGTTTCAAATTTTCGCGCGCCCTCGCCACCCTTCTCCGCTACAGGGAGGGGAAGGCGTAGCCCGTCCTCGTGACTCCGCCCACTTCGGCAACATGACAAGACGTCAGGAACTGACGTCATCGGGGAGCTCGATCAGTGACAATGCGCTTTTGCTTGCTGCGGCTCCTGGTTGTTTATCGTTTACATTGTCGCACGTGCTCCGTAACTTGACGGGCAGTTTTCGGCTCTTCGGTACTTTTAAACCTTTGCGACAGTTCACAATGCAGCAGGAATGCGTGCCTGCTTTCCGAGACGACGAAGGGGCGCGAGAGAAAAGCGCGGAGACCCCTGCTTGCCGCGCGCGGGAAACCAAGCAAGCGCGACCCGTCCGAGCTACCGGAGATTGTAGCCGACAACGCTCCCTCCTCGTGTTGCCGCGAGTTGCGCTACGCCACCGCTGCCGCAGTGCATGCCGGTACTTGTAGTACTCGGTACGTTCAGCTGCCTACAGCTGGTGCTTTGGCGAGCTGCATTAGCGGCCTTATTTGGATGATTTGCGATGGTTGGGTTGACGTGCTGTGTGCTGGGATGCTACAACAGGAGCTTGAAGCAAAAGGACTCGGATTTTACGTGTTCTCGAGGGATTTCAAGTTCCGACAGGAATGTGTGCGACAGGCAACGAAGTCGGACAGAGACGCAACTACCGCGCACTTTCTTGTTCAACGTGTTTGTGAACTCCCTGTGCATGATGCATCGTGGTTTTTCAGTGCCCTATTGCGTCATAACAACCTTGCTGCGCGAACGATGGACCGATCGGCGACAGCAAAAGTTCATATAACGCGAGCTCGATCCCCTTGCCTGGGCGATCGCCGCCAGCGGCGACAGATTGGATACAACGTCCTTTCCGGGCTCAACAGAGATCGCTTTAATATATAGGGAGACCTAAACCGACCTCTCACCAAATGCGATGACGACTGTCAAGCGTCTAGCATGAACGAGACCAAGATTATAACTGCATGCTGTGTACAGCTCGCGCCGTGGAGCGCACGGCGAAAACTCGGCCATGCCGGCATCGCACCCAACTCCGCCGCCGGGATTTCCCTATTCCTTTCAATATGCGATATTATTGTGAACGCATCATAAAGCGGGCAACAGCGGTATCAAAGCTGAACTTCTTTATGAGCGTGGGCTATTAACCGTACACTGCCGTTTCGAAGCGGTAGGCCTAGCGACGATACCGGCGCCGAGCCACCGGCTGAGGCCTCCGCCGCCAGCCGGAGCGAGCTACTGCTTGTCCGCCGCATTGCGTGTGTCGCCAAAATCTCTTACTGACTCATCCATTCCTTGTACAGCAGGAAATATTATGCCATTCACGAGATTTTTGTGATGTTAACCTTTGGCAAACGGCATGAGCGGCCAGTCACCGTTCAGCGGACGCGCCTCTAACCTGGTTCACGGCGACAGTTTTTTTCATTCACGTTTAACTTATTACTGTGATCGAAGTCTTGCGTTGACAACACAGTCTACATGAAAACAGTCGCCTCGACAAAAAAAAAGCGCAATAAGCTTCTGTTTTTCGTCCCTTCGGCTTTTTTTTTTTCTCCTGTTGTCGTGTAGCGGAGAGTTCTACACAGTTTAGGCAAGTCTTTTTTCCCGGATACTGTAGCTTGTGTCGCTTGCGTGTCTTGCGTTCACTGAAGAAGATATTTGCTCTCATTACGACGGGAACGTGATTTCTTTTTTTTATTACTAATATTTATTCAGCAAAACGACCCAAGCTCATCAACCCAACGAGACGACCTCGTCACATGTAAGCACTATCAACTGTTCTTTTTTTTATTTTAGCGCTAGGATGCAGTTTAACCTGAAATAAAATAACATACATTGGAGGTGCAGACACAGTTTTCCACCGCGTTCAATCATCTTGCGTGTCGAGGATTGGTGCAAAACGGCAATATACCTGAAGCACGCAGCAAGCAGCCGCACCAGCAGCGCTCCGAGAACTACAACTAAGATGGCGGCAGTGCCACTGTCGGAAACTCGCGCATGCGCAGATGGTCTGGTGAGATCGGTCTGTGCAGCGCGAGGAATATGCCCGCGACAACCCAACTACAGTGTACTAGAAGGGGGCAGTGGAACGAACGAAGCGGCCGCGCCGCATCTCGGGTGATGCTCCGACGGGCGACCGTAGCGGCGGCGCTGTAGTCACTTTGTACTGAAGCTGTGGAGAGCGTCTGCATTTGGCGCGCGCTGGTCGCAGCCTACCAAAGCGTGTAATCGCGCGTTTTGAGCGCGTTTAATGCATTACTGAGCTTCAATCGGTGTCTCAACGCCTGCTACACGCCATGGCGCATTAGTGAATATGCAGGCGTGCGAAAATAGCGCCGAGATATTCCCTGTTCTTGGAGCCTGCCGACCCCCAAAGAAGGTGACAATCGGATTTTGCGCACATGCATCTAGCTGCTCACTGATTGCCGTGCGGTTTGCAAGCAGCACTTCGAGCCGCGCTACACTATAAGTGACTACGAACACTGACTACGAAGAAATAACGAACCAGCGACGAAAGATTCTTCTGCCGGCAGTCTCTACCATATATCCAGAGCATTGATCTCTGTATGAGCTCCAATGCGCTCGACTGTTTCGTGAGTAACCTGAGTACAAATGACTCTATCGCAACATTTATATTAGTGACGGCTGAGTTATGCCAGTTTGGCGCTGTTTCTTTAAGGTCGAAAGGCTTTGTTTCAACAGCATGCTTCCGCGGTTACGATGCATCGGTTATGCGACCTGTGAGGGCTTAAAATACTAGGAAGGCGAGCCAGGAAGCCGAGCCGAAGGCGCGTGTTCAGCTCCGAGGCACAAGCTTCATGCATCAGGGCTTATCTCAAATATATTAAAATGCGCAGATGTAAATATAGCCCGTCGGTTATTCTGCCTAAGTTCATTACAGCTAGTTCTCATTTTCAGTGGACAGCTTATATTGCACTTTTCCTGATCTATCGATGCCATTAGAAAAACTTCTTTTTGACAACGTTTTGTATTATAATTTCATTGCTTTATCTGTAAAGTGTCAGAAGTGAAGCCAGGAGGGGCGGTGGTGCTCTATGCTTTGCGATGTTATGTTTATATATATATATATATATTTAGACGCACAAATACGGACAGTAAAGTATCCCCTCCCCACCCGGCGCCTAGCAATTAATAACAATATTATAATTTCATTGCTTTATCTGTAAAGTGTCAGAAGTGAAGCCAGGAGGGGCGGTGGTGCTCTATGCTTTGCGATGTTATGTTTATATATATATATATAATATATATATATATATATATATATATATATATATATATATATATATATATATATATATATATATATATTTAGACGCACAAATACGGACAGTAAAGTATCCCCTCCCCACCCGGCGCCTAGCAATTAATAACAATATCCGTGCAACGCACCTGACGACGGCCGTTATTTGTACCGGTCGAGTTAACTTTGAGTTCCAATACCGTTGAGCCCTCGTAATGTCGAAGTCACATTTACAGCGCATTTGTAAAGATACGCACCGTACACGCAGCTTCGCCAACGCGCGGTAAATGTTGGGTGTGCTTTCGGCACAATATCAGCACACAGCTTTCTGAGCACAGTTAAACTCCATTAGAGCAGCTCAGTTACACTGGATAAACTAGACGCCGAATCACCACCATAAGAAAGCATTAAGGCAGAAAAAATCACAATAAGACACGCCCTTTTTGTTTCCTCTGTCTCTTTCTTCTGGCGGTCGTTCGGCGTCTATAGTTAATTGAGAGTAATTGTTCTAAATAGTCCAGCAATGAGTTCGGCTCAATTACACTGAGATCGTCAATATTCACGGTCGGTGTCAGCCTGTTTTCATTTTTATATTTTGCGTACTTTCCAGCGGTCACTTCGGCTACAAGAACTGATTTGCAGTATCTCTCAAAGGCATATATGAAGCAAGCATCCATTAAAAGCTTTGAAGTTTCGTCTATAAAGGCTTGCGACGACAATTCCTACGCTTAATAATGATATACACACAACGAAAGCCACATCAGTGCCGATTAGCCGGGTGCCGCCGACGCGTCCAGCAATTCTAACGGCCCGTTTTAGCGCGCCGCGCCGCGCGCCTTCAGTACCGAGCGACTGCAGCGCCGCCGCTACGGTCGACGCGGAAGGCATCAGGCGGCGAGGCGCGTTCACGCCACTCGACAGTTCTAGTACACTCTAACCCAACTGCGTGGCCGAAACCGCATCACCGCATGGCCAAGAAACGAGGCGCAGTTTCGTAGCGGTGGGTGGAAACAGGAACTGACGCTAACTTGTTGAGACCTGGTTCAGGCCAATAGACGAGCTCAGTGGTAGGTGAGGTTGCCCATAGGCAAGTTTAGGTCACTGTGCGTACGAGTGGCATTGGTCAGGCGAAGGAAAGAGGCGCGGGAATTGTTTTTCGAAATTGAGGGTCTGTGCGGTACGCAGCGCTGTAATATTCGGAAAATGTCATCGCCGCGGTCTACTGCACGAATTGGCGAGCTTGTTCAGGGGGTGTAAAAAAAAAAGTCGGAGCCTGTTTACTGGCCCTTTAAGACATAGCGTAGCTATTCAAAGTATTGTATAGGAACCGGGGGGGAAACAGAAGTGAGGGTGAGAAGTGATGTGAGGCTGAGGAGAAGGAAAAGGAGAGGGAAGGAAGAGGGCGCTACTGCATCACAGATGAAGGCTTCCTTTCCCGCCACGGACGCCGAGAAGGCTGCGCGTCTGGAACGCTAGCATGCATTTGTCCGTGCACGCGAGCGTCGCCGAAGGGCAGGCGAATCACTGCTCCGCACTTCTTACAGCATTCGCGCTGAGTGCAACTCCACTTTTTTTACGCTCATCCATTTAGTCCCAAGTAATTTTGGTAAGGAGAGGTAAACTTCAACATTACGTGTTTGCGTCGTTTCCATGAGTGAGTTCCAGGCTACTTCAATCCCTTCAGGGATAGGCAGATTTGCACACAAGGAGCAGACATGCGAGGTTACCAGACTGGATCCGATAGTGTTTGTGTTTCGTTAATGAAATCTATTATCCGAAGAAAGTGAGGTGTATCCTAGTGAAAGGATGGACGAGCGGATGCTACGTTAGATACATGGGGATTTAGAATTTGACAGCGGCTCAGTACGTGTGCTGTTGTTCGAAACTATAGGTAAGAGCGAGTACGAACACATAGTGTGTCACTTACCTTCGTTTTCAACGTGTCCGCGGTGTCGAACGTCAAGGTTCGTTTCCGGTTCTGATTGAGCAACGCCATGTATTGGTAAAAAATGCTGGTCTCTAATTCCCAATGTACTCCAGCGACACTTGGGCAGACCTGCGATCACGGGAGAAGAACGATGGCCGATTATACAATGGGTGTCCAAGTATCCGCCTCAGCAAATAAGTATAGCGATGCGAATTGCAAGGGAGTTCTGCGGAATCCCGCAAGGTAGCGGAAGGGTCATGAGGAGGATATCATACAATCACCCGTTTGTAGGCCAAAGCCACAAGGAAATCCGCATCGATTTCTGTCAAGTCATTTGTTTTGAAAATTAATGGTCAGTTTAATGTTATGAACTTCGGCCAGCCATAATTTGTAATGTTCTAATTAAATTTTAGGAAATTTTCGAAAATTAGTAATGTCAGTTAGTTCTTAGGAGTAATTTTGCCACCTCTGCTGGTATGGAACGCACATGTATGCAAACCCAACTACTTCACGAAAAGTAGCACATACCTACTACGTTTAGAGCTCGTGGTTTGTGCATGTTTTTTATCAGTTAGCGATTTTTGGCGATTTGTTTTCAGAAAATAAGAGTTCCAGAGCAAAAGAGGACTGGGGATTCTAACGAAGGAACCGTTAGTTTATAAAGACGAGCACAACGGTTTGAGGGCTATTTGTCATCATTTCAACAGAGATATATGAGCTTCCATGATCTGGTTGCAAAAGAATAAAATTTACTGCACGAAAAATGATTTTACGACACGCGTCCCATCTCTTTCCAGTGCGCACATCTGCATATATGCAGAGCAACGGAGTTGTAAAACGCAGCAACACCTGCAATGTCCGAGCGGCTATTCTCGCGTCCTGAGTGTGTGGCAACCCAAGCAACGATCAATGCAATCGTCTGCGAAAAATCTTGTGTAGCGATTGGTGTAGTTCTCAGTCCTGCGCTAAATGCAGCTCCACTACTGGGAAACCTGAGGCAGTACGCAGCACGGGCACCCAGTGATTCTCGTTCGTAGAGCTCCCACTGCTCCGTTTACCAAACCACCGATGACGTCAATGTTTGACGTACGCGTGTAGGGTTTTCCCGGTACGAGTAGAATCTCATTAGGGAGATTCGCAAACTCGGTGTGTGACATGCGCGCTACATTTTGCTGCGCTTTATCGACTTCCTGCTGGCTACGGTAGTTGACATACGTGTGGTCTGCAGCGAGTTTCGTCAGTTTGTTTCCCCCTTCAGATATAGCGACGAAGACGCCGGAGAAGCACCGGGGGGAGGAGCAACCGCGCGCTTGGAGAGGCGGTCGTGTCGGCCGCATATTTGCGAAGCGTTTTTAGCGATTTTAAGTTAATTCTTTGCATTACTTCTTGGATATTTCTGTATTTCAGATATTGTTCGTTTATTTTAACCCAGTCTTGAGCATTGATGGCCTTCTTTTAGGCCTGTATTGACCTCTTGGTTTTGAGCGTCATCATGCTTCATGAGGTGTACGGATGAACAACAAGTCGGGCCCCTACCGTGCTACGCACTTAAAGCGCCATGCCTGCGCAGAACACGTAGCACTAGCACGGTCACAGCGAAAGCAGGAGCAGCCATTCTAGGATCCGTTGTCAACTCTCTTGTGGGGACTACGACAAGCATAGTTGCTAGGTACGCACTACGCCATAAATGATCATAATTTTCGAAGTGGGGAAGCACCCACTGCGCGTTTATTCTCCCTTTTGCGGATAAGCGAGGTACATTGCCGAGGCGAGGTGCCCGCTACGCATCTGTAAGCATCGGCCGGCGAAAAAGCCGGAGCTGAGCTCATTCAGACTCGCTCAAAAAAATGTGTTTGGCTCTTAGGGCTCACTCGGACTCAGACCCACCGAAATTCTCCTCCACCGGACTCATGGCTCGGTCTGAGTGTGAGTGAGTAGCATCTCGCACAATCTGGGCTCTACGTAACGCCTTTCGATCTCGTACATTAAAATACGAGTTATCAGCGGTTGCAATCCAGTAAGGACCTTTCATTGAAAGACGCAAGCGATATTTTTTATCAAGAACTTCGCGTGTAATAAAATTGCGGGGGGGGGGGATAAAGGGACCCCCCTCTACCACACCCCTACGTAACTCTAGCCTCTAATCAATAATAGTGATCTGGCGTATGAACGCAGGTGCATTGAAGTGTGTGTTAGTCGACGTGAGGATAAACGTGGGCCGACATAAGGCTGACAGGAATGCTGAAGTTGAATATCTAGGAGACTTATAGGGGGGGGGGGGGCATTATGTGCACTTTGTGCTGTGGCTGATGACGATGAAAAGTTATGGCTTAGCCCTTTGTAATGGGTGAGAAGCTTTAAACGACCCATGCACTCGTTACGCGATTCACATTGTGTTGTCATTTTGGTTGTAATTTAGTCTTCCACCACGTTATACTGCATCTGTTAAACAGATTCCTTGTTCGACATGACGCCTATATAGAATCTTTTGGCGAAGTTTCAAGCACCGGCGTGACTCCTTGGTAGAATACTCAAGTGCCACGCAGTGGGCCCGGGTTACCAGTCTTTTGTTTAACCAACCAAATAAATATGGTCACGCATAATTATAAACCTTTGTGAAAGCACTTGCCAAAAGTGCTGATAAATCTACTAAAACCCCCGCGTTGATAGCGATTAAGGGCTAAGTCGGTGAATGGTTAAACGTACATTGATTTAAGAAATTAATCGGCCATCCCTAGGTCAGAACGTTGTCTTGCTTCAGAGGGCCGCGAACGCTCCGCAGCAGCTCGCTCTGCGTTTAGCGTTGTCGGGGACATAGGCACCCTATTGTCAATCGCCTGCGAACGTTCGGTATTCGAAGCTTTTAGCTTGATATATACCAAGATTGGTATTGCGTGACGTGACTGTATGGCGAACATGAATGAGAGGTGGTAACATGAAAATCACGACACGTATGCCATTACTTTCACGCTACAACCTGTCATTTATGTTCGTCATACATTAACGTCACGCAGTGCTGATTTTGGTGTATATCAAGCAAGCGAACCGGCCGCGAGTGCACCATGACCGAGGAATGTAAATCATGCCGTACCTCATATGCAAGTCATGATTTTCATGTTACCACCTGTCATTTACGTTCGTCATACAGAGATATCTCGTCATACCAATTATTGTAAATATTCATTTAATTAAACGGCCGCGAGTGCCCCAAGACCACGTCATGCAAATCATGCTGTACATGACATGCTTGTCATGATTTTCACGTTAAGACCTGTCACGTACGTTCGTCATACACTCTTGTCGCTCTACACCAATTGTGGTATACATAAAGTTAACGAAGCGGCCGCAAGAGCACCAAGACAGTGGCGTGTAAATCACGCAGTTCATGACATGCATGTTGGGATTTACATGCTATGACCTGTCATTTATGCACGACATACAGTCATTTTATGCCATACTTATTTTGGTATACATCCTATTAACGAAACGGCCAGGAGAGCACAAGGTCATGGGCGGCTAGATAGATAGATAGATAGATAGATAGATAGATAGATAGATAGATAGATAGATAGATAGATAGATAGATAGATAGATAGATAGATAGATAGATAGATAGATAGATAGATAGATAGATAGATTCGTTTAATGTCGCAGATGTTCGTTAAGAAATGCTTCCCATTTATTTCCCACTTAGAGAATAGCAAAGAACGTTTTGCCCGATTCCCGCCGGTTGCTGCATACAAAAGCGCAGCACCCAGGAATTCTTCGATGCCTTGACAAGCTTCCCATTAAGCGTGAAAACGATACCGGATGTCGCAATGTTCCTGCACGCTTTTGTGGGGCTATAAAAACAATCGCCCTCCAAAGCGCCGTGCGTCGGCGGCCGGAAGACACTCGGGAGGCGAGCGAGCTGGACCATTTATGTCGTGAAGCCGCCGAGAGCGCGCGGCGGCGAAGAGAAAAGGAATGCGGTACTTTTCCCGTTCTAGTGATTTTATCCCTGCTTAGCTTCGAGCGCCCTTGTCGGGACGAGAGAAGCGCGAAAGCAATTACAGCGTGCGACAAATTTCTGCAACTTCGCTCGTACTTGACGGATTCTAAAAATATTTGCTGTGGTCGATTCGTGAGGCAATAACTCCTTCAATGAGGCCATTCGATGGTGACTTGAAAACGTGTTGCAGGGCCCCTTTGTGTTCGAGCTCTACTTTATGGCATTTATTCGTTGACGCTGCTCTGTTTAGCGAGCACTCACGTTCGCCGGATCGTCGTAATACGGACCAGGGAAGTCCTTGCAATCCTCGTAGGGGACGTAGCGGTCCAGAATATCCTCCACCAGCTTCGGCGCGTAGTAGCGACCGCCGAGTCCCACCGATATGGAAAGAGGCAGGTACGGGTGCGAATTCCTCACCATATCAAGGATCGGCAGGGTGTCATTCTGTCCACGTGAAAAAGAAAGAAAAGATCGGCAAGGTGTCATTCTGTCCACGTGAAAAAGAAAGAAAAGATCGGCAAGGTGTCATTCTGTCCACGTGAAAAAGAAAGAAAAGATCGGCAGGGTGTCATTCTGTCCACGTGAAAAAAAAAGAAGTCGGCGAAGATTTGGTGTAGTCGCGCGCATGCCATAAGCACGATATGAACATGAGGCAAGCAATAGTGGATGGCTCCAGAAAGTTTGACCATCTAGTTTTCTTTAACGTGCAGTGACATTGGGCACTACACAGGCCGCTAGCATTTCGCCTCCATGGAAATGAGACCGCCGCTGCAGGGATCGAATCCGCAACTTCCGGGCCAGCAGTCGAGCACCTAACCACAACACCTTCGCGGCGGACCGCAAAAGTTGTGGTGTAATTCATTTGAAATGACCCTCACACAATAAATACAGTGGTGGTTTATAGAAACTCGGGAGAACACTCATGAATTACATCCAGTTACCGCTTTGATCACCTTCATAGCCAGCAGTAAAAGACACAAGAATTCAAGAATAAGCCAACGAGAGCCATGGTTACAATTCCGGTATTATGCGAGAAAATAAGGGGGGGTTCACACAAATGCATCAGCAAAACCCGAAAACCTTTTTTCCCATGTTCTGCCGTCTAATGACAGCGCAATAAAAAAAAAACAGTCACTTTTACAGCGGCAGGTATCTGCAAAATATTCAATGGTCTCTAATATACAGCCCCGTTTTTTCCTTATATGCCTCATCAAAAGCGAAAATTGACCGTAGCTGTCGGCATCCATCGGCGTTGGCGCCCACAGACATGGTGCAAAAAAAAGCATGGTCACGTGATCGCGTCACCATACAACGTCATCACGACGTCACAGATCGCCAGTACTTGTGACATCGCCGTGACGTCGACATGACGTGACGTCACATGATGACGTCATCACACGACATCATCGCTTGGTCAAAGGCAGGCCCATCTCGGAGAGAGAGAGATAATAAGAATAAAACAAAGGCAGGGAGGTTAACCAGGGCTAAGCCCGGTGGGCTACCCTGCACTGAGGAAGGGTAGAAGAGGAAAGGAAAGTTATAAAAAAGGTAAGAAAAGAGGTAGTGCAAAGCCAGGTGGGGTGCAGAATGCTTGCAATGCCTCCGATCTTGGAGGTAGTGCAAAACCACGTTCAGTGCAGTAAGACTGCGTAGAGGCGCGGTGGAGGATCAGTACATCGACTGCGAAGAAAAAAGGAGATGGTTTTAGCCTTCGAGTCGTCTTAGGTGAATGCCTAAGAGCCTGTCAATTTTTTTAAAAGACCGGCTGCAATATGGGTGCACTAATAGAGAAGATAATGTGGCAGAGGCACTTGAACTACGGGAACAGCACCTTTTCAAGCGAACGTTGTTATGGCTTACAGATTTCGGTGGCGACTTGGTCGCACGCGAAAGGCACGGCGTCGGCTGGGTACAGAAACGCGGTCCGAGAAGGTGGTCCGGTCACACGCGTATTTTTAAGCGCCCTTTTTCAATAACTGATGCTCTCTCTCTCTCGATGGTGGGCTTGTCGGCGATCATCCTTTTCTGGTAAGGCAATCTGAGCTGTTATCGAGGCCGCTTGTCATTTCGCGTTGCCACAGTTCATTATTTCCCGGATGTGAACGCATGACTTCACGAACCGGCACCAGAAGGTGAGGCGCGATGCCGACTATGCAGGCGCACCCTCACGCCACGCCCACAAAAAATGAGAGCCGTTTCGCATCCGCCGGGTAGAGAAAGAAATAGAGAACGGGGAAAAAAATACATTAGTAAGTCATGCTCGCACACTCCAATCTTCGCCTGCCCCGATTTTCCCGATCGGGGAACTGCTCCTGAATTTTTCATTTTCTGTTTAGCTGCATGCATGCTGATCTGGTTTTTCACAAAGCCTTTACTACGGGAGGCACGTACGCAGTTCTTTTCGCCTTTGTCTGTTTACAAAGACGTTTTAAGCGCGCATAGTGAACATTCTTAAGCCTTAAGACTTTTAATAAGTTCAAGACTTTTATTAAGAGACATTTCTGAATTTCCAGTGTGCTCTATTCACTTATGTCGCATGGGGAAAGCAGGAGACGCTGCATTCGGTAGAGCTAACAAATCGTCAGCATTTGTAGCCGACCGCGTTTTCGCGAGGGTTAATCATCTGAAATTGAGTGCGGGCTGAGCGTGTTTTAATGTTACCTTACATAAGGCATAAAGTGCAAGCGCGATGCAGTTCACGAAAAATGAGAACCAGTTTTAGGGACATAGGACCAATGAATCAATCAATGAATAGTACTTTCTTTACACATTGAAAAAGCGGAGACAGCGCTAAAAGCTACGACGAATCTTGACGAGGGTCCTGTCCTTTTACACAGCTGACAGCAGAGTACCGCAGAAGCATCTCGAATAAACGGAACATTTAAAACAAAAGATTGCTTGAGACAAAATACACTTTCAATCAAAAACAAGCAAGAGCCTGTATACATGCATATTTTTATATATACACGGACAAAGTGTATATTTAAAAATATTATTTATACATAATTACGTTTACATGCCATATACACAAGCATATGCGCACATATCTGTATACACGCATGCATACGTTCTTTGCTAACGCGCACACACAATGAAAACATAAGTGAAACAAAAGTTATTATAACCAGTACTACAACCGCCAGGAGGGATTCGGTGCGTCTCTTGTGAGGATGAAGAGCCGCACCTAATATTGACTCAATTCAGTGGATTTTACATAGTTTCCGCGTTATGTTAGTACAGTGCTATTTCAAGTTTATTGAAGTAAAGTACGAACTATGAGTAAACACTGCCGGCATAAAGAGATACACCGGTCAGGTATATCGGTGGTAAACGAGGGAAAATTTAATTATTGTTGGGGTTTTACGTCCCTAAACCACGGTATAATTATGAGGGACGCCGTAGTGAAGGGCACCGGAAATTTTCCCCATCTGGTCTTGTTTAACGTGCGCCTAAATCTAAGTTCACAGGCCTCTAGCAATTCGCCTCCAACGAAATGCGGCCACCGCGGCAGGGATTCGATCCCGCGACCTTCGGGTCACTAGTCGAGCACCTTAAATACAAGACCACCCTGGCAGGTGAGTGAAAACATCCAACATTACAATAAAAGCCATGCCTTATTTGGCATTTCTTTACGAACACTCCAATAGCGTGCGTAGCACTTGGTAAGGGTACCTACCAGTGTGTGTCCGTAAGTCTTTTCAAAATGACGGCGATGAAAATTCGGAAACCATCGAATGCTGGGCGGAAGTATAGTGCAGTATGGGAAACTTGCGTCCGAATACGAAATGTGGCCAATTGCGATGAACATGGATGGCACGAATACAGTTCTGCAACGACACAAAGATGAATAAAAAAAAAAACATGGCTGATCCCTCTGTCATAGGAATCGGTATAACACGAAAGTGAAACGTGTCTTCACAGGCGTAGTTGAGCGTTTGTTGTGGCTTTTTTCGCCCCAAGCGTGAAGGAATGAGTGCTACAGCATCAAATTGTAATGTTACGCAAAGAACGGCAAGCCGCTCGAAACTTGCAATGCGCTGCTCAAGCAGAAAGGACGCGCGGAACGAACATACACAGGATGAGCGCGAACTGTCACAGTTGCAACTTATTTCTGTGTGAGCAGCGCGCTCCTTTCGCAAAAGCGGCCGCTGCAGTGAGCGAGGTAACCTTCGTGCTCTCAACAGAAACTTGCAGGCAGAGTGCAAGACGTACAAACCACCGAGATCACGAGATAAGCGCCCGCACGAGCGACAACGCCCTGTCGAGGCACGCGCTAATCCGCGTGTGGGACGACTTGCGCGCTCTTCGAGCCCTTCGCGCCATCTCGCTAGTGATAACGAAAGCACGCTGTAACGTCGATCTCTGATTACCGCCACTGGCAAATGGTGTACATAAATAGCTCGCCGTTAGCATAGCAGAGAACATGCCGTCTGTGGCGGAGTCGTTTCGCGCTGCGCGCTGGCGATCGAGAGGTCGTAAGTTCGACTCCCGGTGACGGAACTTTTTCTTATAGTTTTTTCTTTGCCATATGTTAGTCTTTATATTTTACAACGTCATATCCGTGACGGAAATGCGTCAGTGGAGCCGTGGTGGACCACGGCATAAAACACTTTCGTGTTAAAAAAACGCAGGACGTTTTTATTTGAGAAGGCTGCCAGTGACAAGCTCATCACAGAAAAAGATGGCTGATCCCCCCGTCATAGGAAATGGTATAACACGAAAGTGAAACGTGTCAACACAGAAGGAGTTAATTGTTTATAGTAATTTGATATATCAGAGCTTGTACGATGTGTAGTGTGGTTTGGCAGATACAGCACCGCTTCAGGTGGACGCACCCGTGTGGACGCTTAGTGGCACATCTCCGTCCCGACGACTAACGCCCATGATCATGATTTGACCCTTGCTGTAGGTGACGTTGTTAATATATACCTGGACACCGCATATAATGAATTCCGCGCAAAGATGACATCAACAAGCGCATAATAAACGATACTGGACATACACTATTTCAAAGCGTCGTGAAACGCGAAGAGAAACGAGACCCGCGTCGTGTCTGCCCTCTAGCCTGGCCGTTAATTCTGAGAGGGCGAGCAAGGAAAGCGTTGGGTGCGACAGAAAGGCGAGCGTTGGAGAGCTAATTTTTAATATGGATGGATGCTATGAGCGAGGCTTGGGCTAAAGCCGCCACCTCGCGGTGTGTGAAAGCGTTGACACACTGCTTCTCCCATTGGAAACGCGCTGAATGGGATGGTCGTAACAGCGGCGCGTCGCCGGAGCTAGTCGCAGAGGCCACGCGTTGAGTCCCTCTACCACGTTCAGATTGAGATGTTGGCGTCCAGACGGCGACACCATTCCGCGAACCAAGAGCACTGTGAGGGGAAAGTGTGAGCGATAAAAGGTGCGTTCGTGTAGCTTCCTTCATGTGTTTGGTGGTAGCGCAGTGGGTTAAACGCCCGCCAGCCATCGTCGCAGACAGCGGTCGTGGGTTCGACTCCTTTCAACGCAACTCTTTCTTCTAGTTTTTTTTTCCTCTGCCATGATGGCGTATATATTGCTGACGTATTTCCGTCACGGAAATACGTCATGGCAGTCTTGGTGGACCCCAGCATAAAACACTTTCGTGTCAAATAAATTCAACTGCAGGGCAAAGTTGACCTACGGCCCCTTTGTTGTAACATCGCAACAAATGTTTACTGTTTGAAAGGGACGGGCACGAAGAAGGTAGGCAAAAAACGGGTGCTAAATATTGACGAATGGTTAGACAATTTTCATTTCATGAAGCTTGCATGCCATAACAATGTGGCATGGGTTTAGACAGGCTTGTTATAAAGATCCCTACT
Organism: Rhipicephalus sanguineus; assembly: GCF_013339695.2. NCBI lineage: Eukaryota > Metazoa > Arthropoda > Arachnida > Ixodida > Ixodidae > Rhipicephalus > Rhipicephalus sanguineus. The sequence continues at coordinate 142,964,436 of NC_051183.1, forward strand.
TCGATCAAGTCAACATTGCGAGTGGTGCTAAGGATAAGAAAAAAAACCTTTGCGCCATATTTCCGCAACACTTCGTACAGCTTGAAACGGATGTCAGAACGTGCGCCAACATTACAGCACACTCTCAAAATAAAGTTAGTACATAGTTAGTAAATGCGTGTATTTGCTAGATGAAAGCGTATTTTACTATACCTTCGCAGCATCTATTTACTAATGCTGCCGTTACTAACAAGGGAGAGCTTTTTAGCGCTTTTAACTAGGTAACTACTAGCCACTTCTATGTTGCCAGACGTTTCGTAGATGGCTGTGTCTTATGAATAACGAGAGTATCCGGAAGCGTTACTGACGATATATTGCTTGACTAAATGTCTCGTAATTGTATTTTATTAGGCAGCTTTCTCTCGCGATGGACACCACTGAGGCCGAAATAACAATTAACAAAGACGATATCTGAATATGCTAACGGCCGGGTCTCCGGGGAGGCACATGCGAATCCTAAGGAATAATGAGGGCGAAATCGGAAGCAAAAGGTGATCGGGAGAGCATATCATCAAGGGACATGTCTTTGCGAGGAACAAGCGTAACCGTGTATCATATTAAGCAATCCCTAGAAACAAAAGTTAAAGGAGCCCTGCAACAAATTTCTTAGTCATAATAGAACAGTCTCACTATTCGCGCATGACGCTTAACGAATCGCATGCAGCAAAACAATTTTAGAACCAGTGAAGTACGAGCGGAGTGATTTGTCGCACGCTTCAAGCACTTTCCCTCTCCTCTCATACCAGCGAGCGCACTTCGAGCTACGCAGGGAGGGGAACGACAAGGGCGCAAGAAGATGCGGCCCTTCGTCAGCGCGCGTCATGGCCTTGAGCGCTTACTTTTTATTGCGATAGCAATTATATGGACAATCTCGACGGGTTTTTGCCGTCGCCGTCGCCGTCATGTCCTTCCGGTATGAATTCCAATTTGATAAGATCCCCCCCGCGCATTGTATGTTCTACCGCGGGTAAAAGCACGAGAGCGGGGGCGACGAACGTGGCCGAAGCAGAGTTCAACCGAGCCGGCCCATTTCCGTCGTTCGGAGGGTGCATGCGATAGCACAACCCCGCTCGGGAGGCCTGCCGTCGAAGCAGACAGGAAATGCCCCACCTGTCTTTAACGAGACTTAAAAGACGAGAAGACGCGAGGGAGGGGGGGGGGGGAGTGTCGCGCGAGGAGCATCTTTGAACTTTGAACCTAAGGGCACGATCGCGATCGCTGGCGCGCGCTCTATCTCGAAAGCCATCACAGCGGGCGGCTCGTATACCCTTCTACGTCCTGCGCTCTCAACGCGAAGTGACTAAGCGGAGAGCATCTCTCCCTGGAGCGGCCGTATCCTCTTACACCAGCGTTTTGTAGTTACGCGAGATCGGATACAAAACAGTTAGCTGCCAGTCTCACCTCGTGTAACACTACAGTTTGTTGCTATCGCATTCATTGCTTCGCCCTTGCGGTGAAACTGGGAGCTTTTTTTCTACTTCGAATGCGCGGCTGACTTTCAGTGTGCACGAGGATGGCTTGGTGGGCTAGTTGGTACTGCATCATGAACGGTTACAGCGCACATAGACGGGGACGAAGGAAGAACGCACAAGACATAGCGCTGAACAACAACTGATACTTTATTTCTGATGGAGCAGACTTATACGCGCTTCACAAGCCAATGAAAGCCCTCTTAAGCCAAGCACCAAAAAACAAAAAGGAATACAACCCTCAGCTGTAGTTCAGTTGTAGTTCAGCGCTATGTCTTGTGTGCACTTCCTTCGTCCCCATCTATGTGCGCTGTAACATTTCATGTTTCAGTGTGACCGCGAGCACACGTGGGCACGTGGCGGCGTCCCGCGGCGACCACGGCAACCATTCAGCTCAGAAAGCTCAAGTCAGCCAATGGCGGTGACTTTGGGGATATGGCGCAGTAATTTCGGCATATGTCATCGTTTGTAGAGAGGAGGGAGTGAGTTTTACCTGACTTTGAGAATTAATTGTAAATTCCAGGCCGCGTGCTGCGCTATATTATTTGCCTAGCGTGTTCTCGGGAGCCTCGACTACAGATCGGCAGCGTTTACTGACCATGCTCAAAAATTGCTGCAGGGCCACTTTAAGGCAGCTTCGTACTAGTGGTGCCAAGTCTGAAGGAAGTGCAGAGCTGGGCGGTCTTATTTTTCTGTTCATTTTTCTCTTTCTTTCCTTTTCTCTCGTCGCTCTATTTTTTCCATGTCTGTGCCTGTTTATTTCTATTTCTTTCTCTCTTAATGTATTTCTTTCTCTTTCCCGCTCTTTATATCTTTCTTTCTCTCTCTCAATTTTCGCTTCCTTTTCTCTCTCTCTCTACATATATATATATATATATATATATATATATATATATATATATATATATATATATATATATATATATATATATATATATATATATATATATATACACACATATATATATATATATATATATATATATATATATATATATATATATATATATATATATATATATATATATATATATACTTCTCTCCCTTTTATATATATTCTCTCGCTTTCTTTCTTCTGTTTTTCTTCTTATTCTTACTCTCTATTTCACTATTTCTCTATCTTCTTATGCTAAGTTTTACTCTCTCTCGTAATCATCTCCTCACCCTCACTTACCTTTCCCCTCTCTTGCTGTACTGTGTTATACAAAGGGTACTTATGCTCTGCTAGCATGCCTGGATAGCCGAGTGGTTACGATGCTCCCCTTCGGATCGTGGTTCGTCATCATCATCAGCCTGACTGCACCCACTGCAGGGCAAAGGCCTATCCCATGTTGCGCTAATCAACCCGGTCCTGCGCTTCCAGCTGCGGCGTTCCGCGAACGTCTTAATGTTATCTGCCCACCTGATTTTGTCTCCCTCTCGCGCGTTTGCCTTCTCTTGGAATCCAGCCTGTTACTCTTAACGACCACCGGTTATCCTGCCGACGTGCTACGTGCCCGGCCCATATCCATTTCTTCTTCTTGATTTCAACTATGATATCCTTAACCCCCGTTTGTTCCCTGACCCACTCTGCTCTCTTCCTGTCTCTTAAGGTTACACCTATCATTTTCCTTTCCATCGCTCGCTGCGTCGTCCTCAATTTATAAGTTGAACTATCTTTGAAAGCCTCCAGGTTTGGCAAAGGAATACGTCTAAGTAAACGTATCCCTTTACCACTTCTAGCGGCTCGCTACCTTTAGCACAGCGCTGCTCTCTTCCGAGGCTGTTTCACATTACTTCAGTTTTCTGCATATTATTTTCAGACCTTCCATCCGCTTTCCTTGCCCAATTCAGTAATCATGAGTAATCAAATCCCGCCTCTTCAAGAAATCTTTTTCGCCAAAGATTTCTCCCTTTCTTTTTCTCTTTCTTTTTCTCTCTCTGTACCCTTGTCTCACCCGGCAGAGTTATTGCATCCGACGCCGGACCAATCGGCGCACATGTTTTGGGAGCGAAGTGGAAGAGGACGAGGAGGAAGAAGAGGACGAAGTTGCCCGTGCCGGCTCATGATGATAATTATCTGTCGACGCGAAATGGCATAACGAAAAGCTTAACAACGCCGCTGTAAAACGACACGTCCATAATACGGACTCCCGCACACAGGCACGCACAAACACCGCTGGCCGGTGTTGTGCCAGAGCACCTGACCAGACGTGGAAGCGGGTCAACACCTGCGACCAAGGAAAAGACCAACACCTGCCACCTGCCCCTACCAGTTTGTCCACCGTCAATGGGGTGGGATCTAAACTGACGTGCTGCTATATTGCCACCATCGGTGGGGTGGAATCGAACCCTGCGGGCTGCCCTGCCAGTTTGAGCACCGTCAGTGGGGTAGGATCCAAATCGACGTGCTGCTAGTACCAGTTTTACAACCATCGGTGGGGTGGGATCCAAACAGGCGTGCGGTTCATACCGGTTTGTCCCAGATCACACAATGGACGGATGCCTTATTTAAGACCGGGCTGGTCTGTTGTTAGAGAGACGCCCCAGCCGACTTGGTCGAGCTGGCAGGCTCTGTACTGCTATAACCTCCTATAGCCTGCTATACCTGCTATAAACGTTGTTACGTTTTGTAAACGTTTGGCCTCCTTGCTCTGCTCCTCAGCGATAAGTGCGATCTTCGGCATCATCGGCTCGTCAGCCTCCCGACTTTCATCGTCAAGCAACTACCCATTCATAACAGTGGTGTCAGCGCTGGGATACGCTACCCTCATCTCACCGTTGGACAAGTTGGGATACGCTACCTCATCTCAACGTTTGGCTTCGCTGGGATACGCTACCCTCATCTCAACGTTTGGCTTCACTGGGATACCACGACCCCGTATCTTGAGCTGCGCACCCGAGGGCCTACCCTATTTCCTAACACCGGCGACAAGGCAACACACTTCGCAGCTCGACAGCTGACGAACCAAGACACCGAGAACGCCGACGCTACCATATGAACGTGACGTCACCGGATCGAACACCGGTTTCTCTTACTTTAGACTTTGCTACTCAGTAAAAGTGCTCGGAATAAGCAAAGTACATTATTTAACGGTTTTAAAATATAAAGCACGGTATATTCAACGATAGAAATGGAGTATCCTGGAGCAGTAACGCTCCCTTCGACGTTGTATGGTTGCTGGGCCGTTAAATTTGTGTATCTTCTCTATTAATCCACCAATTTTAAAACCTCGTGGTTTCCAGTGGCACCTGGTATTGGGCATGCATTCAATTACACGTTCATGAAAGTCGAGATGGTCATAAATATGTACATACATTTTGCGCAGCAGTTACACTCTTAAGCATTGTGCTGGCACAGTGTCTTCCCATTGTTATTCGAAAGAAAGACGCTAAATACTGCGGAGCGAAGTCCTGCAACTTGATCACTCACCTCATCAAATCAACCGTAGTGTAATTCTCGGCGAAGTCGATGGACAAGCCAAGTACGTAGTAAGGGCGCGTGAGTCGGTTGTCCTTCTTAACGCGAAAGTACAATTCCTGCAACAATATACGAGCCTTCTGAAAGCCATACACATTCTTTACGAAAGCGCTTACCACTAGTCATAGCAGCTGGCAGCAGGTACTTTGGTACTTTGCATGTTCTCGAGGTGTTTACACAGCGAAGCCAAGGTCTGAATCAAGCAATGCATAGGGAGAGTTATTCCTAACTTTTAATTAAACTGTGGGGTCAATTACGATGAACTAAAGCGGCGTAGGTTTGGTTCCTGCTTTGGGTTTCAGTGCCGTAATTCGCTCTGTAAACCTCTTTTGTATTGTCACTTTGAGGAAGGAAAAGCTACCGATGCTTGACATTTTTCGACATCACGACTCCCCTATGCCCTGGCCCACAGGAGCCAAAGCGCTCAATTCATTGAAGGCAAAAGAAGGCGTCGAGGTTAATTACCTTAAGTACAAGCAGGGCGTCCGTTACGGCTGTTGGAGAAGAGAAATCTCGATACAAGTTCAGAAAACCGTAGTGGTTGACGTTGAAAGACGAGACGCGAGTGACTGCGGCGTAGAACTTGTCGTTCATGAAGTCTGTCTTTGAGGTGGTGTTCCTGCGCGTAAATAGAGCATCCGCAACGCAAGGATTATACATATATAGCAGCAGAGACATCTAAACATGACTACAGACATGAATTAATGCAGTAATAATATAACTTAGATTAATTACATTTTAAATTACTGAAGACAGGCGGTCGGGTCCAATCGAAGCATTGAAGTACTTCCTGCGCAGAGCCCATTGCCGCTTTGAGATTTCGAAAAAGCCGCCTCTAGTAAATATTACAGGGTAACCAAATTCGACCGAAGTAACGGGCGCAACTGAAACCGAAGCGCCGATGAGCGCTGCTACCAGATGACCAGAATGACGTTACTGTTCACATCAACAATTGCAGTGGTGTACGTTCTTCCTCACAATGCGAGCTATAATATCAAACGAAGTGCACATACACAGCAAGCGATGTACATCGATGGTTGGTGATACGAGATAACAGGACAGTTATGTTCTTCCGCGTTTCGGCTTCGCCAGCAAAGTCGGTCAGCCTTCATCAATCTGCTAAAATTACCAGTGGCCGCTTTTTGGATGTCTCAAAGCGGCAATGGGCTCTTTTCGGGAAGGGCTCCAATTCTCTCATTTGACCCGACCGCCATTTTCCTCTAGTTAAAAAGTCAAGCTATTTCTTTAATTATTGCCGTAAAAAATGTCTCTAGCCATCTTAACTTGCCTTCCGTTACAGAAGAGAGTAATTATGAAGGCAGCAAGGAAATAGTCCAATTCGCTTATTTTTGAGGATTTTTGGACACATTTCTTGAAAACGCATATATGCATATACATACAAAAAAATACTTTGTCAGAATGCTGCAAAACTTTTTGAACTCTTACAGCAAGGCATCTAAGCAAAGCCTTTGTAGTAGCGCAGGCGTAATTTCGAAACTAAACTTAGAAACACACATTTATCCGGATTTTTCTATTACCTGCAGTATAACAGAAGCAATTGGATTCAAGGAGGCGCCACGGTAGTGAAAATTTTTGCTCGCAAAAATACATTACCAGAATGCTCCGTGTGGTACAGCAAAAATGTACAAATTTGATCAGCAAAACTTGCGATGCCCGAACGCCATGGCTAGGACACTTCGCACGGAGTCACCCATATATGTATGGGTCATTCCGTGCCAAGTGTCCTAGCCATGGCGCTCGGACATCGCAGATATTGCTGATCAAATTTGTGCCTTTTCGCTGCACCATGTGGAGCATTCTGGCAATGTATACATACGTATATGGGTCATTCCGTGCCAAGTATCCTAGCCATGGCGTTCGGACATCACAGATTTTGCTGATCAAATTTGTACATTTTTGCTGTACCACACGGAGCATTCTGGTAATGTATTTTTGCGAGCAAAAATTTTCACTACCGTGGCGCCTCCTTGAATCCAATTGCTTCTGTTATACTGCAGGTAATAGAAAAATCCGGATAAATGTGTGTTTCTAAGTTTAGTTTCGAAATTACGCCTGCGCTACTACAAAGGCTTTGCTTAGATGCCTTGCTGTAAGAGTTCAAAAAGTTTTGCGTTTCACTGCTACTACGTATTTTAAGAACAAAGAAAATGTTGCATGCTCACATTTTTTTCTTCAACTAACTCACGCTCGCACTCTCCTTGACCAACGATAATATTTGTATAGTTTTCAGGAAAGTATTTTGTACAAAAATGTTCAGGGGTGAAATAGGCCTCAAATCTTCCTGAAAAAATAGTGAAACCAGAGGAAACATGCATTTTTTGTATTTTGACCTGATTTTGGGCATCATATCTGACCTGAAAGTTTTGTACTGATTCGATTATAGTAAAATACATTTTATGCGCCATTTTATGAATACGTCATTGTTATGTAATGAAGAAAAACCAAGGAAATATTTTTTTAATGTTGAGGAAGAAAACAATTTCCGAAGTTGGCCCTCAGAACGCGCACCAGGCATTTATTTTAACGCGATAACGTTAAAGAAAACATTTCGCAGAAATTGCGATGTCAACGTCCGTGACGGCGTCGTTGGTTGTGAGCGAAAAAATCATTATCTTGTCCGTGACCGAAAAATCGAGAAAAGTGCAAATAAAATAAAGTGAGAATCGAATCCCGGCCGTCTGCGTGGCAAGCAGATGTTCTACCACAGAGTCACATTATTCCTTGAGACTGCTTCAAAAAAAAAAAAAAAAAAAACCTATAAAAATTATCGAGAAAGATGCAAATAAAATAATAAAAATATTCCGGTAACACAGAGAATCGAACCCAGGCCGTTTACGGGGCAAGCAGGTGTTTTACCACAGAGCCGCCCTATTTCTCGGAAAAAGAAAAAAACACTATTGGCCTGGTGAGCCACCGATGGCGGCGCTGCAAACGGCGCTCAGGTGACGCAAAGGCGGGGATTCGGCTTTTGTCGTCTGCTATAGGCTGTTGCTAGAACAGCAGCATTTTCGTTATAGCTCGCTCGCGTCGCACGGCGTTCCTCGACTACTAGTTGTACTTTCGTGTAATGATAGTGCTTTAGTTGGCTGCTAGCATTACTAAAGGTGAAGAAACGTTAACATTTAACGTATCTTGTATGCACAAAGAGCGATCGCGGTCAGGATCATGCCACCGAGTTCGTAGCGTCACTCAATGAGCTGGATGGCGTTGAAATAGCTTACGTGAAAGCGCGAACGTCCCGCCAATGGAGTTAAAGAGTCTACGCTGCATTGGAGTGAAGCACGATCAATTTCACGGCTTAATCGCAAAAGTTATGTAAACAGATTTGAACGAAAGTTCGCACTCCACTCCCGATTGCAGTAAGTACACAGAACGTTTACCAACAAAATAAAGTTGGTAACTTCATCGACCAGCGGGTTATTGCGGACAACTAGCGTAGATTGGGCGAGTTGGATGCACATTAAAACTTGATACACGTACTATTGCCCCCAAATGAAATGCCAGCAGCGGTGCGCGTGGTACAGCTCGCACCCTTATGATTAGAGATAGATACGCCCTTGCGGTTTGCAGCTCGTGAGCCAGATTCATGCTTTCGATTGCGCAGTGCTGCCTAATCGGGTGTGCGTGCCTGTCAGTGGTGATGACAGGATGGCGCACATCATACAGTTCCTAATGCTTGGGGAACGCGCTCCGCTGTCCGTGTTCATGCATTTGCCACCGATAATACAGCTGGACAAACAGTAGGAAAAATTGGCGAATATGTCCAGGAAGAGGAGCAAGAGAGCCCTTTCCCATCATTATTTTGGCCCCTTTGGCTCGTTATTGCTATTATTTACCGCGCTGTAACCAGGTTAAATATTTTACGATGAAAGCTTTGGATTCCTGATCAAACGCGAAAATGCACCGTCGGCGACCCTAGCCGGCAGCGCCAACCCGAGTGATGCAAAAAATCCTGACATGATGACGTGTAGCGCCTCAGAATACGGCGCTCGTCAAGGAAGAAGAAGTTGGCATTCGGCCGCGCGGCGGGTGCAGCGCGATAATAAAAAAATCAGTTCGAAAACTGAACGCTGTCAGGGCTGGATCTTTCTCGTGTTAGCTCCGACAGTTAATGGTGACCCGATAAAGAACACACAGCCCCGATCATCCCGCATGGATCCCGCCGGCTCTGCCACCAATCCTACCGGTCCTGACGCACAAGAAGACGCCAGACCTTGCGGTGCTGCGGTCGCTGTGATCCAACATGTCAACCTGCCACCATTTTGGCCCAACAGCCCCAGCACATGGTTTCTGCAGGTCGAGGCGCACTTCTGTCTACGGCAAATCACCAGCCAACAGACCAGGTACTGTCATCTGGTGTCCTGCTTACCTCCGGACGTAGCCGACGACTTAGCTGATATTTTAGCGTCGCCGCACCCGAGCCATCCCTACGACACGTTGAAGGCAGCTATCATATCCCGCAAGTCTGAGTCCGAACACAGCAGACTCCAACAGCTCATCACGGCTACAGAGCTCGGTGACCGTCGCCCATCACAGCTCCTGCGACGCATGCACCAGCTCCTTGGCAGCCCCTCCGCCCCTCAAGAGGAGAAGCTGTTGCGTGAGTTGTTCCTCCAGCGCTTACCGCAGAGCATGGTCCCGGTCCTCGTGGCTGCAGGAGATGTCCCAGTAGACACACTCGCTGAAATGGCTGACCGAGTGGCAGACTACTCGCGGGCACATAGCCTCAACGCCGTTACCACACCACCACCGGCCCCCGCTGCAGACCCGGCGCTTGCGAGCATCGAGAACCGTTTGGACGCCCTTGTCAGGCGCCTCGATGGCTTTGTACCTGCGCATCGTCGACCGTCATCCAAGTTCCAGATACACAGTCGCACGTCGACGCCCCCACGTTCTCCGGAACTTCGGTCAACCGACGCGCCGCGGGACGTCTCATCCTCAACCGTGTGCTGGTACCACCGCCGATTCGGTGCCTCTGCTCGCAAGTGCACTCGCCCGTGCTCCTGGTCGGGAAATGCGACGACCGGCCACTGACGGCGGCAAGTGGTACTGGTCGAAAGTCGTGCCGCCTTTTCTATGTTTCTGATAAGGTCACTGGCGCTTGCTTCCTAGTCGACACAGGAGCCCAGGTTAGCGTCATACCGGCCTCGTGTGCAGATCGCCGTCGCAACGAACAGACCTGCCCACTCCAAGCGATCAACAATTCCGCCATTCGCACATACGGCCAACGCTCTCTTACACTTGACCTTGGACTACGCCGTACGTTCCGCTGGATTTTCATCCTCGCTGACGTCTCGCAAGCTGTTCTGGGAGCTGACTTCCTCAGTTTTTTCAACCTTGCTGTGGACATGCATGCTCATCGCCTCATTGATCTCAACACCCGCCTCTCCATCAACGGTGTACTCTGTACTTCCTCGTCAACGGGACTGCGAGCTCTCACACCTGCTTCGCCGTATGCAAAAATACTCGCCGACTTTCCCAGCATCACGAAGCCGCACAACAGAGAGTCACCGGTGAAGCATTCCATCACTCACCACATTGTGACCACTGGACCTCCCGTTTTTACACGACCCCGTCGACTATCTGGAGAACGCCTCGCCATCGCCCGCCGTGAGTTTGAGCACATGCTTGAACTCGGCATTGTGCGGCCTTTCTCAAGCAACTGGGCGTCGCCGCTCCACATGGTGCCGAAGAAAGATCCTGGCGACTGGAGACCATGTGGGGATTACCGCGCTCTCAATGCCCACACCTTACCAGACCGCTACCCACTTCCTCACATACAGGATTTCACATCAAATTTGGCTGGGCGCACAATCTTCTCTAAGATTGACTTAGTGAAGGCTTACCATCAGATTCCTGTAGAACCCGCCGACATTCCGAAGACGGCCATCACCACCCCAGTCGGTCTGTTTGAATATGTGAGGATGCCTTTTGGATTGCGCAACTCTGCACAGACGTTTCAGCGCACTATCAACGAGGTCACGCGAGGTCTCGATTTCGTATTTGCCTACCTTGATGACCTCCTTGTAGCAAGCTCATCCGGCCCTGAGCATGAAGCCCATCTGCGCACCCTGTTCCACCGCCTGGATGATTACGGCCTCGTAATTAATCCCAATAAGTGTCTCTTCGGCGTCGCTACAATAGAGTTCCTAGGCCACCTTGTCACTCCACAGGGCATCCAACCACTCGCCAGCAAAGTGAAGGCTATTCAAGACTTTCCACCCCCGACTTCACTGAAGAGACTCCGAGAATTTCTGGGCCTACTAAACTTCCATCGCCGCTTTCTTCCAAAGTGTGCCACATTCCTAAAGCCCTTGACCGACCTATTGGCTAAAAAGAAAGACCCGGCTGCGCCACTGGAGTGGACCGAGGACGCTGCATCTACCTTCGGCACTGCCAAGAAGGCTCTGGCAGATGCCACCATGCTCATACATCCCGTCCCTGATGCCCCAATTCGTCTCATCACCGATGCATCAAGCGTGGCAGTTGGCGCCGTTCTCGAGCAGCACGTATCCGGTTGGCAGCCCCTTGGTTTTTTCTCGCAAAAACTGAAGCCACCGGAAGCAAAATACAGTACATTTGCCCGGGAACTCCTCGCGGTATACCTCGCCATCAAACATTTTCGCCATTTATTGGAGGGCCGGGACTTTTACGTCGTTACAGACCACAAGCCCCTGACGTTTGCCTTCCATCGCAATCACAACAATTACACTGCACGGGAGATCCGTCAACTATGCTTTATTTCTGAGTTCACTGTGGATCTCAGACACGTCCATGGGCCGGAAAATGCTGCTGATGCACTATCCCGCATCGATGCCTTGTCGACCCAGCCACCACTAGACATGGAAGAGCTTGCAGCTGCCCAAAGCAACGATCCTGAGCTGCATCGTCTTCGCTCTTCATCCACGTCTCTATCGTTTACGGAGTGCCCGCTTCCATTTTCTACCTCATTAATAACGTGCGAAACGTCTACTGGTGTCCCTCGGCCCTTCGTGCCTTCAGCTTTCCGTCGGGCAATTTTTGATCAATTGCACAACATGAGCCATCCTGGTATTCGTGCGACCCAGAAGCTAGTCACATCTCGTTTCCTTTGGCCAAGCATCAATGCTGATGTCCGACGCTGGGCGCGAACCTGCGTTGAGTGCCAGCGGGTTAAAGTTCACCGTCACACCGTCACGGCAACATCCCCCTTTCGGCCTCCAGACGCAAGGTTTTCTCACGTCCATCTCGACATCGTCGGCCCTCTTCCGTCATCGCAAGGAGCCTGTTACCTGCTGACATGTGTGGATCGCTTCACCAGATGGCCGGAAGCGTTTCCCATTTCCGACATTACAGCACCAACAGTTGCTAAGGCTTTCACAAACGGCTGGGTGTCGCGCTTTGGATGCCCTTCTGTCGTCACCACTGATCGAGGTCGTCAATTTCAATCGGCCCTTTTCACCGCACTTGCCATATCCTGGGCATTCGACACATCCACACAACTGCCTACCATCCTTCCGCCAATGGCATGGTCGAACGGCTTCATCGACAACTGAAAGCTGCCCTCACTGCTCACCAGCCAAGGGAACGTTGGCTCGACCACCTCCCCTTCGTACTTCTGGGCATCCGATCAGCATTGAAAGCGGATCTCGGTTGCTCATCAGCCGAACTAGTCTATGGCGTTTGCCTGCGTCTTCCAGGAGAATTCTTCGAGCCATCATCGCCACCTTCCACTCACGATGCCTCCACGTACATTCGAGAGCTGCGCACCACGTTTCGGGACCTTGCCCCTGTGATTCCTGCCGACCGACACCCCAAGTCTGTCTTCGTCAGCCAGGATCTGCATGACTGAAGTCACGTCTTCGTTCGGCGCGACCAAATAAGGCCACCACTCACACCAGCCTATGATGGCCCATTCCGCGTACTCCATCGTACACCTAAGACGTTCACGCTGGACATCAATGGCCGTGAAGACGTCGTGGCTGCCGATCGACTGAAACCTGCGTATATCGCCGCTCTCGCGTCCGCTGGGCTTCAATCTTCAGTCTGGATGCCCACATCCAAGCATGTTCACTGGGCGACTCCTATGGCTCTAGTTCTACGGGGGGGAGCCCTGTAGCGCCTCAGAATACGGCGCTCGTCAAGGAAGAAGAAGTTGGCATTCGGCCGCGCGGCGGGTGCAGCGCGATAATAAAAAAATCAGTTCGAAAACTGAACGCTGTCAGGGCTGGATCTTTCTCGTGTTAGCTCCGACAGACGTCACCTTATGGAGGCCTCATGAAATCAGAGACCGCCAGAATTTGTGACGTCATAACGTCACGTCACATGATTACGTCGTCACATGACATCATCGGTTTGCATTGCCTCCGTGATCGGTGCGTCGATCACGGTGGCAATGCAAAACCAGGTGATGTATAGAAAGCTTGCAATGCCTTCGATCCTGGAGGCAGTGCAAAACCACGTTTCGTCCTAGAGGCATTCGGAAGGGGGCGGGGAAAGAACAATACATCGACTGAACAAAAAGTAAAAGGTGGATTTCGCCTTCGAGTCGTCTTATGCAAATGCATAAGGGACCCCGCGAGTCTCTTTAGTACAGTGACCGCGTCACACCCTATCAGGAGTCAAACGATGAGAGTGAATTACACTAGTTTGTAGCAAATACATCTTACTACGATTTTCGATGCGAAAGCTTTGTATTTGTCTACGTTATTATGATTACACCAATTCTGTTCAGCATGTTTTCAAACGGCCGGGAACGAGTCAGGAAACGTTGATTTATTAACCTAAGGATTAGAATATGCTGCAGAAATAAATGAAAGGCAACTCCGCACAACCTACGATATATTTCATATCACCGTCTTGCATCCCCTTTTGACACCTGCTCTCAACCTTTTTATTTCTTGTTTAAACTTCAGCTACTTACGACACGTTTACACGGCGGGTGCCGAAAACTTACATTTATTCAAAAGTTATTGCCTGTAACGACCATTTATTTGATTTGAATGACATCACACGTCCCATGTCACGCGTTTAAAACTCCGAACAAAGGAATTAAATCGAAAGAGCAGGCTTGGCAACCGAACACGTGCAGCACGCGTTATGCGTATATTGCGCTTTAAGGCAGAGACGGTGGCCGAAGCCCGAACGCTGAAATTAGTGATTGAAAACGGGCCGGAATGTCATTTTGAGTGTGCCACGGCCATAGAACTGTCGCGGAAAGAAATCGTCGCTATACATGCAGATGTACACATTGATGGCTAGCAGACGACACCAGGAGCAATCGACACTGAACGTGCTTCTGACGGCAGCTCTGCTCGATTTCGCTGGGCATTTTGTTTGAACATTCAGTACAAATTGCTTTATGAACTTGCCCATTCATGTTTCAATAACTCGAGCAGGACAGACTGGCCGGCAGCGTCGAGTAGCCTTCACGCAGCGAGCGCGCGCGGGAAGAGTGGCACCCGAGTCCCCTCTCTGACGTCACACGCGAGAGGGCGCCACTCAAAGATCTCGAGGCCAATAGGAATGTCATGTAGTGGAAGCAGTCTCCTTAACGCATGAAATATTGCGTGGAAAAAGCACAGAATCGCGCCAAGCGTCAAAGCATGTGAATTGCGCAACGAGTGGGTGTTTTAATGGCCCACCCATTAAAAAGCGCTCAGACATATTTATTCATCATCAGCAGCAAAAGCATCAACAAAGTGGAGATCTGTGTAGGATTGCGTGTCGCCTGACGATCGTGTAGTGGGCCCTTCGCTGATTCGCAAAAGGGATAATTATGGCGTTGTGGGCACTTAACTGTACTTGCAGTAGGCATTTTGGGATACTTTGAAACGGCCAATGTTACGCGCACTATCGTTCGTTTCCTTACGGCACGGTTGAGGCACGCACCGATAACCAAAGCGAGGCTAGCAATTTACGAAGCGATGCGCACGGGGCCCGATTAAGCTATCGCGTTCTACTCTCGAAGGCGAAGCTCAAGCGTCCTCCAAGATTTTTTCCCACTATTTCCGTACTTCACGTAGTCGCCCTTGCAGCTGACACTCCGCACAGAAGACGGCAAGATGCGAGGTGAATGTCAGTGGCTGGTGTACGTTCCCTGCCAGCTGCTGCCCTCTGGCAATAAAGAATAGTGCGTTCCATCCTCGCCGTCGTGGCTACATGCGGCGCCGGCTAACATTGCCAGGATTACAGGCGCAGAAATGCTCAATAAAGCGGACGTGAGAACGACCGCCGCCGTTGCTAATTGGTAGAGGATCGGACGCGTTGTCCGATGGTTGCGGTTTCGGTCCATACCGGCGCCAAAGAGTTTTTTAGTCCACTTTAATTCCCTTACATTGATGCCGTAATTACTGCACTGCAGTTAATATCTGCAAATGTTGTCCTCTGTACTTTCCTTTTCGTCATTGTCGGTTGATTTAATTATAGGTTTTGTATAACAAAGAAATGAGCCCATGATGCCTTCCTCTGCGAAGTGAACGACTTTGCGTGTTTCACACCAAGTGTATGATGTCTTTACTTGTTTAGGCCACCTTGAAGTACTGAATTTAAACCCTAGCAGACATTTGTGGTGGCATTTCCTTTTATTTTTCACAGCGATGTTGTATACCTCTACCCCGCAACGGTTCTGTCTCCGTGGACAGAAACGCCAGGACCATAAACCACCAACAGACACTCGCGCTCGCTTGCTCCTCTGCTAGCCAGTGCGCGCGCTACTTGCTTCTTCACCTCGGATGCTCAGGAAGGGCTTTCGGAGAGGTGGACAGACGAGCCGACGAACGCGTTCGCTGTGTAGTAGTGCACAACTACAACGCCACAACTAAATTTCGACCTCAGGGTGAATGAGGGGCCCTTTAACAAGTGAAGGCAGACGACATTTCTTTCTTTGCAATCAGGCTTCTAGCATAGAGCTCAGTATTCGTTTCAATAAAGAAAACAACAAACAGGCATCAAAACCACATGCTAGTTGATAAGGCGCTGTGAACAGTGGGCATACCCTCCCACGCGTGCTCGGTAAATATTAGATTGCAGCTGCTTTGCACTTCACACGGGGGCTTCGAATGGCGTAAAACGGCCCTTCCTTCTCCCTGCGTCTGTTTCCCGCTTTCATATATAAAAGAGAAAACCGTCTAGCAACTCGTTCAGTTACATCTTCGCTTTCAAACCACCTTCACCGCGTGGACTGGAGCCATAATTATTTTGACTATCGGTGGCGTCGACGACGTCGACATGAATGATGCAAAAAGGTCATCACGTGATGACGTCCCCGATCACAAAACCCTGTGACATCGCCATAACGGCACTATGACGTCGCATAACGTGACATCACTTGGTGACGCCATCGCATCACATCGTCCCTTGGTCAAAGGCAGGCCGATCACAGAGGCAGTGCAAAACCACATCAGCTGTAGAAAGCTTTAGAAGGGGGGGGGGCAGGTTCAATACACTGACTGAGAAAAAACGTTTTGCCTGAAATCCACGCAGTGAATGTGGTTGGACAGCGAAGCTGTATCAAACACCACACACGGTAATGCGGGGGGGACTAGGGGTATTCTTATGTTTAATTATTACTTTAAAGTAATCGTAGTGATAGTCGCTTTCTGGTCGCTGTGGTAGACGGTGTTTGGTTTCGCGACTATTTTCAGGAAGACTAATTTGCTACATTCGTCGAGCATTATAGTCACGCTGTTCTTCAGGTGTCCTTAATTTTCTTGGTCTACGCATGGCAGTCTTAGAATGAACTGAATGAATTGCAACACGAGTCTCCTTTTTATAAATGAAATCGGGAAACACACGCAGGGAGAAGGAAGGGCCGTTTTACGCCATTCGAAGCCCTCCTGTGAAGTGCAAACCAACTGCAATCTGATCTTTACCGAGCAAGCGTGGGAAGGTGTTCCCACTGTTCAAAGCGCCTTATCAACTAGCCTGCGGTTTTGAGGGTTGTTTTCTTGTTTTTTTTTTATTGGAACGAATGCTCAGCTGTATGCTAGGAGCCTGATTGCAAAGAAACATATGCCGTTTGCCTTGAATTGTTAGAGGGCCCATAAACAACACAGAGGTCCAAATTAAGTTGTGGCGTTGCAGTTGTGCACGAGGGTACAACGAATGCGTTTGTCGGCTCGCCTGCCAGCGTTGCGTCTGCCCACCTCTCCGAATGCCCTTCCTCAGCGTCCGGAAGAAAACGCAAGGAGCGCGCGCATTGGCTAGCAGAGGAGCACGCGAGCGCGAGCGCCTGTTGGTGGTTTATGGGCGTGGCGTTTCTGCCCACGGAGACGAAACCGTTGCTGGCTGGAAGTATAGAGCTTCCCTGTAAATGAAGAAGATGGCTTCCTCCATCGAGTCGTCTTAGGCGAATGCACAAGGGAGCCTGTGAGTTTTAATTAGAAGAGGTGCACGCTTACGTGAATGCCAAAGAGGCGCCGCACGCCGTCCTCCTGGCTGAAGGCGCCTGGTGCAAGAAGTAGGCCGCGCTGGGTTCAAGTGCGCCATAGCCGTCAGCCAGGATGTTCTTGTTGTCCTTGTAGAAGGAGTCGAAGAACAGCAGGTCACAGACGCCGTCAGGTGGGAATGCAGACGCTTCCGGGCGGACCTGATTGGAGACTGTGCACACCACGGTGCCTCGAGGCGCTTGTTCCGCCTCTGTCAAAGATCGAAGTGGGAATATTGAGTATGCGTAACGTAAAGCTTAACGGACTACACTTTCAGCGCGAAGCTTTTCCGAAGGCAATTATTTGTTATCCACATAAAAGCACGTTTAATAGAGAAGTAGCTTGTAAGCAATTCCTAAGTTGCGTCTCGACCATAAGATGGAAAATACAACGACAGCGACTAGACATTTTCAAGCGTAGGTCAATCGACGCGAAGATTCAGGAGCCCTTCCCTTATTGAGATTCGGGAGCCCTTCACTCACTGCAACCGATTATTTTTATTATTTATTTCATTTGCATCTTTCTGGATTTTTCGCTCACGGAAAACGCTGGTTTTTCGCTCACAACCAAGTACGTCGACACCAACACCGGAATTTCTGCGAAACGAGCTCTCTAGCGCTAGCGCTTTAATATAGATTTTGACAATTGAAGGGCAGAGCAAAAGCTGGTTTTTATGAGCACAAAAAGAAGACGTTTTTTCGAGAGGCTGCGGAAAGGACACCAACTTGGATGAGTGAGAGAAGGCACTTAAGAAAGATGCGGGGGAGACACTCTAGTGCAGTCGCTGGCTTGGTACGAAGGGACATAGAAGGGAACAGAGGTGCGAACAAAAAGTGGGGTTGCTGCCTCGTTGGAGGTGCATCGGCTTTGTATGACCGGTGTAGCGACCGCGCGTCACTCGTAAGATACTTGAAGGGACAGACAACCGCTCAGAACACGAAATGAGATAACCCCACTAATGGACGGATTGTTTATTGTATTGGCTAAAAGGAACCCGGTTTTTCCATGAAACGTGGATTCATATTTTTATTAGTTCGCTAAAGACGCGAGAAATGACTGTACAGGCCCCACGGGGCAAAAAAAAAAAAGACGAAGATTTATATTATACAGACCACGTGACCTTTTACTGGTGTACGCGGTTAATGGTCTCAGTATTAGTGTTGAAAAGACGCACGCGTTTTTTACTTATCTTTTCTAACATAAAATGTACAGATACGCCTTCGTGTGTAGCGAGCAGAATCGTGGCGCCACCTATGCTCGGCGTACGATCCTATGCGCATGAGCGGCAGCATGATAGTTTTTAGCTAAGGGACTAGCGGCACCTGCCGACGAGCTGTAGAAGTGCGCGGAGCGCCTGGCAAGCGACCAGCGTTCGGAAAACTTATTGTACCGGCTTTTTATATTTCAAAAACGGTTGAAAATGTCAAAATGAATCTTTGGTGGTTAACCACAGTTGCACTCGCTTCTGTGAAAGCGGAACGCTGAGCGCAATGAGCAGTTTGCGAGGAGGGCTATCGGCATCGCTATCACTGCTCAGCGTTGCTCAACGAGGAGCTTTAACCCTTTTAGTGGCTACTTAGATCGAAAATTGCTGCTTACAAAATATCCATGCGCTTTTGGAATCAACCGCTGCAGCTTTAACCAGTAGCGAACGGGAGGTTTTTGTTGCGCCGTTAAAAGCTGTTCGAGAAAAATCGGTTGTCAGCCCCTTTGATACATGCCATGCTTCAATGACATCAAGTAACCCCAGAAGATAACGAAACCAGCAGGTTTTGCGCACGTAACAACATCGCATCTCTGAGGCTGTCCAGCATGAGCGACCAGACGGAGAATAGAGGGAAAAGGTGAGCATGTATATTATGGCTGATATGTTCGCTTGCTTATCATTATTAGGTGAGTGCAAATGTTAAGACTTTGCGTGTATTTTTGATAATTTTTAGGCGGTGTAGTTTTCTCACGGAATCACAAATGCCACTCCTCACACAGAGATGACGGCCAAACGAGGCGGTTGTTAGCGCTGTTTTGTCGAAGGGTCTGTCGATTCTTGCCCAGTCGTCAACTGCTTCACGACGCACGGTGTTGACGTCACCAGTTATCGCGTGATTTCGGTTATTCATCCAATGTAGTTTGTCAGAAGTTCATCCAGGCCGAAAAAAATAGTCTATGAGAAAAGAGAGAAAGGATGGGGCAGAACGCCGTATGAATGTTTCAGTTCGTGGCTGCCATGTCTCAAACACAGCCATGCTACGCAACTGCCTAGTTGTGCAGTGGCATTGCACTTACAACTTGAAGCTACGTCAATCGCAGTAATTATGAGGTCAGCCTTTGCGAGGAGACAAGTACGGGTGGTGACGCAGCTGCCGCAGAAGCAAGTCTAATCTAGGGGCTGGCGTGGAGGACGGGCGAAGCGTCGTAATGTGTCCAACAAACGGCAATGTTACCTCCCACTACAGCAAAAACAATTGAATGGAATGTTAATGCGAAAGCATTAGATGCCTCGTAAAACGCGAAAAGTGGGCGTCGGAGTCAAAACGAGTGATGCAAAAAATCATGACACCACAGTTTGCATAATATATGACGTTATCGTGACGTCACGTGATGACGTTATCACATGAAATGGGCGCCAGGTCAAAAGTGGGCGGATCCCGGATGCCCTACAGAACCACGTAAGATTTTGAAAGCGGCAAGCTTCCGATTCCTTCGATCCCGGAAGCAGGGAAAAACCACGTTTCGTGAAGAAAGCTTTCAAGGGGGGCTTTCAATACATTGAAATGAGAAGAAAAAAACAAGGTGGCATTCGCCTTAGGGTCGTCGTAGGTGAATGCATATGGGATCGTGTGACGTTTCCCTTGCTACAATTAAGTGCAATATGGCTGCAGAAGCAGCGACATATTAATAAGAAATCAAAAGTTTGAGTTACTGAATACGGCAAAGTCCCGTTATCCGTTCATTAGGGCACCGGAAAGCTGAGTATTCTACGAGGCATATTAAGAACCTTGGCTGGGTTTGCAAATGCTCTAGAAGGTAATCATGTTCACTCGCTTGCTGGTACAACGAAATGCGGCTGACACACGTGGAACCTTTCTTGTTTATGTGAAGGCCTCTATCGCTTTTCCACAGTTGAAAAGGAGTGCCATATGTCATGAATGAAATTCTTTACACTCGTGTCAGCCACCCATCGTCACGCCTAAAAACGACTCAGGTTGACTACATCGACAAGTTTTTTGTTTTATTGCGACATAAATCATATGGACAGTCTCGGCTGGTTTTTGCCGTCGGCGCCGTCATGCTTCGTATATGTATAAGTATGTGTATATATACAAAAGTTCCAAAGAAAAATATTTCCGAAAAAAGCTTCTGAAGCGCGGAATCGAACCAGCGACCTCTCACTCCGCAGCGCGTGGCGCTAACCGCTGCGCCACCAAAGGCAGACCCTTCAGTTGGCTAACGGCGAGCGTTATATACACACCCTTTACCGCCGGCAGGACTCGGAGACGGCAGGCGCTTTTAAGCGTTTCTTCATTACCAGCGAGATGGCGCAAGGAGCGCGACGGGCGCACTCAAAGATTTGCGCAGGGAGAACCTTCCGCTTCCGCTGTCTGCTCGCGCGGTAGTAGTTGCCGGGTAACGCCGTTGCTATTCGTCCTACAGGGCGTGGTCGCCATCGTGCGCTTATCTTGAGGAAAGAAGGGGGCGGGCGGGGTGTACGTCTTGTGCTTTCCGCGCGATGTCCGCGCTGAAGTCACACAGCGTACGAAGGTCACTTCGCTCGCTGCAGCGGCCGCGTTTGCGAAAGGAGCGCGCTGTTCAAGCAGAAATAAGCAACAATTCAGACAGTTCGCATTCGTCCTGTGTGTACCTGTTCGTTCGTTTCGTGCGGCCTGCTTTATGTTTGAGCAGTGCGTTTCAAGTGTCGAGCTGTGACGCATGATAGTTCGCACTCGTCCTATGTGTGTTCTTTTCGTTCGTCCTTTGCGCTTGAGCGACGCTCTGGAAATTTCGAGCTGCTTTCCGTTCTTCGCGTTACATTCCGATTTGTTGCTATCGCATTCATTGCTCCGGCGTTGCGGCCAAACTGTGACTTTTTCTTTTTAGAGCAGAGCTGTTACGTTCGACGTTTAACGTGTGTAGTATATAGAAAATTATCATCATCAATAAACTGGCACGCGCTCTCTTCTTCCTCTTCCGCCTCGCTCCCACAACACGCGCGCCGATTTTTACGGTGTGGGATGCAATAACTCTGATAGGCGAGCGAGCGAATACAGAGATAGAAAAAGAGCGATTCTTGGCGAAAAAAATTTCTTCGCGAAGTGAGACTCGAACCGGCGTACCCACGATGCAAAGGCGAGTGTCGTACCCACTCGGCTATCCAGGCACGCTGGCAGAGCAAAGCCTTGTATAGTATAGTACAGCAAGGGAGTGGGAAAGGAAATTGAAGGAGAGGAGTGTAGAAAGTAAACCATAGCATAGAAAGAAAGAGAAAAAATAGCGACAAACAAAGGGGGGAAGCACAGAAAGAGAATCAAAGAAAAAAGAAAGAACGCATCAAGGAGAGAGAGAAGGAGAGAGAAAGAAAGAAGAAGCGTAAATAAATTTTGAAGAAGCGAGAAATACAGAGTGAGAAGGAAAAAGAAGGGAAGAAAGAGAAAGAAATAGATAGAGAAAGAAAGAAATAGAAATAAACAGGCAAAAAAGAAAAGGAGGAAGCGTAGCCACGCATAGTATAGTATAACAATTGCTGGGAAAGGAAGAGGTGAGAAGGCAAAAGCCAAGACAAGCCAGGTCCAGCTAGGTGCTCACCAGCTCTGCTGTTACCCAGCCTTGCGCGACTTAGTGTAAGCTGCGCGATTTTTTTCAGGTAGAAAACAGTGTTTATGAAAAGGATAATTGAGAACCACTCGTTTGTAGCGCAAAACCACAAAGTTATCCGTGCGGATTTTTAGTGGCTTCGTGCTACAGAGTGGCTTCGTGCTACCGAGTGGCTTCGTGCTACATACATACATACATGAATTTCTTTGTGGGTTCGCGCTACAAACGAGTGGTTGTCAATCATCCCACTCATAGCCCTTCCGCCACCTTGCGGGATTCCGCAGAACTTATTTGCAAAACGCAGTTGAGGACACGGATCTTTCACTATATTCCCTCTACAGTTCCTCGTCCATCTGGCCCTTTCAGATGCCTCCTATGAAGGACTTTCTGTAAATGCGTCAGGCTTAGACAACGTTATTTCAAGGCTCTGCAACAAAAATAATGTCATAATATCTTAATTTATATAGCAATTTATATTCATTGAATTGTAATTTAAAACCTTTTGCTGGAGTTATTCACGCTCTGTTTTTGCATAAATAGAATAGAATTTCAGGTTAGAAATATGGTGCACATTGTTTTTCTATTATATTTTTTGTTCTAGCAAAGAAAAATTATACTTTTGACATGCCTCACGGAAGGCGTGTTCAATGACTCGTGCCTTCAACAAAGTGATCATATGCAATAGCATACTGCAAAATGATGTTAACTGACACATTTATCACACAAGAGGTTTAATTTATCCGAACCTTATGTTACCGTGTTCTTTCATAGTCACTAGTGACAGATTTAGGAAAAATAGGTGGTCTGCACATTTCTGTACAAAGTGTCTTAAACGGCTATAGGCCATTGGACTACCTGGAACTGGAGTAGTGGTCGCAGGGCCTGCCGTAGTCGTCGGGGTTGTGGTGGTCCTTGGGGTACTTGTGGTCGCCAAGGTTGTGGTGGTCCTCGGTGCAATTGTGGTCGCCAGGGTTGACGTGGTCGTCGGGGTTGATGTGGTCGTCGGGGAGCTCGTGGTCGCCGGTATCGTTGTGGTCGCAGGGGTAGTAGTGGTCAGTGTGGGCGTGGTCGGGGGTTTCGTCGCTGTCGGAATGGGCACCGGTTGCTCTCTCGTGGGTACTTTCCTCCCGTCGATCACGATGGGCTTCTCGGTTGTGGTCGTGGTTACCTTGTCATCGTTCCCACCGCTTAGATCACGATCCTCATCAAACAGAGTCGTTTCTTTCTCATCTGAAGGCAAATGCGAAAGAGAATGAAATCTTTAGTGAGAAAACTGCGGACAGAAAAAAACAATACAGGAGTCCTTGTTTTATGGGGCAAAAGGGGGCAAGTAAAGCAGGACGTGTGCGTGCCTGACGTACAATTTGTCCTTCTTTCTTTTAAGGCGAAAGCCCTACGTGGCTATTCGAACGCAAAAAGTGACTGTCGGCGTTTACACGAGTGATACAAGAACTCATGGTCATGTTTAAAAGGACTTCTTGTTGGGCCAGTTGGTCACTTGTCCTTTTGAAGAAAATCGGCGCAACTTGGCATTCACTCGAAACACGCTCACATTCACACACGCATCCACTCAGGAACACACCCCACACACAGCACTCACTACCAACTGTTTTTTGTGCGTGACCGATCATCCTATGATTAGGATGATCGGTCACGCACATCTATGATCATCTACAGTATGATGCGCAAGAGCAATGGACAACAACGATGCGCATGTGCCTGTCGGCGTTTGATCTACCAAGTGAAGCAAGAACCAGCCTCCCCTAACAAAACAACAAAGAAAACAGTAAAAAGAAAAAGTAAGCAGAAAACTCATCTAGGAGCACTGTGGTTCACACCACAGTGCTCCGTGGTTCACGCCCACATGCTGCAGCATGCGCAACAAGATGCG
This sequence comes from Rhipicephalus sanguineus, assembly GCF_013339695.2. Classification (NCBI taxonomy): domain Eukaryota; kingdom Metazoa; phylum Arthropoda; class Arachnida; order Ixodida; family Ixodidae; genus Rhipicephalus; species Rhipicephalus sanguineus. Next base: position 142,988,532 of record NC_051183.1, read on the forward strand.
CGTACTAGCTTATCCTCTTTTATCTTAATTTTTTGTGCATGCTCCCTTAGCCGGTCATTCAAGCATCTTTCGGTTTGACCGACGTACACTTTTCCGCAGGATAATGGAATGAAGTATACGACCCCCCTGGAGCACTTGACGAAAACATTCTCATGTTCTTTTTCTGGCAACCGCGTCTCTTGCCATTGCAAATGCGCGGGCACAATTGGCGAGTTTCTCAGGTGCCGAAAAAACCAACGGCACCCCGTGTCTTGCGGCGACCTTCTTAAGGTTGTTGGAGAGCTTATGAAGGTACGGCATCACCTGAGGCTTGGAAGCCGATGAGACCCAAGCAGCTCTATCCCTCTGTGTTCCACGTTTTACCGCCTGCACAAGTGACTCGGCGACCGCATTTATGACCGACGAAGGGAAGCCCACCGTCAATGTGATGACGTGAACAGATGACGTCACAGATAATCAAAATTAGTGACGTTGTTATGGCGCAACTATATGACGTCAAATAACGTGACATCACGTGATGACGTTGTCACACGACATCGTAGGTTGGCCAAAAGTATGGCGACCCCGGAGGCGCAGCAAAACCACGTGAGGTGCAGAAAGCTTCCAATGCCACCGATCCCAGAGGCAGTACATTTCACTTTGGCTGCATAGAACTTTCAGGGGGGATTAGTACAAATGACTGAGAAGAAAAAGAACAAGATGGCTTTCGCCTTCCAGTCATCCTAGGCAAATGTATTAGGGACCGTGCACGTTTTCTTTCTTTCTTTCTTTCTTTCTTTCTCTCTCTCTTTCTTTCTTTCTTTCTTTCTTTCTTTCTTTCTTTCTTTCTTTCTTTCTTTCTTTCTTTCTTTCTTTCTTTCTTCTTTCTTTCTTTCTTTCTTTCTTTCTATTGCATCGCGCAATGCTCACTCCTATCTTTTTCCTTCCTCATGCTGGTCATTTGACTTTCATCCATGTGCTTAGCAACGCAGCACTTCAGTGACTGCAGGCGACAACTACGGTCATGCTTTCATGTCCAAGCAACATTGAAACGCGAGAACTTGAATGACAAGTGACCTCAATAAATGATAACACTGCCATATCGGAAACGGCTGATAACCTCCCAATTTGTTGCTATTGCATTCTTTGTTTCGCCCTTGCGGCCAAACTGACTTTTATCCGTCCATCCTGCGTACTGTGGGAATCGCGCGCATCGCCATCAGATTACTGCACGTGCTGCGCAGTAGGGGTGCGCGCGCCCCACAGATACCCCATAAAAGCGCCAGCCAACACGAGGCGCGGGTAGTTGACGACAGACTGCCGGGGTGTGTGCGCGCGTGTGTTGGACGGTCGGCGTGGCGAGGGTTGAACGTTTTATGGTATGTGGTCGCCGTGAGGACCTTGAGTTACGAGTTTAACTGTTCAGTTTAATCGTTATATGTACTAATAAATGTTTTCTGAGTTGGGAGCCAGCGCGGCAACTCGTCATTTGGTCAGGCGGTGAGGACCCCCACAGTACATACATACATACATACATACATACATACATACATACATACATACATACATACATACATACATACACACCTAAGGCAAAATTTCCCGAAAGAGGAGTAACGAAGACCAATAGGCGCGCGCGATGAAAGGATAGTCTGCGAAGGAGCAATCGCAGAGGGACGCGTGCCGCGTCCAATCCAGTTAGTCTACAAAGAGATCAACCGCGCGGGAGATGCAGGCCGTGTGCAGAGATACGTTCCGTGTGCAAACTGTTGTCAAGGGAATTAACCATCCTTCCTAAGTCAGTCTTCCCACTTGTTTTCGTGGTGGCGTGTTGTGTCGCGCTCAGAGTTCGACAATCTAGGAACTAAGTCGCGGTGCTTTCGGTATATACACGTATGCGTGGATAAGCGTGTGGCACTGCTTTTACGCTTCGCCGCACCCATGAAATCTGGAGCTGGTCTCGATACGCCGCGACGCCGCGATGTAGATCTCCGGCGTAGTCACGGCACCGTGTCGCCACCGGCTGGCAGTGGTGGCCGAGAAGTTAGTAGGAGACTGTAGGATTGGGCGTGTTGGTACAGCAGATTATGAGTGCAAATCAGCGCAACCAACAGGAGGGGGCAGTAGACAGGAGGGGACAATCAGTGCCCTGTGCCCTCTCTTCTCTCCCCTCCTGTCGGTTGCGCTGATTTGCACTCAGTCAAGTTCGTAGGCCTATCGCATCCATGATTTCAATCTGACTCTGGGCACTAATCGGCGCTGGATTCTTTCACAAGTAAGTGACCGCTCTTTATTCTGCCGTACGAATCGCGTACGCGAAACTGATCGCGATTGCCGGTAACGCGCTCGATCGTGTTGCATATTGTAGAAAATGACAAATAAACGCAGCCAGCCAGAAAAGGCAAAGAAGAAGAAGTAGAGAACACGTTATATCATGGCGACACGATGGCTCTTGGCTCAGTTTTTCTGTACCCGCTATTATCGTAGCATCTACATTTTGGTGCCGAAAACCCACGTGCGGACACGCCTTCCTTCTACGCACGGCGGCCAGGAATCTACTCTCGCTTCGCGTCGCGGGCGGTGAGGAATCGACGGATCGTGGATGCGAAGATCGGCGTTGGTACAACGACTTCGGCCAGCAGCATTGTTCACCCAATGGATCGGCTCAAAGGCAAGCAATCTGCACGACGCGCGCGGAACACGAAAATAATCCAAGAAGCGCGACTCTTGCTTGACTCCGCTAACGTCGAAATCACGAAGCTCGCAGCTGTAAAGAAACGACTCTCGAATAGCAACGACGAGCTCTCTCAGATCGACGACCTATATGAGCAGTATATTGTCACGTGGTCGTGACGACGAAGACAGCAGTCAGCACGTCCGAGATGAAACTGTTTATTTGGCCGAACTTGTGGCCGGGAAACTGAAAGTCAATCTACAGCAACACACTGATAGCGGCGGACAGAGCGTCGACGTTATCACACGAAATCGTAGGTTGGCCAAAAGTAGGGCGACCCCGGAGGCGCAGCAAAACCCACAAGCTTCACCCACAAAAACTGTGGGTGAAGCTTCAACTCATGAAATATAAGACTCGCGGCAATATTCTGACAGAAGATATCGAACAGGAGTATAAAGCTATAGCTGAATACCAGGATCAAGCCGTAAGCATCCTTGCTGAGCTACAATGCCGAATATCTCAAATGTAGAGAGATCGGAAGGGCCATGCTCAAGCTCCCTGTGGTGAAAGCGCAGAAGCACCGGCTTTCAGAAACGAGGCTCCCGCAAGGTGCATGGCACTCCGGTTACCCGAGCTGCATATCCCAACGTTCAGAGGTGACATCTCACAGTGGACAGGCTTTTGGGAGCAATTTAACAAGTTGTTCATCAACAACGACCTGACGCCTTCCACTAAATTCTATTACCTGAAAAGTTTCATATACGGTGACGCAGCAGCAACAATCGTGGGCTTGCCCACGACCGAATCATGTTACGCCGACGCTGTTGCTATGTTCAAGGAATGATTCGGCGACAAAACAACGATTATTCAGCACCATCTGACGGTATTGAGGAATCTTCCGAACGTGACATCAACCAACGACATCCGCGGTTTTCGAAAATTCTATGATGCCATGCAACTGCATATTCGCTGCCTTGGAGCCCTGAACATGCCTCCGCTGACATATTCAGCTATGCTCATCGGCATCTTGCGGTAGGCTCTACCACGTGACATTAGTCTATCTTTCACTCGAGGAAAACGACACCGCGCCTTGACACAGTCATCTGACGAACGCGCTGCTCAAGTCCCTTCGTCGGGTGCACCAGCAGATGCGTCAACTGCCTCGGATGCCGAGCTGAACGACCTTGTACTGTTCATGCGGGTGGAGCTCGAAACAAGAGAACAGCACGCACTGCCACGTCAGAGACTTTTTTTTTGGATGATCGCTTGGACCGAAGGCATAGCGGCATCCCGGCGGCATCAGTTTTGCACTCAACGTCTATCGCAAGGTTGAAATGCTTCTTCTGCCGTACTGATCAGCATGGGACCCGCAGTTGCAACGCTGATGTCACTCTGGCTGTCAAGAATAAGCAGCTGATAAAAGATAACCTGTGCTTTCGCTTCACGTCAAAATGTCACAGAGCGAAGGATTGCCGCGTCAAGCTCACCTGCAGTTCCTGTCGCGGAAGACACGCCTCAAGTGTGTGCGACCCCAATTACCGGCGGGTTTCGACGACAACAGCCCCCTCAGGAAGCGCCACGGTGTGCGTTTTTTGAAAGCTCTTTCATCCTGCAATAACGAATGGTCCACTGGCCAATCACCTAAGGACAACGTGGTGTACCTACAGACATTCCGCACTGAATTGGCCAACAACGACATGAGGCAATGCGTTCGAGGGATTCTGGGTGGAGGGCGCCAAAGAAGTTTCATTAAGGAAGATGTGGCTCGTAAGCTAGCTTAACCTGAAGGTGGTAAGCCAGACACGGTTAGCACTGAATACTTTCGGAAGCACTTGCTCTTCAGCACCAGAAATGCGGAACGTGGTTGAAATACAGCTTCGAAACAGATACAACAAGGCTGACATTCTCTTTGGCGCGAGCGCGAGAGCGACCGCTCCAGTACTAGCGTGTCGCAACGAGGGAGGGACAGGGCTCGACCGTAGAAACAGAACAAAATTTTATTTAAGGAAAGGGGTAGAAAAGGGGGTACTCAGGAACACGTTGGTTGGGGCCCCAAGTCCAGGGCCCCACTGGCTTGCGCCGCTCGCCTAATTTGACTCAGAAGCGCTAATTGCACTTCTGGGTCCGAGCTGGCAAGTTGTGTTTCCCACTGCTCCGAACTTCCTACAATGTTGTTTCCTAAAAATGAGTTGAGCTCCTTAGGGTCGACTTTATATCACATCTCTTAGGAGTGTGATCGAAAGTCGACCCTAAGTAGCTTCGCCCCTAAAAGTTCATCGGAATGGAGCATTTGAGTGGACCGAGCGTTCGTTCGGGGAGGTGCAACTGCAAGGACTAACGGTTGCCTGGTAAGATGTAAATGTGAGGACCAAATGTTAGTCCATTGAGGGAATCTGTGGGGACTAACAGTTGCCCGGTTAGGTGTAAATGTGAGGACTAAATGTTATTTCATTTAGGTGATCTATGGGGACTAACAGTTGCCCGGTTAGGTGTAAATGTGAGGACTAAATGTTATTTCATTTAGGTGATCTATGGGGACTAACAGTTAGGTGCTTTGGGACTGACGGTTAGACCTTGTGCCATTAGTCCTTAAAGGGATCGATGGTTGTGGCAGCCCCATTAGACCCCAAAGGGACGAATCACACACCCTTTTAACACCCTTTTGCTTTCGAGTGTACGTACATACATACTTTTGTGAAGGAATCAAGCTGCTTCCATATTTTTCTATATTCTATCTCTGGATCTTAAGCTAGAACACCTTTGCAGTTTTATTACTTCGTGCTGCATTCAATCCGAAGATATGTCATTTTCATTTTGTTTATGAGTGGCTTCAAACTTTCGTTATCCTTGTACGCAAGGGTCAGCATATCGTTATTTTATTTTGTCGCTACGGTATTATGGTTTCCATCCATTCAACACCGGCGGCTAATTCAAGACAACACCAAGACCACTCAACAATTGTCATTCCTGGATAAACTCAACTGTTACGATAGACCCTTACTTGAGATTGCCATAGCAAATATGAAAATCCCGAAACAGAAACAGGTGATAAGACAGAAGACGGTGATCGAGGCCGCGAACATCCACCGGAAAGAGCTTTCAGCCCTGCAACGAGATTCATTTTAGAACTGGGAGGTTGCTGGGTTTGAACTATTGCGAAGATTGGAATAATGTGACACGTTAGCTTGTAATAAGACATTAAGAGATGATTTATAGCTTTGTTGCAACATCTGTAACGTCCTCGCTCCTGTGCAGGAAAGAGCAGATTAGGGGTCACAACTTTGAACAGGGGAGTTTGTACGCCTCCCAATCCGAAGTTAAAGGGGCCCTGCAACACTTTTTTAGCATGGTCAGGAAAAGCTGCCGAACGGTAGTCGAGGCTCCTGAGAACACGCTAACCAAACCTTGTTGCGCAGCATGCGGCCTGGAATTTACAATTCTCAAAGTCAGCCAGCAATCACCTGATCTTCTTTCTTGAATTGATGCCACATACACAAATTACTGCGCCATTTACCCAAAGTCCATGGTCATTGGCTGATTTTAGCATCGTGAGCTGCATAGTTTCCGTGGCCGCCGCGAGATGCCGCCACGTGCACGCGCGCGCTCTCGCGATCACAATGAAAGGCCGGGCGTTGGAAGGAAAAATGGAAAGGAAGTGCTAAAGTTCATGACGCGCGCCGACGAAAAGGCGCATCTTCTTGCTCCCTTGTCATCCCACTCCCTGCATAGCTTTCAGCGCGCTCGCTGGTGCGAAAGGAGAGAGAAAGCGCTTAAAGCGTGCGGCAAATCCGTGTAACTCAGCTCCTACTTGACGGATTTGAAAAAATGTTTGCGTCAGTCGATTCACGAGACAATAAACTCTTTTAATGAGGCCATTAGACGGTTACTTAAAAAAGTGTTGCAGGGACCCTTTAAACTGTGCGTTTCAGAACGTTAAAGATGCAATTAATGTTGCTGAACAGATAACTTATAGCTCTTAGCCCCCGAGTTATGTACAGCAAAACGTTTTTAGGCTCTTTCTTTGTGTAAAAAACAATGACTTATTACTAAGCTTGGTATTGTCATTATGTGAGCAGGCTATCATCCAGACTGCTACGTTAAAATACTTGGTAGTTAGTTGTCATTCCCCATTCCCCATAAACAATGTGTGAAACGTTGCATAAATTTACAAAAATGAATATTAAAAATGTATCATGATTTCTTTTCAACATTTCTTTCCATAAAACGGGCTGACAGTTGTTGGAAGAAAGTTTGTAAAGGAGTTTTCCTGGGTGTTTCGACTTCGCCCATAAGTAAAAAGCGGGAAAAATCAAATTTGATGCTGAAGAACGTGCTAACTTAGCTAACGGAAATTTGAACAATCATGATTGTTCAAAGGTTCTTAACACGTGATTTTGGGCCCGTTCTTGAACGTCACAGCGTTTGGAAGCGTTTGCTTCGGATCGCCCATACTTCTTTTCATTTTTAGAATTGTCAAGCGCGTTTGTTCTTCAATTGCACAGATGACTGTGTGTTTTCTGTACACGTAGCGCGTCTGGGCTGCACAATTTTTACGAGATCGGTTAACAACAGGATGTGATGGGCGGTATAGTATAACCCAAGTTACAAAGGTGGACCACTTAGGCATTACAAGACTGGTACTTACTGGGCGTCAGCTGCAAAAGGCAAACCTCTGTAATGATTTTAAGCTCGATACAAACGGAGAAGCTTGAATGAAAAGTTAAAAGATTGCTTACTCATTGTAGAGCTATCCGATTTCACTGAAAAAAAGGGTATCCCAATGATCAAATTTGATGTGTAATATGCAAGTCTAAAACCTTATACAGGCGAGTGCAACATTACTTAGAACATTCTTTATGGTGCAAGCGCATGTGGTAATGCGAAGCGTTGTTTTCCTGTGAAGCTGCTTGTTTTTGTGCATTCAGCTTCGTCGTATTATGTGGTAGACGAACCCACGACTACCGCCATCTGCATTCCAAGACATTATGTAGCGCGGGCGTTTCGTGGCCTCCGAGATTTGCCGCCGGCGCATGCCGGTAGCGAATCAGAGAGGCTATGAGACTCAGTTTACGATCGCTAGATAGAGGAAAGCCAGTTCGCTAAATGCGAACTCAATGAAGCGTACTTGAGTTTCCTGATAAGAGCAATTGCGGTACTTCCAATCGCTGTCACTGAATAAGGACATTTTCCGCCTGAGGCGTCCTAGCCAGCTCTACGTACAGATATCTCTGCGTGGTATCTTATCTGCTCTAATTGTAAACAACATGCAGTTATTTCGGTTACTAGGCGGTCCACTTAGGACGCCTAGTAACCTAAATAACCGCTGGAACCCAGGCATGTTCCAGCTTTCATACAGGCTGGTTCCTCCATTAGCTTAATTTAGGCGATTCACCCTTGAGAAGCGCGAAAGAAACACAGGGACTAAGAAGAGATACACACAGGACAAGCGCTTGTCCTGTGTGTATCTCTTCTTAGTCCCTGCGTTTCTTTCGCGCTTCTCAAGGATGAACCGTTTCCAAATAGGCCAAATAGCTGTGCTACTAATTTAGGCGACATTTCAGGTAGCCCTTGAGTGATCAATCTTATTTCAGAAAAGTGGTTTATATGTTGTTTTTTAAATATAAATATTGTGAGCGAATAGGGTTGGCCTAAGTAATCAGTGACGAATTACGGTATTTTTCATAACTTCGTTATAGGTAGCTTTGGAATAATACGCTAAAATAAATAGAGAAAGCGATTGATGGAAGAGATATACCCAAACGAATATCTTACCCATTGAGCTCTCGATGGCAGACATGACGGTTGGATCTACATTGTGAAACGGAAATACGAAGTCGTTTATAAGGAAGTCACAGGAACGCGCTATAAAATGGTGAAGGGCTGAATCATATGGTTATTGCATAAAAATGCTATGCAAATATCAATTAACAAAACCTTTATTTCGCACCTATGCAGATACAGACAGAGGGTTCTGTGAAAAAAAGTGCTTAGAAAGCTCGAAAAGTTAATATCGCTATTCGCACTTCAGAACGGTGGATCAAAAAAGAACCATATTCGTGAAATAAATCATACAAAATACTAAGCAATAATCTTAAAGTCACGACTCTAAGCGTACTGATATACATGAAAATTTCTAACTTCATAAAGTTGCTAGTCCGTTATGAAAAAAATTCCCTTCTCGCACAGAATTAAAAGAAAGCAGTACAGTTATGCAAAAGAACACTTCTTTCATTTGTTATACCGGCTGTCCTGGCTAACTCGAGCCAAGATAAAAAAAAAAGAACGCCAGGCCTGCGCGGAACACGCAGCATAGTAACAGCGAAAGCTGGAAAAATGGCATTTCTAGAGCCCGTCGTAAGCTCTCTTGGGGTGACTACTACAAGCGCACTTGCAGGGTACCCACTGTATACGCCAAAAATCATATAAATTTAGCGAAGTAGGGTAGCATCCACCATGCCATTATTTGTCATTCTGCGGCATTATATGTAATTTATTCATGATGTGGCTGATGACGAAGAATTCTGGCTGAGCCCTTTGTAATGGGTAGGAAGCTGTAAAGCACCCACTCGTTGCGCAATTCGGATTGTGTGACACCAGTTATTTTACTCTTTTAGCACATCTGTTAACGTGATTCTGCCCGAAATGACGCCTGTATAGGGACTTCTTGCGAAGCAGTTTTGAGCCCCGGCGTGGCTCCATGATAGAATACTAGCCTGCTAGTCAGAGAGCCTCGGTTCAAATCCCGCTCGATCCTGGATATTTTATTTTCCTTTCGCGTGTAGCAGTTACGGACACCGGCGGCAGCGGCGGACAACTACGGCACCAAAGTCGGTTGTAGCGATCTCGTAAAAGCTTTCGCTGTAAAAACAAACTATGCGCTCTAGGAGAGTTCTACCTGCTTTATATTAGTGGTAGTTGTCTGTACTTACGACCTGTATTTTTGTCAATAAGTATCAATTATTTGTATTTATTTAGCCGAATTTTCATTATGACTTGAATCGGTGAAATGCAACCTTTAGGCTGTACGCCGTCTCAAATAAGCTCCTGTTTTTTGATTTACGAGAAAAACAAAAACCCGAGTGACATACCAAATATGAAATAGACGCAGTCAAGAGTTCGACGAAAGTTCGTCTGGTCAGGTAATATGAAGCTGCGGTCACTGACCAAATCAAGGTGAAAAGCACATAAGAGACGTTTCGGTACCAGTACGGCTTTCTTGATGACATTCACTGTGATCAAGGAAACCGTATGGATCCCGAAACCTACGGGTTATATAGAACTGTTATACTCGTATATGAAGACTATCCTAGGCATTTCAGGGTGTAAGTCAGTGATCTTGCCATCTGAGATAATTTATATACATGTCAACCGCTGTATCCTCTAATGCTACCGTAGAACCATTCTAGCAATCAGTCGATCATGACAGATGAACCAAATAAGGCAAGCTGTAATAATGTGTTAAAATACCCATGAATTTCGGAAGGCTCTCGCACACGATAACCACCGCTACAGACCTATCCAAACATACATCCAGTGGAGTTACGAAATTTTGCGTAACTTCGCAGCTTAGTGACGAGACCTACGCGATTGATTTAACTGATGGCGGTTGTTGGTTTGATGTTTCGCCAATAAACGGCCTAAGTGGTTTCACTTTGGTGTACAGATAACGGGAACGCACTTACCCATGATTGTGGGAAAGCTGCTAAGTCGAGCTGTCACTCAGGCAAGAGAAGCGCAGTCCGGAGTTCTAGACAGGGAGAAAGGTCCGTTGCCCGTTCCAGCGAAGAACGCAGGTGGTGGTCTCCAGAGCGGCGCGTGAGAAGGCGTTAACATGATGATGATGACGAAGACGAAGTTGAAAGCCTAGGACAATGGCTCACACCCACCTTGGCCAAGAAACTGATAATTTAACAAAAATGGACATATGAATTGTATGACCGTTGAAAATAATTTCTGAGTAATCCATGTAAGTTAAGAATGGCGATGTGTTAGGCTTATGGCGCTTACACAACAACACGGATGGGCCATGAACCGGGCAGCTGGAGTTATGCGACAAATACAGATCAGGTTCTGAGAAACAGGGAACGTGAATTAAAATAAGTAAACGATTAAACGAAAATTCTGAACGAGCTATCAGATAAGATTTATGCAAGAAATAGTTACCCACGTCCTGGAAATGATCTGGATATGAGGAACCTATTTAGACAAAATGCAGTTGAGAGAAAGGAAACGAAGAAAATTTGGGGCAGCATCATCATCATCAGTGACCGCCAGGATTCCTTTTTTTTTTTTTCGAAGGATTCCTTTTTGTTATGAAATGAAGAAGAAGCGAGAGAATCCTGCGCGATGGCGCACAAATTATAGTGACGCCTGCGCACGTTTACAACTTAAAGGAGCGCTGACATCAAATTTCAAGATCGAGATGTGCCCATCATTCGATCGCTTGGTATGCATAGGTCTTCTTGGCCAAATTTGAACGGCATCCGTCGCGCGGAAGTTATTTTAATTCGATGTCAAACAGCGTAGGAGAAAAAACAAAAAATCGGCTGCCCTGCAACATCGACACTAGTGCTACGTGTTCGGTGTGATACATTGCACAAAAATCACCCTGAGTGATGATACGCTAGTAACAATGACGTCGACGATCTCTGAGTGTGTTTGGAGCCGACTGCCAGCCGTGCTTTCACTCTCTTTGCTGTGTCGAAGCGTGCGGCGTGCGTTTGCGGGGCGCACATGCACAATACGACGACTGGCACCCGGCGAGGCCTATTGTTCCGCACCCCTCTCGCTTTGTTGTCGGGCTGCTCTCGAGGTAGTTTTCGTGAGGGGTCACGCGCTTAACAGGTTTAACCCATACCGAGGCACCCACATACTTTCAATCTCTACCGCGCGCGGGGTCCCGATTTGAAAACCGCGCTTTCTACGTCACCACAGCTTGAGTGCACGTGGTCTTTGACGCTCCCCGCATGGGTCGCTAGTTTCTTGTGGTTTTTAGGCGGGCGTTTTGAAGTGACGCTAAAATGGTCACAATTAACTACGCTAGAATTAGTTATACGATACGCTAGAGCATTTACGATTTAACTTAGGGATTACCAGACCCAAAGCTACAAATTACAGTAAAAAAGTCACCAACAAAAATTTTGCTGTCAGGGGTCCTTTAAACATTTTACCTTTTAAATGCGAAGCATTTCTTAGCGAACTTCTGCCACTTTGAGCGTATCTATCTATCTATCTATCTATCTATCTATCTATCTATCTATCTATCTATCTATCTATCTATCTATCTATCTATCTATCTATCTATCTATCTATCTATCTATGTAGCCGCCTACGACTTTGTGCTATCCTGGTCGCTTGGTTCATCGAATGTGCCCCAAAATTGGTATGGCGTAACATGACTGTATGACGAACATAAATGACAAGTCATAACATGAAAATCATGACAGGCATGTCATGTACAGCATGACTTACGTGCCACGCTCATGGAGCGCTGGCGGCAGATTCGCTAGCTTTATATACACCAAAATTGGTATCTTGTGACGTGACTGTGTGACGAACATAAAAACTCGACTTAACATGAAAATCATGACACGCATGTCATGTACAGCATGACTTACGTGCCACGCTCATGGAGCGCTGGCGGCAGATTCGCTAGCTTTATATACACCAAAATTGGTATCTTGTGACGTGACTGTGTGACGAACATAAAAACTCGACTTAACATGAAAATCATGACACGCATGTCATGTACAGCATGACTTACGTGGCACGCTCATGGGGCGCTGGCGGCAGTTTCGCTAGCTAGATCTACCCCGAAATTTGTATTGCGCGACGTGACTGTATGACGAACATAAAAACTCGAGTTAACATAAAAATCATGACACGCATGTCATGTACAGCATGACTTACGTGCCACGCTCATGGAGCGCTGGCGGCAGTTTCGCTAGCTTTATATACACCAAAATTGGTATCTTGCGACGTGACCGTGTAACGAAAAAAATAACACGAGATAACATGAAAATCATGACACGCATGTCATGTACAGCATGACTTACGTGCCACGCTCATGGCGCGCTGGCGGCGGTTTCGCTAGCTTGACCTACCCCGAAATTGGTATTGCGTGACGTGACTGTGTGACGAACATAAAAACACGAGTTAACATGACAATCATGACACGCATGTCATGTACAGCATGACTTAGTGCCACGCTAATGGGGCGCTGGCGGCGGTTTCACTAGATTTATATGCACCAAAATTGGTATGTTGCGACGTGACTGTGTAACTAACACAAATAACACGAGTTAACATGAAAATCATGACACACATGTCATGTACGGCATGACTTCCGTGCCACGCTCATGGAGCGCTGGCGGCCGTTTCGCTAGCTTGATCTACCCCGAAATTTGTATTGCGCGACGTGACTGTATGACGAACATAAAAACTCGAGTTAACATAAAAATCATGACACGCATGTCATGTACAGCATGACTTACGTGCCACGCTCATGGAGCACTGGCGGCAGTTTCACTAGCTTGATATACACCAAAATTGGTATCTTGTGACGTGACTGCGTAATGAACATAAATAACACGAGTGAACATGAAAATCATGACACACATGTCATGTACGGCATGACTTCCGTGCCACGCTCATGGAGCGCTGGCGGCCGTTTCGCTAGCTTGATCTACCACGAAATTGGTATTGCGCGACGTGACTGTGTGACGAATATAAATAACACGAGTTAAAATGACAATCATGACACGCATGTCATGTACAGCATGACTTACGTGCCACGCTCATGGGGCGCTGGCGGCAGTTTCGCTAGATTTATATACCCCAAAATTGGTATCTTGCGACGTGACTGTGTAACGAACACAAATAACACGAGTTAACATGAAAATCATGACACGCATGTCATGTACAGCATGACTTACGTGCCACGCTCATGGGGCGCTGGCGGCGGTTTCGCTAGCTTTATATACACCAAAATTGGTATCTTGCGACGTGACCGTGTGGCGAACATAAAAACACGAGTTAACATGAAAATCATGACACGCATGTCATGTACAGCATGACTTGCGTGCCACGCTCATGGGGCGCTGGCGGCGGTTTCGCTAGCTTTATATACACCAAAATTGGTATCTTGCGACGTGACCGTGTAACGAACAAAATAACACGAGATAACATGAAAATCATGACACGCATGTCATATACAGCATGACTTATGTGGCACGCTCATGGGGCGCTGGCGGCAGTTTCGCTAGCTTGATCTACCCCGAAATTTGTATTGCGCGACGTGACTGTATGACGAACATAAAAACGCGAGTTAACATAAAAATCATGACACGCATGTCATGTACAGCATGACTTACGTGCCACGCTCATGGAGCGCTGGCGGCAGTTTCGCTAGCTTTATATACACCAAAATTGGTATCTTGTGACGTGACTGTGTGACGAACATAAAAACTCGAGTTAACATGAAAATCATGACACGCATGTCATGTACAGCATGACTTACGTGGCACGCTCATGGGGCGCTGGCGGCAGTTTCGCTAGCTTGATCTACCCCGAAATTGGTATTGCGTGACGTGACTGTATGACGAACATAAAAACTCGAGTTAACATAAAAATTATGACACGCATGTCATGTACAGCATGACTTACGTGCCACGCTCATGGAGCGCTGGCGGCAGTTTCGATAGCTTGATATACACCAAAATTGGTATCTTGTGACGTGACTGCGTAATGAACATAAATAACACGAGTTAACATGAAAATCATAACACGCATGTCATGTACAGCATGACTTACGTGCCACGCTCATGGAGCGCTGGCGGCAGTTTCGCTAGCTTGATCTACCCCGAAATTTGTATTGCGCGACCTGACTGTACGACGAACATAAAAACTCGAGTTAACATAAAAATCATGACACGCATGTCATGTACAGCATGACTTACGTGCCACGCTGATGGAGCGCTGGCGGCAGTTTCGCTAGCTTGATCTACCACGAAATTGGTATTGCGCGACGTGACTGCGTGACGAATATAAATAACACGAGTTAACATGACAATCATGACACGCATGTCATGTACAGCATGACTTACGTGCCACGCTCATGGGGCGCTGGCGGCAGTTTCGCTAGCTTGATCTACCCCGAAATTTGTATTGCGCGACGTGACTGTATGACGAACATAAAAACTCGAGTTAACATAAAAATCATGACACGCATGTCATGTACAGCATGACTTACGTGCCACGCTCATGGAGCGCTGGCGGCAGTTTCGCTAGCTTGATATACACCAAAATTGGTATCTTGTGACGTGACTGTATGACGAACATAAAAACTCGATTTAACATAAAAATCATGACACGCATGTCACGTACAGCATGACTTACGTGCCACGCTCATGGAGCGCTGGCGGCAGTTTCGCTAGCTTGATCTACCACGAAATTGGTATTGCGCGACGTGACTGCGTGACGAATATAAATAACACGAGTTAACATGACAATCATGACACGCATGTCATGTACAGCATGACTTACGTGCCACGCTCATGGGGCGCTGGCGGCAGTTTCGCTAGCTTGATCTACCCCGAAATTTGTATTGCGCGACGTGACTGTATGACGAACATAAAAACTCGAGTTAACATAAAAATCATGACACGCATGTCATGTACAGCATGACTTACGTGCCACGCTCATGGAGCGCTGGCGGCAGTTTCGCTAGCTTGATATACACCAAAATTGGTATCTTGTGACGTGACTGCGTAATGAATATAAATAACACGAGTTAACAAGAAAATCATGACACACATGTCATGTACGGCATGACTTCCGTGCCACGCTCATGGAGCGCTGGCGGCCGTTTCGCTATCTTGATCTACCACGAAATTGGTATTGCGCGACGTGACTGTGTGACGAATATAAATAACACGAGTTAAAATGACAATCATGACACGCATGTCATGTACAGCATGACTTACGTGCCACGCTCATGGGGCGCTGGCGGCAGTTTCGCTAGCTTGACCTTCCCCGAAATTGGTATTGCGTGACGTGACTGTGTGACGAACATAAAAACACGAGTTAACATGACAATCATGACACGCATGTCATGTACAGCATGACTTAATGCCACGCTCATGGGGCGCTGGCGGCGGTTTCACTAGATTTATATGCACCAAAATTGGTATCTTGCGACGTGACTGTGTAGCGAACACAAATAACACGAGTTAACATGAAAATCATGACACGCATGTGATGTACAGCATGACTTACGTGCCACGCTCATGGAGCGCTGGCGGTCGTTTCGCTAACTTGATCTACCACGAAATTGGTATTGCGCGACGTCACTGTTTGACGAACATAAAAACACGAGTTAACATGACAATCATGACACGCATGTCGTGTACAGCATGACTTACGTGCCACGCTAATGGGGCGCTGGCGGCAGTTTCGCTAGATTTATATACACCAAAATTGGTATCTTGCGACGTGACTGTGTAACGAACATAAATAACACGAGTTAACATGAAAATCATGACACGCATGTCATGTACAGCATGACTTACGTGCCACGCTCAGGGAGCGCTGGCGACCACTGCGCTCGCTTGCTCTTCCCCGAAATTGGTATTGCGCGACGTGACTGTGTGGCGAACATAAAAACACGAGTTAACATGAAAATCATGACACGCATGTCATGTACAGCATGACTTACGTGCCACGCTCATGGGGTGCTGGCGGCCGTCTCGCTAGCTTGATATACGCCGAAATTGGTATCATGCGACGTGACCGTGTGAGGAACATAACACGAGTTAACATGAAAGTCATGACACGTATGTCATGTACAGCATGACTTGCGTGCCACGCTCATGGGGCGCTGGCGGCCGTTTCTCTAGCTTGATCGACCTCGAAGTTGGTATTGCGCGACGTTACTGTGTGACGAACATAAATAATAGGAGTTAACATGAAAACCATGACACGCCAAGACGATGTATGCAGCTGTTTGCTGGCTGCTTCGCATTACATCGATTCCCACAATGCGTGGGATCTGCCGGCTTTTTTTTACCTGAAGATCTTCAACTTCATCTATCAGATTTCTGACCTATCCCGCATTTTGGGTACGACGCAAGGGGTGTTAGAAATATCAGCATTATCATTTTCATGTAGTAGTAACTGATTACCGACAACTTTTAACTTTCAATAATGATGACTCTTCTCGCTAAGTTGTAGCTTTGTAATATGTTATCGTTGCACGACTCTAACCGACATGTATTACAAGGAATTTCCATGTTTATAACTATCTTGACAACTCACCCGATTCTGGCCAAACTCCAACCGTGTGTTCAGGTCGCTCATGAATGAAAAGTTACAGTTTCGCTGCAAGGGCGAAGAAATGAATGCGAGAGCAAGAAATCGAAATGTCACATTCATACTCTCAGCTCGATACTTGCAGCGTGCCGCTGAATCACAAAGAAGGAAACCCTAAAAGAACGCGCAACCATGCACAGGGCAAGCGTGATCTAACGACTGTGACAGTTGTTACGCCTATGTGCTTGAGCAACACGCTGAAAGTGTCGACAATGAGAATCAGACGCTTGATTGCTTGCTTCACCCTTAATTCTTGGCTCTTGCCCACTACGGGGAATTGGCCATGAAACCGGCGATTAATATAAGTGGGGAAATGTAGAATATAGACGCTCTTAGATAT